>NC_091634.1:43694714-43997745 GCF_027580195.1 Bos mutus
AGTCTGCTCATCCAGAAGACAGAAAGAAGGGCCCAAGAGATCAGTCTTTCCCAAAAGGATGTCCATCGAACACCAGAATTATGAGATGCTCTTATTACATGAAAGAAAGAGCTCTGTGGGCCCTGCCTAGCAAAGGGAGACAAGTTCCTCTTCTGCAGAACTTGTCAGAACCTTCAGGGAGTGCCCCAGCTGTGTGAGTTTCTGAAAGGAGGGCATCCTAAGCAGTTTTTTTCAAACTCACTGGACTGGGGAACCCTTTCTGGGAGACACAAATGAAAATGAACATTCATGGGACAGTCTTTGGAAAATGCTAGACTTGGTGTCTTCTAAGGTTCCTTCCAATCAGAAATTCCAAGTGCTAAATCCAGGGACCTAGCCTAGAAGGGTGGCAGTAAGGAAAGTTCAGTGGGGATAGAGCCAGTGTGGGGAGGTTCCCTGAAAGAGTAGTCACGTGTGTTTAATGGTGTGCATTTAATGTATTTCAGAACATATGCATCCACCTCCACGCCTCTGAACAGTCAGATACCTACAACCCGTGAGAATTCATGTGGGGCTTCTTAAGGCCAAAGCTCGAGGCAAGACGGAAAAGCATTACTGTTGGCAGTTCACTTCGGCTCCCTGCCACCCTCCTGTCTTCAACATGCCTGGCCCGGCCCCCAGTGGCACTAACGTGGGCTCCTCAGGATGCTCTCCCAGCAAAGCAGTGGCGGCCCGGGCAGCGGGATCCACCGTCCGGCAGAGGAAGAATGCCAGCTGTGGAACAAGGAGCGCAGGCCGTACGACCTCAGCGGGCACTGGGGGGATGTGGCGATTCTACACAGAGGATTCACCAGGGCTCAAAGTGGGCCCTGTTCCAGTATTGGTTATGAGTCTTCTGTTCATCGCTTCTGTATTTATGTTGCACATTTGGGGCAAGTACACTCGTTCATAGATTCGGCTACATCCATCTGTCTGTCATCTGAAGAAGAAAGGAAAAAATCCCAACATATTTTGGACCAAAAACATAGTGATTTTCTGTTCATGAGGAACAAATTTTCTGCAAGCTTACTGTTTTACAGGGAACTTAATGAGAATTAAAGAATCGATTTTTTTTCTATGGCTAATAAACTTTTTAATTCATTTATAAAAAAAAAAAAAAAAGCATTACTGTTCCAAAGCTTGCAGTGTTTGCCTCCCTCACCTACCTTCCCTTCTAGTTTAGCCTCGCCCCCCTCTCCTGTTCCTCCACCACCATCACCTTTTCCTTCCATTTCACAGAGCACAGTTTCAGGGCGGCCCTGTTGCCATGTTGGTACACATGACCTCTTTACTCCTTGGCCACAGCTGATTGGATGCCTAACCCACGAGCTTGGCCAATTAGGATCTCTTTGCAGAATTTGACTAGCAAGGCCCAGGGTCTGGGGTCTGCTTGCTGGTGATCTCTGAAGCTGAAGGGCTCTGTAGTTTCCGTAGCTCCAGGGACTGGAGCAGCTGCTTAGGCATCCATGTGGGCTGATGAACAAGCAGAAAGAAGCAGGGGTAGGAGCTGTCGGAGAGAGAGATAGTAAGCCAGGTGAAGAAAGATGTGCAGAGAGACAGACAGAACGTCTTGGTCCCTGATGCTGCCTGTACGCAACTCCTAATCTTGTTAGTTCTGCCTATGTATTCTATGCAGAACTGAGAGACCCTTGGTTCCCCCGTCTTGGGCTGGTGTCAAAGAGCCTAGATGAGAGTTCCCTGGAATTTAATGTGCATATGAATCCCCTGGAATCATGTTAAAATGCAGTCTGGTATGGGACCTGAGAATCTGCTTTCTAACAAGCTCCAGGATGAGACTGATGCTGTTGGTTTATAAACTGCATTCAAGACTCTAGAAAGTGAAGTCTTCTCAACAGCCACTAGTGTTACAGAACTTGCCTCTTCATTGAGTAAGTTGCAGTACTGGGCAGAAGAAGGAGGAAAAGACATCAGGATAAAGGGACCTGAGAAATAAAGATACTCTCTTTCACCACATCGTTCAACAAAGATTTTTGAGGGTCTAATTTATACCAGGCTTTTATGTTGACAAAACAGACAAACATAAGTCAGTGCAATATTTGGTGTGTCTGTGGAGAAAATCAAGGAGGAAAGAGGGAGACGAAATACTGGGAGAGGGGTTGCAATTTTAGATAAAGGGGCCAGAGGGTAGTCTTTATGCAAAGATGTGAAAATTAGGAAGGGAGCCCTAAGGATGCCAGGGGAAAGGAGGTTCAGGCAGCGGGAACAGCAGGTGCAAAGGTCCCGAGGCAGGGACATGCCAGGAATGTTTTGCAAACAAGGAAGCCAGTGGCTGTGAAGCAGAGAAAGTAGAGAGGAGGGGAAGATGAGGTGGGAAGGTGACAAGGCTAGTCTGTGGGAACCTTGTGGGCGTTGGCAAGGATGTCAGCTTTACTAGAGAGAGATGGCTGCTGTTAGGGGATTGTGAACCAGAGTGACAAGGCTGCTGAGTTGAGAGCAGAGTGGGAAGACAGGGGTGGTGGAGGAGATCAGGCAGGGGCAAGGAGACCCACCAAGAAGAGATGGCAGCAGCCTCGGCAAGACACGAGAGTGGTTGAGACCAGGATGATGGCAGTGGAGGAGGTGAGAGGTCGTGGGCCGAATGTGCTTGGAAGTTAGAGGCGACAAGACTAGCTAATAAACTGGATGTTGGGTGGAAGAGAAAGAACCGAGTTAAGGAAGATGCTAAAATGGCCTGAGCAGCTGGGAGGAGGAAGCTGCCACTAACCGAGATGATGAAGCCTACAGTGGGCGCTGTCTACAGAGCAGAGAAGCTCAGGACTCAGACTGAACATGTTCTTTGGAGAGGCCTGTTGGGTATCTGAGCAGTCAGATGAAGTAGGCAGTTGGATCCGTTCACCTAGGGTTCAGAAGTTGCGGGCTGAAAGCTACACCTGGGTGTCATAAACCTTGAGAGGGAATTTAAAGCCCGACATTGGATGAGCTCCCCTGGGGATTGAGTGCAGCCAGAGAACAGAAGAGGGCCAAGGACAGAGCAAGTCTGGAGGATGGCGAGTATCTGCCCATCTCCTGGAAATCTCCGCAGCTCCGCGACCCCTTGACCTCCATCCCATCTACGCAGCTCCCCTCCTAGAGAAGCCCTGCTCAGTAAATCCTTCTCTTACCTGCTCACCCCACCCCTGCCACCCGCCCCCACTCCACAGCAGGCAGGATTCCTGGCTCAGCATCTGAAGTCTCAAAGCAGTTCTTTGTTCAAACCAGCCCTGGAGATAAACGAGACAATGTGTGCGAAGTGCTCTGGGCTGCCGGCTGGGGACCCATGGAGGCCAGCTCTCTCTCTGACAAAGTGGATACGGCAGAGCTCCGCACCCTCGCCAAGTCAGCCGTGTCTGGGACTGTGTCACAGCACCCCGTGCCTGGCACACAGTAGGGGCTTTAGACATGTTTCTTGTGGACAGGAATGACAGCAAAGGGGCCCATCTGAGAAGAGGTGATGCTATCTCTCCTTGGACATCTCCCAGAGTTCTCTAAATCCCCCTCCCACGTCGTTTGTGTTTCTTCTGACTCTGTGCCCAAGAGAGGTCACTGCCACCCTATGACTCTCAGCAGCTTTTGGCCATGTCACAACTACCACCAGCCAGAGCAGGAAGGCAGATGGAGGTGTTCATACACCCAGCTACTACTGTGGTCCCTTCCCTCTGAAACCACAGGGCCAAGTGTTTTCTCCTCCGTAGAACAGAGAATTCTTCATTTGCATCTTCCAGCAGAGAGCTGGGGTGCATCCTCCACCTGGAGCCACTTTTGACATCCTCGTCTGCGGACCTCTCTGGGTGACAAGTATCTTTGTACTCAGCCCCCTTCCCCAACCCCTCCCTCCCTCCCTGGGTTCTGACTCTTTCTCACAGGCTTCCGTCTGCACAAAGGGACCATTGAGAGGCAGGCCGTGGGACGCCGCCTTTGATCTGGGGTTCTAATAACGTGTGTATGTTTGCGTTCCAAAACAATGCAGCCGCCTCGCTGGATAGATGGAGGCGGGGGAGGACCAGAAAGTCGGCAGGACGCTTACAGTGGAGGCTGGGCAGTGAGCATCAGCTTGCTGGTTGGCACCTTTGGAGAGCACCTTGGCTGAGTATGGCTGGTGAGGTTACACAGACCAAGACCCTGGCACGGCCGTGCTTTGCCAGATGCCCCTGAGCTCCACAGAGCCGGTGATCATGGGTTCACCAGGGGAATGGAGGAAAAGACAAAAGAGGGGTTTGGACAGGTAGAAGAAAGAAGTGAAAGTGTCAGTCACTCAGTCATGTCTGACTCTTTGCGATCCCATGAACTGTAGCCCACCAGGCTCCTCTGTCCATGGGATTCTCCAGCCCAGAATTCTGAGTGGGTTGCCATTTCCGTCTCCAGGGGATTTTCCCTACTGAGGGATCTAACCTGCATGCCCTGTATTAAAGGCAGATTCTTTACCATCTGAGCCACAGCGTTGGTGGCATCTTCCCAGTCTAAAGGGGCAGCTGCAGCTCAGTGCCAGTTTCCACTCAAGGACCCTGAGTTACTAGATCTTTCAATTTTTCAGGAGTAGCTGCAAATCCATGTTTCTAGGTGAAATCTCCAAATTTTCAAATATTGGCAGTTAGTTCAAAAAAACATATAAATTATGATGTAGGCCAAATGAAACATGCACTCCTGCTGGGATCCTGCCCCTGGGCACCTGCTTCACCCTCTGCTTAGGTAAACGCATCCAGAGAAAATGTACACTGGAGACAGGCGAGGCGGGGGAAAGGAAATGATTCAGACCAGACCCAGGCTCTCTTCAAAAGGGAAAAACAGGATGATGATGGCAGACTCATGCCCCCTGCCCCAGTGTCCCCCAAACGCCCTCCCTGCCATCGCATTACCCCTCCAATCTCTCAGCAAATGGGTACTAAGTCCCTCCAGTGGGCCAGGACTAGGCTGGAAGCAGGAGATGCAGGAATGAATCAGAAAGGACTCCCTCAAGTCCAGGCAACCAGACAGAAATGTGACGAGCTAGGCTGTGCTGGGGGCTCACTATTGCCAGGCTCTGTGTGAAGGCTTGTATGCATTTTATTACCTCACAGGGATTCTCAAGGAGAATAACGGAATTTACCAACACAGTGGCAGAGGCTAGATTCCCCACTGCCTGCTAGCCAAGCTCCTGCATGCGGTCACTACTCTTCACTGTTTCATGGGCTGCAAGATAGGTCTCCCAGGTTTGTGCCACGTAACACTTGGTATTGTGCAGTATATAACTTGTGTAACTATACATGCCAACCCTGTGGTAGGACAAATTACAACAAATTAAGTATTCATCAGTTCAGTTCAGTCACTCAGTTGTGTCCGACTCTTTGTGACCCCATGAATTGCAGCATGCCAGGCCTCCCTGTCCATCACCAACTCCCAGAGTTCACCCAGACGCACATCCATCGAGTCAGTGATGCCATCCAGCCATCTCATCCACTGTCGTCCCCTTGTCCTCCTGCCCCCAATCCCTCCCAGTATCAGAGTCTTTTCCAATGAGTCAACTCTTCACATGAGGTGGCCAAAGTACTGGAGTTTCAGCTTTAGCATCAGTCCTTCCAAAGAAATCCCAGGGCTGATCTCCTTCAGAATGGACTGGTTGGATCTCCTTGCAGTCCAAGGGACTCTCAAGAGTCTTCTCCAACACCACAGTTCAAAGGCATCAATTCTTCGGCACTCAGCTTTCTTCACAATCCAACTCTCACATCCATACATGACCACTGGAAAAACCATAGCCTTGACTAGATGGACCTTTGTTGGCAAAGTAATGTCTCTGCTTTTCAATATGCTATCTAGGTTGGTCATAACATTCCTTCCAAGGAGTAAGCATCTTTTAATTTCATGGCTGCAGTCACCATCTGCAGTGATTTTGGAGCCCCCAAAAATAAAGTCTGACACTGTTTCCACTGTTTCCCCATCTATTTCCCATGAAGTGATGGGACCAGATGCCATGATCTTCGTTTTCTGAATGTTGAGTTTTTAAGCCAACTTTTCACTCTCCTCTTTCACATTCATCAAGAGGCTTTTTAGTTCCTCTTCACTTTCTGCCATAAGGGTGGTATCATCTGCATATCTGAGGTTATTGATATTTCTCCCGGCAATCTTGATTCCAGCTTGTGCTTCTTCCAGCTCAGCATTTCTCATGATGTATTCTGCATAGAAGTTAAATAAGCAGGGTGACAATATACAGCCTTGACATACTCCTTTTCCTATTTGGAACCAGTCTGTTGTTCCATGTCCAGTTCTAACTGTTGCTTCCTGACTTGCATACAAATTTCTCAAAAGGCAGGTCAGGTGGTCTGATATTCCCATCTCTTTCAGAATTTTCCACAGTTTACTGTGATCCACACAATCAAAGGCTTTGGCATAGTCAATAAAGCAGAAATAGATGTTTTTCTGGAATTCTCTTGCTTAGGTACATATAAAGTACAAGAATGTTGTGGCCAGGGCCTCTCCTGAGAGCCTTCTTCCCAGCATAAATCTTGTATCTGGAGAATAAAAAAATTCCTCCTTTGCCCAGACCATCTGCCTCCCATGGGTACATGAGAGAGGCAGAGTTGAACATAGCACTTCCTGGCTCCAATATTTGCCCTCAGTTTTCTTGTCTATAAATGGGGATTGTAGTTAAGATGTAATTCTAACATCCCTGAAACAAGTGAAGCGGGATTCTAGGCTCAAAAAGGTAGCTCTGCCTTCCTCACCTGCCAGGACAGTAAAGTTGAGCCCCTATTTATCCTCACTTCCTCCACCTATCAGCTGATAAAGAATCCGCCTGCAATGCAGGAGACCCCGGTTTGATTCCTGGGTCAGGAAGATCCGCTGGAGAAGAGATAGGCTACCCACTCCAGTTTTCTCAGGCTTCCCTTGTGGCTCAGCTCGTAAAGAATCTGCCTGCAATGCAGGAAACCTGGGTTCAATCCCTGGGTTGGGAAGACCCCCTGGAGAAGGGAAAGGTTACCCACTCCAGAATTCTGACCTGGAGAATTCCATGGACTGTATAGTCATGGGGTTGCAAAGAGTCGGACACGACTGAGCAACTTTCACTTTCACCTCCATCTATAAACAGTAGACAGCTCCCAGCTCGGCCTGGGCTCTTGGTAAGCTTCAGCAGTCATTAATGTTGCCTCTCGTCATCATCATCATCTCCATAACCTTCCATGGTTGGAACTATGCTGCAGAGGGCCGTGCCCTCCTCCTGCATAAAGCCTCCCATGGTTCCCGCTGCCATCAGGCATCAGGCCAACCCTTTCCAAGAACTCACTGGGCTGCGCAGGCCAGCTGACCTTTCGTGTTTGCAACATAAGAGCCACGGGATGAAGCTCCCAGACAGTGTGAAGTGGAATGGGGCCCGCCCAGCCTGCCGCCTTCCATCTGGGCTGCTCTTCTCCCCGAGCAGGGGGGCCAGGGCTCCTCTATCCATTGCCTTGGATCACTTCAGGGAGGGCACTGGGGAGGAGGGCTGGTCACAACTCATTATCCAAGGTTGGCAAGTCAGGCCTTAAGAGAATGGCGCTGGCCTCAGAAAGAAAAGGGTAGAGGAGGGATGAGCTGACAGGTCTGGGAGCCCCACTGCTCTGCTCCCAGCTCCTCCCCTAGACCCTTAACCGCCTTCTTTGTAGGAGGATACTCTTGGGGGCCCAAGTGGTTCAAGGGAAAATACAGAGGGCTAGTAATAACCTTTACAAGGCTCCTCAGCCTCACTAAAATCCCAGAGAATGGGAAGTAAACAGCAATAAGACACCTTTAAAGGGCTTTAATCAGAGGAGAGCTGTAATCACTCTCAAGCCAATGTCCCCTTCATACAAGGCAGCGTTTTAATGCACATGTAACATTCTAGATACTCTTACTTCAGAATGCAACCCACTCCAGTACTCTTCCCTGGAGAATCCCATGGACAGAGGAGCCTGGCAGACTGCAGTCCATGGGGTCTTGGGGAGTTGGACACGACTGAGCAACTTCACTTATTTACTTACTTACTTTAGATGCTGCTGCTGCTAAGTCACTTTAGTCGTGTCTGACTCTGTGCGACTCCATAGATGGCAGCCTACCAGGCTCCCTCGTCCCTGGGATTCTCCAGGCAAGAACACTGGAGTGGGTTGCCATTTCCTTCTCCAATGCATGAAAGTGAAAAGTGAAAGTGAAGTCGCTCAGTTGTGTCCAACCCTCAGCGACCCCATGGACTGCAGCCTTCCAGGCTCCTCGGTCCATGGGATTTTCCAGGCAAGAGTACCGGAGTGGGGTGCCATTGCCTTCTCTGTACTTTAGATGAAGATCATTCAAATTTCAAAAAGACTTAAATGCCAATCAAACTGCTAATTCTTCTGTTCTTAAAGACAACAATGTGTGGGGTGGTCCAGTGGTTAGGAATCCATATTCCGCTGTAGGGGCATGGGTTAGATTCCCTGGTTGGGCAGCCAAGATCCCTCTAGCTATGTGATGCAGCCACACACACAAAAATAGGAATAGGTGCCAGCATTTCAAAAGGCAGTGCTGGGGAGCCCTCTTATCTCATATCCTGTTCCTCCTTGAGCTCCAGCATCTGGCCAGTTCCTCAGACACCCAAGGGGCCTCCTGAGTCTGTCCTCTTGCTTCGGCTCCACTCCCTGCCCTCCCCAGTCCAGCCTCCTGCTCATCCTTCAGCCCTGGCATGGGTGTCACTTCTTCCTCCACAAGCCAGCTGTTCTCTTCCTGTTTTAGCCCCCAGCTGGAGTCCTGGAGAGTTCTTACCTTCAACCCAAGTGGCTTAGTAACATGGTCCTTCATCTCCCCACTCTCACAATCATCAGATGGAATTCTGGACCAGCTGTTAACATACAGAGCCAAGGCTATTGTTTGCAGGATGAGCAGGAATAGGGATCCATCCCACTTCTGTGCAGCTTCCCTCTGAAAATCAGTCCCCAGCCAATCTCCGGCCAGAGGACCACCTCCATACAGCTTGTGGAACCCGCGTGGTGACAGGCTGTCAACACTGACCACCCCATCCACCCCACACTGGATGCTAAGTTCAAGGTGATTCGTTGAGGGGCTGTCTTCAGGCTTCCCCCAACCCAGTGTGGGACAGTCACCAAACTGGGTCTGCTGGTCAGTGCTGAGACAAATCCAACTGTGGGAGATGAGCACATAACAGCATTGATGAAGGTGAGTCATGAGCTAAGGTATGGAAAGGCTTTACACAGAGCCTGGCTAATAGCAGACATACAGTAAAAGGGAGCTTGTCATTATTATTAAAAGAGCACCCCAAAATTATGTTTTCTTTAGGACTTTCTGGCTGTAAGTGACAGTGACAAAAACCTAATAAAACGAATCCAAGCAAAAAGGAAGGTTATGGGCTCACATAACCCAGATGCTGGGAGGACAGATCATGGGCAGCTTCAATTTATAACCTGAAAACTTTGTGTTGAGAGTGAAAAAGATAATTATTTACCTCCCCCAGCCCAGATGAGAAAAATCCTGGGGAAGGACTCTGATTGGTCTAGCTTGGGTCATGTACACATTCCTGGACTAGAGGAGTTTGGTGGGTCCAGCTTGAGTCAGATGCCCAACCTCATGGCCAGATAGAGTTGATTGGCAGCCCCATCTCAATGACAATAGTTGATGAGAAGGAGCAAGTCCCCTAAAGTAAGGGGGAAAAGGAAACAGTTTCTTACCTAAGGAAGGCAGAATGTCCTCATAACTCTACCCTTCTGATACATGAACTCAAGGCCTGCCAAAGAGGTATTTACCTTCACTTTATGGATGGGGAGTCTCAAATCTATGCAATGACTTGCTCAAGGTCACATGATCTATAAGTGGGGGCCCTGGAACTCAGTCTCGGAGCATCTGCCTCCATAATTTTCCTCACATCTAATCCCTTTCTTTCTTCAGAAAGAAGAGAAGGGTTGACTGAACACAGGCACTCACATTTCCCAACTCAGCTACCTTCTTGGGTTAGTCTAGCTCATCCAGAGCCAAGCTCAATCTTTGGAAATGTCTTTGAATGGGTGAACTTGACCTCTTGAAATTGACCCCTGGGAAAGCAAAAGGGAAGACAGTAGAGACATAGGAATGAGAGACTGAACAATTTGAGAAGCAGGTTAACAGTTGTCCTTGACCTTGAAACACAGGTGACCTGGAGACAAGAAAGGAAACCTGGTCTAAAAAGGAAAGAAAAGCTGGCTTGGTGAGGGAATCAGAGGGGGGAAAAATACTTTAGTTGAAAACAGAATAGAAAAATATATATCATACCTGGCCCAGGGCTACCCTCTGAAGCCTGGTCTCGATGTTGAGAAAAATGATTCTAAGATTCTCTCCTGTTGACTAGAACCATAATACCTCCCTCTCCAGATGGTTGTGGGCCTCCAGGGATGAAAGGAAACCATGAAGGGGGTGTCAGCATCAAGACGGATCCCCGGGTCAACTGACACTCCTGGAAGGGGGCCAGGTGCCACCCTTGAGAGCAAAGAATTCATTCTCTGACGAGATGGCAAGAAATTTACTTTTCAGAATACTCAGAGGCCAGTCTCTCTCCTTCTTCCTGACCTGCCCACAGTACATCCTAGTCTGGCTTCTGCAACCCCCTTCTTCCAAGAACATCCAATGATTCTCCTTTCCTACCTCCTTACTATCTGAATCTACCTGTCCTGTGGCCTTTTCATTCAGTGCTGTACAAGAAGCCCAGCTAATCTGCCTGATGTCACTGGAGTGACTGTAGGTGTCCTGGGTGAAGGTGCCAGTCATCTTTCCTTCCCAAAGAACACACTTAACACATGACAGAGGGCTTGTCCCCTAGGCTGACCTTAGGGTTTGAATAGGGCATGCCAACAACTCATTTCCAGGCTTTCGGGGCATCCCAATACATCCTTTCACAACCAATAAGGTGCCAGGTCCCATCCATTCTTCTGAAATCTCCCTTTGATCTGCATTCTCTCCCTCCACACTGCCACTGTCCAGGTGTAATTGGCTAAATATGGCCACACATGGTTTGTCACTCTCCCTATGGAGCAGAGGCATTTATTTTCCCCCTTGATTTCGGGTTGGCCCTGTGACTGCTGAACCAGTGGAGTGAAGGAGAAGCGAGCCTGTGCAAGTGCTGGGCCTAGCCTTTAAGAGGATGGGCAGCTTTGTTTTCTCCCACTTGGAATGCTCTCTTCTGGAACACTCACTCCCAGAACCCAGCTGAAATGCTGGAAGACCAAGCCCCATGAAGAGGTCATACCTCTATGTCAGTCAACAGCACAGCTCAGTTTCCAGCAGCCAGCCACAACCACCAGCCTTTGGAGTGCGCCATCTTGGATGTCTAGCATGAAAGAGTCCCCAGTTGACAGAAATCCCAGTCGACATCACAAGGAGCAGAAGAGCTACCCCACCGGGCCCATTTAACCCTCAAAATCACAAGAGATAATAAAATGGTCAAGTCACTGAGTTTTCTGGTGGTTTGTTTCATAGCAATAAATACCTGAACTCCAGAATCAAACTTCCATCTCCCCTGTTGCAACCATTTGCTAACTATCTCCAAGCCGGCACACTCGTCTATTCTCGAGGGTTCTTTTCCAAGCCCAGAACTTAGTGTGTCATTCTTCTGAAGACTTCAACAGCTTCCTCATGGGACATGATAATAGTACTTAGCCCATGGATTACCAGGGCAGCTTTATTAAGTACAGATGTGCCATTAAAAGTCTTTGAATCAGGCTATCAGATGGAGAAAAAACATGGCTGGTGTGGCAGATTAAATTATTTGTCCATTATTCTTCCTTGTCTGCCTTTACCATGAGCCCTGATGAGCAGAGGGAAGTCTCTCACACCAGTGGGCTTGGCTGTGTAATTTATTTCACCCAGCTGAATATGGGCAAAAGCAACACTGTGCCAGTTCCAAGACAAGACCTTGAGAGGCGTCGCATATTTCTGCTCCTCCCTCTTGCACTGTTACCGTTCACTGTGAAAGAGTGTGCCCAAGATGACCACCACCCTTTCAGCCTGGGTCCCAAGATGAGAGATATGAACCCAACCCCCAGCCTGGACCTGACTAACTTACAGAACTGTAGTGAGAAAAATTTGTTATTCTGTCCCTTAGGGGTCACCGGTGACACAGCATCATTGCAGTAAGACCCTATGGACTGCAGCCCACCAGGCTCCTCTGTCCATGGGATTTTCCAGGCAAGAATACTGGAGTGAGTTTCCATGCCCTTCTCCAGGGGATCTTCCTGACCCAGGAATCAAACCCCAGTCTCCTGCATTGCAGGCAGATTCTTTATCATCTGAGCTACCATATCTCAACTAATACATCTGTGATTCCAAAGCATATCTCTGATAGAGAGCCATTGGCCCAAAGGATAAAGTCACAGATGCTTAGACTGGCATTCAAGATCTTCTTCAGTCTGACTCCCAGTTATCTTTCTGGCCTCAACTCCCAGCTTTCTCTTCTGTTTTTTTTTTTTTTCAACTTTCTTTTCTGAACCAGTCAGGAGTCTGGGTGCTAAAACAGAATCCAACCCTGATGAACCCTAACATAAAAGGTACCCAGAGGTAGCTGTAAAATCAGATGGAGAAAATGGACAGAAAACAAGAAAAGTCAGGCAGGTGAGACCAGGGTCAGAAGAGACACAGTCAGAAAAAGAGAGCACCGTTGGTCACCTGGACTCTGGACACTGGATATTTAAGCCACTGCTTGCAGAGAGGGGATCTTGGGTTCTCCTGCTCCTTTGGAGAGGGAAGCACCCCCACTGGCACAGTCACACGCTAACCACCACTAGGGAAAGACCAGGTGGGACTCCTAAAGAGGACAGGGTCAGACTCCAGGCAGCCAGAATCCCCACAAACCTCCCCTGAACCTCCGTACTCCCTATGAAGAAGAAATGAGTTCACATTTGTAAAACTGTTGACTGTTTCCAGCAAATAGAAAGTGCCATAGGAAAAGTGTTAGTCCTCAGTCATGTCCGATTCCTTGCAACCCCATGGACTGTAGCCCTCCAGGCTCCTCTGTCCATGGGAGTCTCCAGGCAAGAATACTGGAGTAGGTAGCCATTCCCTTCTCCAGGGGATCTTCTGACCCAGGAATTGAACCCAGGTCTCCTGCATTGCTGGCAGATTCTTCACCGTCTGAGCCACCAGGGAAGCCATAGGAATACTTCTCAAATAAATATTGCAATACATAACTTCTAGGCCATGGGCTAAATAAGGACTTTTAAATTTTTTTTGCTGTTAATATTTATTTATTTGGTTGCTCCAGGTCTTAGTTGCAGTGTGTGGAATCTAGTTCCCTGACCAGGGTTTGAACCCATGCACCCTGCATTGGGAACTTGGAGTCTTAGCCTTTGGACCACAAGAGAGGTCCCAGTCTTTTTTATTTTAATTTCCCTTCCTCTCCATTCTCTTAGGTTGGGTTCCCAGAAGCAGATTTCAAAAGAAGAAAATGTGTAGCGGGTTGGGTAGGGGGACCAGAAAGAGAAGGTATCAGTTAGGGCACAGATACCCAAGGGAGGATGTATTATCAAACAAGGATGCGTTATCAAGCAAAGTCCTCCAGACAGTAGCTTGGGGTCACTCCCACAGAGGAGCTCTGGAGTCACATGAGCTGCGTGAGCTGGGGTAGTGATACTCCCACACTGACGGACATTGGTTGTTGATGTCTCTGGTTGCCTCTGGGTCAGAGCTTGCCCACTCTGGTTCCAAGACTCTCCTCTTGGAGCTGTCAAGTGGCAAAGCACTTCCAAATAGGAGACTCCATGTGCCCAGCTGGAGTACTGGTTTGACATCCAGTCTAAGGAATTAGGGATTTTGACCCAGACATCTATTGCTCTGTGGCATTTCACCAGCAAGCCCTGGGCTGGGCCGGGCTGCACACAAATATTAGCCCAAGCTCAAGTGGTGTTTCCACTACTCATATTTTGAGGGTTCAGATGCAGGCTGGGCTTTCACAATTGGCAAAATACTCCCTTGCTCAGGCAATCTCCCAGCACTTCCTCAGCACCCTACAGGCACCAGGCACTGGCCTCAGTGTCTGGGAAGACCTCAGGCCTCGCACATTCACAGATGACTCCAGGTTCTGCCCAGCATCAGAAGAGAAGGACAGATCAAGTGGGTTAGGGTGCTGAGGAAAGAGATGCCACTTCCCACCTGAAGCTTAGGGACTGGCCTCAGGGAAGGGTCGCTTTTGAGCTGGCCTTGAAAGGATCTGAATGGACTGAACTGGGAAATTATCCTCTGGAGGACTTTCTTTGAACGCTCTCTCTACTTCAAGATCTTCTCATGAATTACCTCTTTTAACTACCTCAACTGCCCTGCAAGGAATATTTATCCCCATTTTCAAGATGAAGAAATTGGAACTTCCCTGGTAGTTCCGTGGCTAAGACTCTGCACTCCCAATGCAGGGGGCCTGGATTTGATCCCTGGTCTCCAAGCAGTCCATCCTAAAGGAGATCAGTCCTAAGTGTTCATTGGAAGGACTGATGCTGAAGCTGAAACTCCAGTACTTTGGCCACCTGATGCAAAGAGCTGACTCATTGGAAAAGACCCTGATGCTGGGAAAGATTGAGGGCAGGAGGAGAAGGGGATGACAGAGGATGAGAAGGTTGGATGGCATCACCAACTCAAGGGACATGAGTTTGGGTAAACTCCGGGAGTTGGTGACGGACAGGGAGGCCTGGTGTGCTGTGGTTCATGGGGTCGCAAAGAGTCGGACATGACTGAACTGAACTGGAAACTAAATCCCACGTGCCACAAAAAAAGATGCTGCATGCCATGGCTGAAAAAGATCTCATGTGTTGCAATTAAGACATAGAGCAGTCAAAAAAATAAATTTTTTGTAAATAAAAATGAAGATGAAGAAATTGAGACCCAGAGAAGTTAAGTAACTTGCCCAAGGTTATACAGTTAATAAATGTTTAGAGCAAGGTTTTCTAACTGCTATATGTACTTGCTATCTTCCATTAGAAAGATGCCAGTAGAGTTTAGACACATGTCTGTAAGTTAAACTTGAGACAAAAGCCATAACCAATCCATGAAATAAACATGGATGACAGAGCACATCCAAGGGAGATGGAAAGTGTGGTAGGGATTGCTTTTGTCTGTCAGACATAGCTCCCTCTCTTCACCCCATCTTTTTCTGATATAAGGTAGGGGTAGGCATGTGCGTGCATGTGTGCCTGCTAAGTCGCTTCAGTCATGTCTGACTCTTTGTGACTCAATGGACTGTAGCCACCAGGCTCCTCTGCCCGTGGGATTCTCCCGGCAAGAACACTGGAGTGGGTTGCTATGCCCTCCTCCAGGGGATCTTCCTGACCCAGGGATCGAACCTGTGTCTCTTATGTCTCCTGCACTGACAGGTGGGTTCTTTTCCACTAGAGCCACCTGGGAAGCTCCAGGTGGGTGTACCAACAAAATTCCTTTCCCCAGATCTAGGCCTTGAGCTCATGGGTGGAAGGTGACTGCCACAAAAACATCAGGTAGCAGACCCCCTGTCTCTGACATCCTCCGAAATATAACTTCCAGATCCAGCTGTTCAGCTCCAGCTTCAATCCTCCGTACTTCAATCCTCCAACAAAAGCTCCCAAAAGGCTCAGGTTAGTCAGAATTTGTTGCTCCAGTTTGTCAATAAGACGTCTCAAGTGACATAGTAGTTGATAACAGGAGTGGGGTATGGAAACTGACCTACCTTAAAATATGGAATTGGTGAGTATATATTGTCTCATTGTGTAAGCAAGTGTGTGTGGAATGTTCGCACATGCAGCCAATCCTGAGTGATGTATGAAACAGGTTGGGAAAGCCCCTTTCTTGGATGATCTTCCTTAAGCTACATCTCTCTGCTTGTTCTTCTTTTTGACTGTGGGTTTCAGGTTTGCTTCACTCCTTTCCTATTTTAACTAAGTCAGTGCTTTGCAAGGTGACAAAGGATGAGGAATCAGGTGGCCAGCTCAGGTAGGGAGTCCCCTGATGAGTCCAGAAGGGAGCAGAGAGAGCTGAGTGGCTCAGCAAGGAAGGCAGTGGGCTGGGGGAGGACAGTTGGTTCTAGTGACACCTTCGACTTGCTATGTGTCATTGTGAGTCTTCCCTTTCTGGGGTTCAGCATCACCTTTGATAGAATGAGGTCTCCTCTAAACCTAACAAGTTTGGGGTAAACATGAAGGCATCTGTCCTAGATCACATGAAGAGCCTGACAAGGTGAAGTCAGGTAGTAATCCTGGGGAGCCATGTCTATGTAGACCTCTCTGGGCTCTCACCTGAGAGTCTCTGCACCTGAAACCTACACATGCCAGCTTATTACTCTTCCCACATCTTCCTCTCCTAATTCCTCTCCTCTCCACACCACTCCCACTGTAGCAGAAAGAGTTATCTTTCCCCCACTATCCACTCTGCCTTCCTGGCTTTAGTAAGAGAATGGCCTCACAGCTACAGGCTCCATTTTCCCACCTCCCTTGCAGCTAAGCAGGGCCCTGTTTGAGCAGCACATGAGCAGAGGGGATGTCTGTATGCCCTGCACCTTATTCTTCCCTCATTTTGCAGGTTGGCACATTGACACAGGGTAGAGATCCAGCTTTAACCACGGGGATGGGCAGAAGACAAGATGGAAGTAGCTTGGACCCCTTACCCAACTGCCCTCCACTCCCAGACCACCTCCCAACTTGAGCTTCACCCGAGAGGAAAAAAAAACCCGCCTAGTTCAAGTTGCCATACCCAGGGGGACTGTTCTTTCTTTAATATTTATTTATATATTTATTTATTTGAGTCTTAGTTGCTGCAAGTGGGATCCAGTTCCCTGACCAGGGATAGAACCCAGGCCCCCTGCATTGGGAGCACAGAGTCTTAGCCACTGGACCGCCAGGGAAGTCTTGAAAGGACTGTTCTTAAAGCCGCTTACCATGTGCCCTAGCAGATATCTCCTCCCCCGGTTCACACCCAATCCTCAAAGACTTTGCCAGCTGGGGCGAGAATCTGATATCCACCAAGAAGGGAGGAAAGATGGACAGAACTGAGAGCAGGAGAGAGGGAAGAATAGCTTTTTCAGACATCCACTCTGGTCCAGACGTCCATTATCTTGAAAGCTTGAATTGTATCATTGGCAAATACGGTCCATTTTTTCTCCTGAAGTGATAGGAACGCTTCACTCCTTTTGGGGCAAAGGTCTCAAGTCTGAATAACCATAATTTCTCTCTCAGCCTTTTTTTCCCAAGTGAAAATGATGCTCAGTTAGGTCAGCTCATAACTCAGACAATTGCCCAAGTACTTCTCTTTAAGACAACTACTGTTCTTCAGTGTGCAGGACAAATGCTTTATGTGTTGGCCACATAGAACATGAAAACCGCTTGTACTCAAAGGTGAGGAAATTAACAAATTAATCCATTTTTCCTGCTTCAAGGACATTCTTAAGTGATAACCATCTCTTTTTCTGTTTTTTGTTTTACCACGAGTGTATCACAGCCTGATTCACATGCCAGCACAATCAGACTTACCCAATATTGCTCTCGCACCATCAATGCAAACCAGTCCACACAGTGAAAAGGGCAAATAACATTTCAGTGTTATTATGAAAATAGTTCTGACCTTGTAGGCCCCCTGACAGCGACCCAGGCATTCTCAGACCACACTTTGATATGCCCTGCCTTTCACTATTTTGTCTTTTTCTATAAGCATACAAGCATGCATGTGCATGCTCCCACACACACACACACACACGCACACAAAACACACACAGAGCTTCTATCATTTGATTTTGAAAAGGGCATTTGAATATCAAAAAGATGAAGGACGTCATTTCAGAAGAAAGCACAGCCCAGTAAACTGCATGCGTTTAGATTTATGAACAACCCACTGCATTGTCCTTACTTTTCTGGTTTTGCCAAGGCCGGAGGGGGGCAGATGTTGGCATAGAAGTCTGGTGTTTGGAAACCGCCTCCAGGATGGCACACCCCTTCTTGAACAGATGAGAGAAATGAAGCCCTGAAAGGCTGAGTGCTAGCTGGGCACAGCTAAGCATGGTCAGTCATGGCTGGAGCCTGGGTTCGCCTCCAGACAGGCACCCCTCGCAGGAGGGCCCCAGGTAAGCTTTTACACTCAGCCTACCCTTTCCAGAAGATCTGGGAGTAGACCAGCCCCCGGGAAGCCCCCAGTGAGGCATGTGTGGAAATGGGTGAAGAGCTCACATCCATCACGAGCACGCTGGAGAAATAGTCTGAGCTATAAACCGGCTGACACTGCTTGGCCTCTGCCCCACTTCCTCCCCCTCACCCGCACCCCCATTCCCCCATCCAGTATCCACTGTCTTGGGTCACTTCGTAGGAGCCACACAGATTCACATACCTACTCAGGTGCACAGCGCATATATATCTGCCAGCTACCCCCCAGCTCACACTCACACCTTACCTGCCCCGCCTCCATCCCCAGTTGCATTTTTTACATCCTCTCTCCCCATCAGGCCCACAGCCCTCTACTCACTGCCCACCCCTCCCTCCGTCCCCTGGGCACACACAAGAAGACCCAGGCCTGAGGGTCAGAACAGCCAACAGGCAAGTCGCTTCCCCATCCCAGGCCTCAGCTGCCCGGCTATAAGGAAGGAAAGGAGGACTGGAGGAGAAGGTCCATCTCTAGAGACCCTGGCCAGTTTCAACACCCCACAGGTCTATGATGGTAGAAAAGCATGTGGAAGTCCACCCCAGCTGCCCAGGGGGATAGGGAGAGAGGGGACTTGGGAGGCAGGAGGGAAGAGGGTGTCAGCAGGAGGTGTTGGCATCTGAGAGCACCCAGGACTGAGGCTCCAGGGTTGGATGTGAGGGTAAGGGGGACCGGTTGCAGGTGGTGGGTCTGAGGAGTTAGGTGGGGAGTGTCACAATAGGGGACTTCGGGGTGCGGTTTAGGGGCTTCCAAGGGCTCCTCAGTGGATGGTGACAGTGACCCTCCAGAGTCCCCACAGTGGTGTACAGAGTGGTTTATGCCTTTCTCTGCACAAAACTTTCCCCCTAGCAACGCCAAGCAGCAAGCACAGAGACAGATATCCACCCCTTTATTCAAACAGTCAGCTTCTGTGGGAGGTGGTGATGGTGAATTGTATGTGTCCACTTGACTGGGCTCCACGGTGTGCAGTGAAAGTGTTAGGATCTCAGTCCTGTCAGACTCTTTGCGACCCCATGGACTGTAGCCCACCAGGCTCCTCTTTCCATGGGATTTCCTAGGCAAGAATACTGGAACGGGTTATCCTTTCCTCCTCCAGGGGATCTTTCTGACCCAGGGATTGAACCCAGGTCTCCCGCATTGCAGGTAGATTCTTTACCATCTGAACCACTAGGGAAGCCCCCAGGGTGCAAAGACAGTGGATGGAACATAGACTGGGTGTGTCTGTTTAGAATTTTCTGGATGAGATTAACATTTGAATCAGGGGTCTGAGTAATGCAGATTGCCCTCCCCAGTGTGGGTGGGAATGCCAGATGGAATTTGCTGACCAGGGAGCCGTCAGCACCCAGAGTCCTGGAAAGGGCAGGGACCCTCTTCACTGTGCTTTGAGTCTGCTTGGATTTACACTCGGCAATACGGTTGGCTTGTGGGAAGGCAGAGATATGACTTGGCGACCCTAACTCAAAAGTTTGATGAATTTTAATCTGTGGCCAGTGAGAAGAGATGGGTTTTCCTGGTGCTGCTGCCGCTGCTGCTGTCACATCAGTCGTGTCCAACTCTGTGCAACCCCATAGACGACAGCCCACCAGACTCCTCTGTCCCTGGGATTCTCCAGGCAAGAACTCTGGAGTGGGTTGCCATTGCCTTCTCTGTTTTCTGGTGGCTCAGTGGTAAAGAATTCACCTGCCAATGCACGAGATGTGGGTTCAATCCCTGGCTGAGGAAGATCCCCTGGAGAAGCAAATGGCAACACACTCCAGTATTCTTGCCTGGAGAATTCCATGGACAAAGGTGCCCGGCAGGCTACAGTCCATGGGGTCACAAGGAGGTGGACACAACCTAGCCGCTGAGTACAATAAGAAGAGACACACACCTGTGTGTCTCTGAAGCTGCCTTCAGAGTGGCCTCCTGGATTTGCTTGTGCTTACCCAGAGAGGAACTAGCTTGACCTCGTGGGCTCAGAAATCTCCTCTGTTTCAAGAGCTAAATGACAGTCACAACCCCAGAACCCCCGTCCCTGGATCCCTCTCCCTGCTCCCCCACCAGGAGGATGGGAGACAGCGGTCTTCTCGGGGAATTAAACTCTTAAAGCGCTTCTCTTCATATCATGGAGGAGACAGGAACAAAGCTAGCATTTCCATTACCTCCACTCACTGATAATGCAGGCGCAATGGATGTCAAGTCATACCAAACAAGCTGAAGCTACTAGTTAGAAACAGAAGCAATAACTCTAAAGGGAGTCCATGCCAAGGAAAGGATTGCCTTCTACTTTATACACTGTACATAAGTCCAGACTACCCAACAAGTAGGACCCCCCTGAGGGAGCAAGGGGGAGACACAGGGAGCACGGAGAGGTATACTGCATGGCTTGGGTGCCAAGAAGGAGGAAAACCCCATCATGCCTAGGTAATTCCTGCTCTGGGGTCCCTGCCCACATGGAAGAGATAAACATGGTCTGGAAGAGAAGAAACAGTCTCCCCACCCCAGGCCTTCTCAGATGAATGGAATCACCAATTTAAAGGGGAGGTGGGGACCAAGACCAAAAAATCAGACCAAGTAGCCTGACATGAGGTAGTCATGATGACAAGATGATGAGTGGGTTACACCAAAGGTCTAAGGGTCCAGCTTTTTCCATTCGAATATCTGCAGTTCTGTTTGCTAAATGTCCAAATGATTTCAAATCCACACCCTTACTCAGCTTCCTCCTTTGTGAAATGAAGATGATAATCATTGTAACCACCTCGTCAGGATCTGTAAGGATCCAACGGCTTCATGTACATAGAGCCCTAGAATCTGTTCTTGTCGTTGCTCAGCCGCTATGTCATGTCTAACTATTTTGCAGGCCCATTGACTGCAGCCTGCCAGGCTCTTCTGTCCATGGGATTTTCCAGGCGAGAACACTGGAGTGTGCTACCATTTCCTTCTCCAGGGGATCTTCCCGACCCAGGAATCAAACCCACATTTCCTGCATTGGCAGGCAGATTCTTTACCATCACACCTCCAAGAAAGCCCCAATCCCTGGAATCGTGTCTACTAAATAAATACTGATTCCAGGGTGCCACCTTTGGTGTCATATCCCGTTGTAACACAAGGACATCAGAGGCCAGGAGGACCCACATTCCCAGCTTAGTCATCTTGCTTGGAGGATATCGTTCAACCCATTTGAGCTTCAGTTCCTTCATTTGAGAACCAAAATGAGTTCTCTGAAGCATTATCATGAAGTAACATGGAATGATGGAAACAGGCAATCCCTAGACTGTAAATGGCTACAGTCCATGGGGGTTGCAAGTCAGTCGCGACTTAGTGACTAAACCGCCAGAGGTGGGTTTTTTTGTGCAGTGCACAGCCTGAGCAACCATCTGTAGCAGCCCTGATGATGAACGTCAAGCAGTTGGCACATTGGAAATACCACCCCTGTGTGAGCTTTCCTACCAAACCATCGACTAAAACTCAAAGTCTTTCCTGTGCACCTTCCCCTGTAATGAGTACAATCTATGCCAGGGCTGAGGAAGATGGGCCATCTTCCATTTGTGAGGGTTCCTACAAATGTTTCTAGCAGGAAAGAGCCCAAATCCTGCTACAAAGCAGAATCCAACTCCACAGGTCAGGCTCCAGAGAGTGAGGCAACCTACAGCTGGTGAAGGGGACAAGGCTGGGAGTGCAGAGGTATCTTCCCCACAGGAGGGTCACTGGGGAAGGCCTGGACTCCAATGCTTTGACTGATGATGGTGGTCACTCAGGTGGAAGGGGCAGTGTCTACAGAGGTGAGGAGGGGGACATGCTTCAGAAAATAGGCTCCTCTGGGGGCCCTTCTGTGTGCACCTAGGAGTGCCCACCCTGTGCCAAGTGGGGGTGAGGCAGAGTCCCGGGAGAGCCTCTGGGGACTGGCCCCGGTCCTATCCCGTACCAGTCGGTTAATCCACTTCAAATGGGACAGCTCTCGGAGAATCCCGAGTGACACCATTGTTCTATTGCCCTTCATTACTGCCACTTAGATCTTTTTACTTTATTACAAACATTCTTTAGCCCAGTCACGGGCTGATCTCCTAATTGGAGCTGCCGCTTCCACCCCCGCCCAGATCAAAGCCGCCCTGTTTGTTTGTGGAGGACGGAGGATGAGCCGTCTTGCCGGCCTTTGAACATGAAGGCCCCTTTGTCTTCCAGCTGAAGTCATCCCTGGCACCCGCGGGGAGGAGATTGTGGAGGGGGGGTTGCTGTAGCCTGGCCAGAGGCTCAGACCACTCAAGCTCTGGTCCGAGCCTTCAGAATAAGACCCCAGACCTCCCTGCCGGCCTCTGAGGCGGGCTTGCAAACCGGCAGCACGCCCCGCCCTCCCGGCCCCGTGGTGGTTTAGTCACTAAGTCGCGACTGACTTGCGACCCCATGGACTGTAGCCTGCCAGGCTCCTCTGTCCACGGAATTCTCCAGGCAAGAATACTGGAGTGGTTTACCATTCCCTTCTCCAGGGGATCTTCTTGACCCAGGGATTGAACCAGGGTCTCCTGCATTGTGGGCAGATTCTTTACTGACTGAGCCACCAGGGAAGCCCCCTCAGAGACATCTTATTTGACCACTATGGTGACCTTGTATCTAAATGTTTAATTTAAATACTTTTTAAAATTTTAATATAGCAGATGCTTAAATATTTCTTAAAGAAATAAAGTATTTCTTTGGTAGTTTTTCTTTAAAAATTCGAATACCTGTCAATACTGGGCCTCTGCAGAGAGAGTGAGCTAACCAGCATTCTGAATGTTATTGTCTCATCTGAGGGGCATCCATGGGGCATTTCAGGCACCTTTTTATTTTTTAACACTTGCTTTTAAACTGTTATTTCCCCTGAAGTTCCCTGGGCCAGAACCTGAGCCCTGCCACTGGAGATGGTAGGAAGCAGTGGAGGAAAGTTTGTGCCCATTTTACAGACAGGAAAACTGAGATCCCATGACATTCAAATAAGTGGCCTGAGGTCACACAAAGGCTAATGACAGACTTGAGAGGTAGAAATTACAAGACGAAGGGAATTGCCAATTATTTATCCTCTCTTATTTTGATGTTATGATCAATACGACTACTTTGGAAGAGAAAAGCACAATAAAAATGGCTTTCTTTAATATAGACACCCTTGAGGTTAACACTTGGGATCTATTATTATGTAAGAAACTGAGTACTCTTTATAACAATCCCTAGCACTGGGTTATAGTTTCTACACTTTACAACTGAGAAAAGCAAAGCTTTGAGACTCAAGGACTTTGCCCAAGGTTACCCAGAAGGGTCAAAGGTTAGACCCAGGACTGCCTAGCTGGTTGGTTCTGTTCTGGGTTCATCATGAACTGGACGGTTACATCTTAGAGCTTCTGGTTCTCCTACACAACATGGGGGCCACCTACTCAGAGGACCTCCCTACCTGCAAGGCATTTGCAGCCTTGCTTATCTGCCCCCACTAAGCCCTCCCTTGAAAGAGCCAACTGGACCAGAAGTGGACACCTGACCCAAGCTGGGCCAATGAGATCCTTCCTGCTGGGGAGTAGAGATTGGAGTTCAGTTGTGGACTCCAGTCCAGACAAATAGGATAATGAAGTGTCTGAAAGGAAAGAAAGATGGAGCAGAGAGAAACTGATGCTGAGGCCCGACCGCCCCACAGGCCTCCGGGTCCAGGTCTCGCGGCCTCACCCCAGCCCTTGGCCTTTGCCATCACCCTGTATCCTTCCTGTGGAGAACCATTTTATTCTCAAGGTGATTTGAGAGATTATCTGTCTTTACAGCCATATAATCCCCCAGGTAAACAGAGTAAGACAGAGCTGGGTTTTAATCCTGCCCCTGCCCTGGCCATGTGCTTTTAGACAAGTTATTAACTATAGTTTCTCCTGTTCATAAAGTGGAAGAAATAAATTCCTACCTCATGGGGCTTTGGGGTGATTCAAAATAAATAATGTAATTGGAGATCCCTGCAGATAGGACCCAGTGCAGCAGAGCCCCGGCACCTGGCTAGAGCTTTTACTAGCTTTGTTATATTACATTAGAAAGCTTTCGTGACAGGGAGAAGCAGCAGTAATTTCAACCAACTCTTGACTATTCCACTTTGCAGGGTATCCACAAATTAATTTTTATCATGTGTTGATGTCCTTCTACCATCAGTTTCTGCACATGCTTAGGAAAGACGGAATTATTTATCAGTGGCAAACTCTATAATTGTGGAGACAGAGGCTGTTGTTCAGTCACTAAGTCATGTCCAACTCTTTGTGACCCCATGGACTGCAGGATGCCAGGCTTCATTGCCCTTCACTATCTCCTGGAGCTTGCTCAAACTCATGCTCATTGAGTCGGGGATGCCATCCAATGATCTCATCCTCTGTCGTCCCCTTCTCCTCCTGCCCTCAATCTTTTCCAACATCAGGGTCTTTTCCAATGAGTCAGCTCTTTGCATCAAATGGCCGAAGTTTTGGAGCTTCAGCTTCAGCATCAGTCCTTCCAGTGAGTATTCAGGGTTGATTTCCTTTAGGATTAAGTAGTTTGATCTCCTTGCTGTTCAAGGGACTCTGAAGAGTCTTCTCCAGCGCCACAGTTTGAAAGCACCAGTTCTTCAGTGCTCAGCCTTCTTTACAGTCCAACTCTCACACCCATACATGACTACTGGAAAAACCATAGTTTTGACTATAGGGACCTTTGTCAGCAAAGTGATGTCTCTGCCTTTTAATATGCTATCTCGGTTTACCGTAGCTTACAACTAAATCATCTAAAGCAGGTGTGAATTTTACTCCATGATCCTAGATATGAAAAAAAAAAGTTCTTATTTTATTTTTCTAAAATCAAATTAAATTTGATTCTAAGCACCCATCCAG
The DNA here is from genome assembly GCF_027580195.1 of Bos mutus. Classification (NCBI taxonomy): domain Eukaryota; kingdom Metazoa; phylum Chordata; class Mammalia; order Artiodactyla; family Bovidae; genus Bos; species Bos mutus. The sequence continues at coordinate 43,719,641 of NC_091634.1, forward strand.
CAGCCTGACTAGAAATTTGTCCATGGACACTGTTGATCAGTCCTCAAACCAAGGCAGAGCTGGACACAGGGTTGCTCAGAGGTTGCAGCTCGGATGCCTTCAGCCACGTCTTGGCATGAAACCTTTGCTTAGGCCTGGGGTCTCAGTCCAGCCACCCTAGATATGGCCTTTTCTCTCAAAGGGGCTACCACAGCCCTGTCTCCAGGTCCCATCCTGTTATTTTCAGGATTTGAGAATTCCACACAGATCTTTCCTCCCTAAGGGAATTTAATTTTCCTCTCATCACCTCCTCTCCCCAAATCAACCTCCCCCATTCAGAATCACTTTCCTTCACTCTGGAAAGACCCAAGACAGCGGTTCTCAAAGTGTGGTCCTAGGCCAGCAGCATCTGTATCACCTGGGAATTCTAGAGAAGTGTAAATTGTCAGGCTCCTCCAAGACCTGCTGAATCAGATGCTCTGAGGGTGAAGCTCAGCAATCTGTGTTTCAACAAGCCTTCCAAGTGATGCTAAAGTTTGAGGACCACTGGTCCAGTTTCATCATCACAATTAATTTATCAGTTTAAAACCAAAGCCAAGAAGGTGGGGTTGTCTTGAGACAACTTCAGGCTCTGGTCTCGGCTACACAGCATCCTCTCACCTGGTGAGCGAACAATAAAGACCTGAGTCCTGAGCTAAGGAGAGACAAAGGACTTGGCTAGTGCTCATGGCAGTATATGTTGTGAACTGCACAACTCCAGAGGGCGCCATTCATGTAAACTGCCACCTGAATGCCAAAAGATGGTGGCCAAGAGGGAAACATCAGGGAACCAAACGGCATAAGGAGGGGGCTTGTGATTATTTGAATAAGTGGGTTTGGGGGATTCCATCCCATGCAAGGGGTGAGTGGGAAGATGGAAAGAAAAACAGTGCAAAACCTGAACTCAGCCCTAGGGGGCGTTGTCTATGTGGACAACACACGTTACCGGTCAAAGAGAAGAAAGCATTGAGAAGGTCTCAAACTCAAATACCTAGAGGAACCAGGCTGGCAATAAAGAGGCAGGGGGCTGGAGGATGCAGCCCATGTAAAGATGCAAGCTCCACCCAGCCTCAGCCACTGTTGCCACATGGGATGCTGGGCTCAACCTTGTCAGATTCAACTTTCACGTGAAATCTCTTGACATATTATAAACAGATTTTGATTTTTAAAAACACTTTACAGCATATCCAAACATAAAAATTATTCTCAAAATCTAATTAAAAACAAATTTAACAAAAGATTTGGACACTTCACCAAGGAAGATATATAGGTGGCAAAGAAGCATGGGAAAAGGTGTTCCACATCATTAGTCATTGGAGAAATGCAAATTAAAACCACAATAAGATAACACTATGTACCCCCCAGAACTGAAAGAGTCACATGTACCCCAATGTTCATTTCAGCACTGCTTACAGTAGCTAGGACATGGAAGCAACTTGGATGTCCATCAGCAGATGAATGGATAAGGAAGTTGTGGTACATATACATAATGGAATATTACTCAGCTATAAAAAAGAATGCACTTGAGTCAGTTCTAAGGAGGTGGATGAAACTGGAGCTCATTATACACAGTGAAGTAAGTCAGAAAGAGAAACACCAATACAGTATATTAACACATATATATGGAATTTAGAAAGACGGTAACAATGACCCTATATGCAAGACAGCAAAATAGACACAGATGTAAAGAACAGTCTTTTGGACTCTGTGGGAGAAGGTGAGGTGTGGGATGATTTGAGAGAATAGCGTTGAAACATGTATATTACCCTATGTAAAATAGATGACCAGTACAAGTTCGATGCATGAAGCAAGGCACTCAAAGCTGGTGCTCTGGGACAACACAGAGTGATGGGGTGAGGAGGGAGGCAGGAGGAGGGTTCAGGATGGGGGGACACATGTAGAACTGTGGCTGATTCATGTCGATGTATGGCAAAAACCACCACAATATTGTAACACAATTAACCTCCAATTAAAATAAATAACTTAATTTAAAATAAAATTTTAAAAAAACTGACAATACCAAGTGCTGACAAATAATATAGAAAAACTAGAAATCTTAACATTGCTGATGGGAATGCAAAAGGGTACCATTACATTGGAAGCAATTTGGCACTTTCTTATAAAGTTAAACATATTTTTACCATGCAACCCAGTCATCCCACTCTTAGGCATTGCCCAAGAGAAATAAAAATTTATGTTCACACAAGACTCTGTAAGTGTATACTTATGACAGTTTTCCTATTTGTAATCACCAAACTGGAAACAACCCAAATGTTCCTTCAACTGGGCAATGGATAAGCAAATTATGGTATATATATATATATATATATATATATAATGGAATATTGATCAGCAAGAAAAGGAATGACCCACCAATACATGCAACAAAGTTGCTAAATCTCAGTAGGCATACTGTCAAGTGAAAGAGCTCTGACTCAACAGATTGCTAGTGTAGGATTCCATTTTCATGACGTTTTGGAAAAGGCAAAACTGTAGGGACAGAAAACGGATCAGTGGTTGCCAAAGGTTGGGGGTGGGGGCAGGAATAGACTGAAAAAACCACGCAGGGGATTTGGGGAAGTGATAGAGATGCTATATATGTTGCTTACAGAAGCAGTTTGTCAAAATTCACAGAACTGCATACTAAAAAGGGTGAATTTTACTATCTGTAAATTATATTAATACAATAAAATTATTATACCTTATTAAACAATATACCTTAATAAAACATGGAAAATTAAATAAAAATCATTCTGTGGGCCAAACAAAGCAACCATGAGTCAAGTGCAGCCCATGGATTGTCCTGGGTGTCACGGAAAACAAAAGGGGGACCGGAAGCCCCAGCCCCTGCCCTCAGGGAGCAGAGGGACAGAGAGGCACGACTTTAAACCATACTCCCCAGTGACAGCCCTTCTCTCTGGTTTTCACCTAGGGTTACATGGAGGATGTCCCAAAAGACTTCCTTCCTCACCTAAAATAGTTTGGAAACTATCAGCCTCTTGGAAATAGGGAAGGACCAATATGTGAAGATTCCATGAGGACCCACCTCTACCACTTCTCCTCTGTGTGACCTTGGGTCCTTCCTGGGTCTTCATGTCCACTTCTCTAAAATGGGAAATAGACCCCCCCCCTTGGTGCCTGTCCCCCAGATCCCCTAGGAGACCCCGTGAGACAGGAATATGAAGGGGCTCTGGCTGTGGGAGGGATGAGCTGGGCAAGAGGGTGGGGAGAAAATCATGGAAGACACTCAGAAGTAACCAGACAAATGCCCATTAAAAGAGCAGGGAGGTACTGTTTTTCATTCATTGGATTGGCAAAGATGAAAATAAAACTGAGGTTTGGTTGTGGTAGCAGTGGGGATGTGAATGAGCCCAGGGGCCTTAGGTTCTGTCCTCAACCCAGTCACATATTGGCATCTCCTGGGCAGCTGTCAACCAACCTGGAGCCCAAGTACAAGCTTAGTTGCTCAGTCGTGTCCGACTCTTTGCAACCCCATGGACTGCAGCCAGCCAGGCTTCTCTGTCCCTGGGACTCTCCAGGCAAAAATACTGGAGTGGTTTGCCATCCCCTCCTCCAGGGGATCTTCCTGACCCAGGGATCGAACCCAGGTCTTCTGCATTGTGAGAGGATTCTTTTATCGACTGAGTCACCAGGGAAGCCCAGGTGAGACCCAACCAATTAAGGAAAATCTCAGGAAAAGGAGCAACAGAGGATGAGATGGTTGGATGGCATTACTGACTCGGTGGACATGAGTTTGAACAAACTCTGGGAGATAGCAAAGGACAGGGAAGCCTGGCACGCTGAAATCCATGGGGTCGCAAAGAGTTGGACACGACTGAGTGACTGAACAACAACAGGCAACATCATAATCAGAATTTTTAAAATAATTTTTAAATTGGTTCTTTAGCATGGGAAAAGCAGCAAGTAATATACAAGGGAAACTCCATACAATTAACAGCTGATCTTTCAGTAGAAACTCTGCAGGCCAGAAGGGAATAGCAGGATATATTTAAGGTACTGAAGGGGGAAAATCTACAGCCAAGATTACTCCACCCAGCAAGGAACTCATTCAAAATTGATGTAGAAATCAAAGTCTTTACAGACAAGCAAGAGTTAGAATTTAGCACCACTTCCCTGGTGGCTCAGATGGTAAAGAATCTGCCTACAATGCAGGAGACCTGGGTTTGATCCCTGGGTTGGGGATATTCCCTAGAGGAGGGCATGGCAACCCACTCCAATATTCTTGCCTGGAGAATCCCCATGGACAGAGGAGGCTGGCGGGCTACCATCCACACGACTGGGCAACTCAGCACAGCACAGCATAGCAAGCATCTTTACAACAAATGTTAAAGGGATTTCTATAGGAACGAAACACCACAGAAGGAAAAGACCTACAAAAACAAACCCAAAACAATTAAGAAAATGCCAGTAGTAACATGTATCAATTTTAAATTGGTGCTTTAAAAATGAAACATCTGCTCAATGTCATGTGGCAGCCTGGATGGGAGGGGACTTTGGGGGAGATTGGATACATGTATATGTATGGCTGAGTCTCTACTGTCTACCTGAAACTATCACAGCATTGTTAATCAAACAATGCTCCAATATAAAATGAAAAGTTAAAAACAAAAATGAAAAAATGAAATGAACAACTGTGTGTGTATAAGTGTGCATCTGAAAAAATAAAAATATATATATATGCTGTGCTGTGCTAAGTCCCTTCAGTCGTGACCAACTCTTTGTGACCCCACAGACTGTAGCACACCAGGCTCCTCTGTCCATGGGATTATCCAGGCAAGAATGCCGGAGTGGATTGCCATGTCCTCCTCCAGCAGATCTTTTCAACCCAGGGGTTAAACCTACATCTCTTGTGTCTCCTGCATTGGCAGCATTGGCAGGCAGGTTCTTTACCACTAAGGCCACTTGGGAAGCATATATATATACATACATATTTAAAGGATTACATTTGATTGCTTGTTGTTAGAATTCTCTCTTCTTCCTCAAGGTAGAGGTATAAGGTAATGGATTTTAGACGAAGTCTGGACTTCAACTTCAGAACAAATCAACCAATCTAAATCCATCATGGTAATTCTGTTTCTCTCACCAATAACTGGTGTTGAGCCGGCCTACTCTCAGTTCTGCCCAAGAAGGGGTGCGGGATGGGCTAGGGGTCTTTCTAGCCGATGGTCTATTTCCCTCAAGGAGACACAGGAGAGAGAGCCAGTCACTTCCTGTCCCCCAGATGGTGGCCCGGGAGCACATGATGTTTAACGGTGCTGTGGGCATCTTGAGCCCAAGAGGATGGCCATGCCAAGAAGACGTGCAGGTGCTGAAAGTGGTGGAGGGAACAAAGGGATGGGAATTGGGTGTCAAAGACACTACAGACCAATATGAGCCACCCTGTCACTGGGCTTCCCTAATGTGAGATAACAAGTGGCCTAGTGGTCAGATTCCCTACTTGCTGTGTTCTCTATTCCCTAAAACTGACAGCATTTCCAAGACCCACCCCTTAGAGAGCGGTCCAGGAGAGTGGAGTAGCCCCTACGGGTACCTAGCTGAGCAGGACTTCCCTTGCCTTTATGGAAGTGGCCTGGTCTGACAGCTTCTCTGGATTCAGGACCACTGGTTGCTTGAACCTCCATGATCTGGCTCAGTGGGAACCTGTACCTTAGCGGCATGGGTGAGTGCGTGGAGATGGGGTCTTCTGGGAGCTCGCAGGTGAGAAAAACCTCAGAGCTTTCTGAGGTCTCACCGTCTTGAGGGTGGGCAGGAATGGTTTATACTTCCTCAAACCTCACAGACCTGGCAGGGAGGTAGGCACCCTGTAAGGGTGATTTCAAGGCCCAGTTTCTATAAGGAAATTGAGGGCTGCCCAGTTTGAGGATGGAGCTGCTATGAAAACAGCAATCAAGATGCCTCAGTGCTGGCATCTTCCCTCTTCTGGGCACCAGGCCTCCATGTGCTCAGAACACTAGAGTGTGCAGAAAGGAAATGCCCAGACTTCCTGATGATACCCTTGAACCTGGGACCCCACACAGCTGGTGGCAGCCAGATGCCTTTTCAGTCCCCGGCCAGAAGGCACCCAGGCCCTGTCCCTGAGGTGCCCACTCAAGGTGAGAAACAGAATATGGCCCCAGCTCTAGGCCTGGAGGACTTGGGCTACACAGATGCTGAACATCCAAAAGACAGTGATTCTGGCAAATCAGGCCTCAGTTTACTCATCTGTAAAATGGGGGTACATACGATGACCACCACAGGGACTCTAACATGGAGGACATGCACAGAGTTGCTGATTCCTTGCAGAGACCCCACCCACTCTCAACAGTCTTTAACCCAGGTGACAAGTCATTCAGATCCTTGGGAGTTTGTGCTGCTTCTCATCCTAGCTGACCAATCCCTGCCCAAAACTGCAAGAAAGGTTTCAGTCCCAGTCACACATTTTGAAAGGGCAGTCACAGAGACTGGAGGTGAGAATGAAAGTGAGAAAAGCCAGTCCTCCAGTGAGGACAGAGGAACAAGTGGTCCCAAGAAGCTGAGTGGAGGACCCGGGAGGAGGGGAGGGTGGTTGTGAGGGGCCGTGAAGGACAAGCAGGAGTGTGTAGACCTGGTTTCAGAGTCAGCTGTGAAAAATAAGCAAAGAAGCCCTCTTGGACATCTAAGCCCTGCCTCCTGCGTTGGCTCCTCAGAGGACTATGCTTATCTCCATCTTTCAGACAGAGAAGCTGCGGCCCAACGGCTCACACACATGCCTCGTAAGCCACCAGCCTGGGATTCAAACCCAGGCCTCTGGAGGCTCCCAGCTTTATGTCCCAGTCCTGCCACTGACTCAGGGAGATGAGGAGAGTCCTTGCTCCTCTCTGGGGCTCAGTTTCCCCATCCTGTTGACCTCCAGGCCCTAAATCCCCCGGTCCCCAAATAATGTGCCTTGCCAGCACCAGCCCCTCTTCCAGGGGCTCCAGGACCAGCCGTTCCGGCAGGACCACCCCCCAGCCATACTCTGGCACTGACCCCCAGCCTGCCCTGCCTGGGGCAAAGGGTGGCCAGGACTCCTGCCCCCAGGGTTACCCCAACTCTGAGCACTCAGCTTTCTGGAAGAATGACCCCATTCTTCTGGCTGATCACTGTCCACAGCGACCCCAGGCCTCTTCCTCCAGGCTGCCCCTGCAGACAAAGCCCCAGGCCCAGGCTGGACCCTCTGCGCCACCCCCCAGCCCTCATCCACATTCCTAGCCCTTCGGCACCAGGCATCTGCTGCCCTTCTGGAATCTGTGTCAGGCTGCTGAGGGGCGGGCAGGCCTCCAGACCCAGAGGCCCAGGGCCCCCGAATGCCCTGGGGTGCACCCCCCAGGGTCTACCCAGGTTGCTTGGGAAACCATTTCAGGTCGTTTGAGATGATCAGGAGCCTTAACTCTGTTTTGAGCCAAACAACAGGAAGAAACAAACCCCAGTCTGTCAAAGTCCTTCAGACAGAGCCCCGCCGGGGGCCAGGCATGGCGGCACACCTCACTGACTCCTCTCTGCTGCTTCTTTATTCAGCTCCACAAATATTCGTCAGGAGAGCTCCCTGCCACACTGGCATTGGGGTCCGCAGAGGTCAGCGGGGGACGGGTGGGCGAACAGAAGAGAGGAGAGCCCCCAGGGAGAACCGACTTTGTCTCTGCACCAGGGTCCTCCCAGGGCAAAAGTGCTTGCTACCTCTCCTGCGCGACTGTCCACAAAACAGCCAGTTGTATCCTTCATTTCTAAGTGGTCCCAAGGATGGAGAGACCCCAAATGCCGGCCATGTTCTAATGTGGGGGAAACGTTCTCATCATCCATCCTTGGGTGTTAAAATTCAGCGCCATGAGCAATTATTACACTTACAATTGGACAGCAAAGGCTTACGGGCCTGTTTTTCCAGTACCGAGATGATTTATTGGAGGTGGCTGTAAATGTTATTCTGCTCCTTGTAAAATGCAGACAAGAGTAAAACACAGCCAAAGAAAGTGAAAAATCACTCGTAGTCACTGATGGGGCTGGAAAAATCCGGTTCTTCATTTCCTAGTCCACAATGATGTAAGGCCTTGGGGATCAGAGCGGCTGAGGCGCAACTGTGAAATCCCTCAGGGCTCTGGGTGCACCTGCAGGCCCTGGCCTGGGCCGGTGGGGGCCCTGAGCCTTGGCTGCCCTAAGCCTGTGCTCCCAGAACCACATGGGGGGGCAGTAGGGAGCTCCCCGACAGGAGAGGAATTCAATATATACTGATCTGTGAGTCCTCAGCATGCTGGGAGGCAGATGTTCCCAGACACTGGCTAAGAGGCAACAGTCTAACCTCCTCCAAACCTGGCTGATCAATTTGACATTGCCAAGTTTTAGGTTTAAATCTTATGCCAAGCAAGTACATTATTATTCATTTTCACCAAGACTTCATAAAAGAACGGACATTTATAATATTATTTATTTTTATTTATTTATTTGGCTGTGCGGGTTTCGGTTGCAGCATGTAAACTCGGTGGTTGTAGCATGTGGGATCCCGACCAGGGATCGAACCCAGGCCCCCTGCATTGGGAGTGTGGAGTCTTAGCCCCTGGGCCACCAGGGAAGTCCCAACAACAGACATTTAAACACCAAAAACAGAAAAGACAGACTCTCAAAGTAAAAAACTTTATGAAGAACTCCGTATACTGCCCTCGCTTGCCTCATTTCACTGTGGGGGAGTCAAGCCCTGGATGAAGGCCTGCAGTTCAGAGCCAGGCTGGGAGGCGTGGGCTTGTCCTCTCTCTGGACCTCAGTTTTCCCCTTTGTCTAGCATTCTTCGTGCTCAAAGGCTCTGAGTTCTCTTAACCCCTCACTCCCATCATTTCTCTCCCTCTCTCTTTCCAGTGACAGTCTTGTCCCAGTGGTCACCTTCTAACAGCCCATATGTAGCAGATGGTTTGAAAGTGCCAACACTAGACAGACCAGCAGAGGGGCAACCTGGGAGTCACCGAAGGGTCTTGAGCTGGGGAGAAGGGGCAGGGAGGCAAGGCCGCACGGGCATCCCAGCTGGACAGGGAGGCGGCGGGGAGAGAGAGAAGGTGTCAAACGAGGCAAAGGTGAGAACACTGGAGCGAGGGTCTCTGCGGTGTTCCAGAAAGGGGCACGAGATGTAGAGGGGCCATGAGAACATTTCCAGAGGTAGAGCCGTTTTCCGGATGGTCTTTCTGAGCTTCAAAGCCATATTCTGCCAGTCGGCAGGGTTAGTTCACAGCAGAGTCCCCCTAGGAATCCCAGATGGAGGGAAGGAAGGACGAAGGAGACCCTCCAGCTTGCCCCAGCACAGGTGCTCCTTCCAGAACCCCTTGGAACGTGTGCTCCAGAAGTCCCCACCTGAGACCTGTTCTCTGGGGCTGGGGTCTTGTGAAGAGGGTGTGATGGAACGTAGGAACACTCCAGCACCTGTTATCTCTCCAGCACCCTCCTCCTCCCCGTTAGCACCTAGCATCCTCTCCTCAGGGTCTTCCCATTTGAAAAGTCCAGCCACACAAATAAGGGGGAGGAATGAGTGGTGAAATCAGGGCTGAGGTAGGTTTGGATCACTGCACAGAGGGAAACTGAGGCCAGAGGTGTGACCCCTCCCACGTCAACCAATGAGTGGTGATATGAAACAATAAGAACAATTCAATCAATAATAATGAAAGTTTGCTGAACTTCAGTCTCAGTCTTCAGATTTAAGCCAGAGGGGTTTGGATATTGGAGCCAATGGATTTTCAGACCCTGTGGCCTGAGGTGGTGAAGCACCTGGGGATTGAGGAGTCTTCCGGGTCATCCCACGTGGGACCATCGCAGACACCAGGAGCCTGCTGGGAGGAGCAGACAGTCTGCATGTCACCCGATGTGGACATTTTTAAGCAGTTAGATTTTCCTTTCTTCTCAGCCCCTCAACCCCACCCCCACCCCTCCCAGCAAATGGATAACAGGAAACAGCCAAGCTTCTTAACTTTTCTTTAATCTTCCCCTCTCTGGCAAACTGAAAAATCAAACGATAATTGTCTGGGTGATCTCATTATTGTCAACAAAATCCAAGCCTTGAAGTCCGAATCCACTGAAACGCTGACACATTAAACACAAAAGGAAACTGAGCTTGCATGTTGTTCAATAAATAAATAAGGCTGGCGGGAGCCTGGCGCAGGCCTGGCACACGGAGGGGCCAGGCTGGCGGAAACGTGGGCAGGCAGAGCGACCGTGGGACCTGAGAACCGTGGCCTCAGGGAAAGACGGGGTCTAAGGGGTCGACATCCCATCCTTCCTGTTTGTATCAGTCTGATCCCTGCCGGAAACAGATGGCATCTTCCAAAGGGAAAGTGGGGCTCTTTACAGGTGAAGGGGAACCGGAAAGGTCTTAGGGACAGGGAGTACCAGTGGGAGTAGGTACCACAGCTAGGCGTGAAAGGACAAGAGGATGATGGAGCAGGACCCAGAAAGGGTGGCATTCAAAGAGGCAGTCAGGTAGGCGCTGTGTCCAGGCAGGGAGAGAAGCAGGGAATGGACCTCCCTCCTGCCGCCTTCTCAACCCCCGATGTGTCCTCCTATTGACCAAACCCAAGCAAAAGTCAGAGGGAGGCACCGATGGACAGCTGGTGCTGCAAGGCCACACAGTGGAATCTGGAGGGGCATAGAGGCATGCCGTCCATGGTGGGACACCCTTCAGGGTGCCCCATGCGGGGCCCACCCCAGCTCGTGCCTGCCCAGGGATCAAAGCGCCCCCCCCCCACCTCTGCCTGCAAGCAGCCCATCCACACCTGAGCATTCTAAATCTCAGCTCCTGGCAAAACCAAGTTCTGGGGTTGGGAAGCAGGTCACACGCAGAACAGGGAGCTTGAGCCTGGGGAGGGCCTAGTGGGGAGGCCTGCTTCATGGGTGCATTGGTTGGGGAACACAGAAACAAGAGATCCCCCACTTTGATCATCTTCTCCATAGGTCTCTGGGCCTGATGTTTCTTCCACCTTATCAGAACCTTAACAAGCACCATGACAATACATTCCTCATCAATCTCATGGAAAATGGGATACCTGGGGGGACAGAAGTGGGCGGGGGTGTCCTTCTCCTACTCCCTTCTCATCTGTAGTGTGGTGGGCTTACAGGGACAGACCAGCCTGGGCGAGTACCGCCTGCGCACAGGGCTTGCTGGGAGCTGCTGTCGACTGGGGCCCCCACACCTCCTCTTCTTTCTGGCCCCGAGGCAGCCATGGGAGGAAAAGAGCATCAGGAGAACTGGCGCCCTCACCTGCCTCCGCTGCTTCCTGGTTCTGTGTCCCTGGACAAACCCTTCCCCACTGTGGGCTCAATTACCCCAAATAAGGAAAGGAGGCTTTGATTCTGATCTCGGCCAACCCAAGACCTCAGCATGGAGAAGAGCCCCCTCCCTCACTCTGCACAGTCCCTCCCTCTCTCCTCAACTTCCTTCTATCCAAAAGGGGCAACTGGCTCCTTCTACACTACAGAGAAGTTAATTCTAAATTTTTTATCTGTGAGAAATTCCCATGAGCACGCTGGATTTTTGCTAAGCACCTCTTGGGTGTTGTCACATTGGGGTTTTTGCCAAAAACTCCCTCTGTTCCACCTGTTCAGCCATAGTGTGAGCAGATGGGATGATGGTGGACCCCAGCATGCCCGACCCTCAAGCCGGAGATGGTCCCAGGCCCCCCTCAGCCCTCCCTTCTCGGGCTTGCTGCCCTGGGTCTCTGAGCCTCGGTTTCCTCATCTGTAAAATCAAGGCACTCATTGTAACTACATGACTGACAACACAAATAGCATTTGGCTTGATGCCTGGCACGTGGGATGCTCTTTTTTCCAGCCTCTTGTTCTGCTCTCCTTGAAGCTTGGTGCAGGTGGATTTCCTCTGCAAAGCCAGCTGGTTCTGACACCTGCCTGTCCAGTCACTGAGCAAGTAAGTCCTCAGCGCTTCATTTCCTGGCTTAAAAACCCTCCCCAGGAAACTATGGAAATAAGGCTGAAAAAAACCTCTTACTAAATGCAAAGAACTGCATGCTTCTAAGAAATTAAGAAAATATGTTTATTTTCTCGTCTTTCTCTATCTCATCACCTTGAACAAGTTCTGAACTCCTTGAGGGTAAAAAATGAAGGTGGGACACCACTGTTTATTGAACACCGTGGGAGATATTACAAGGGCTCTCTAATATCTGGTTGTCTTTTCCTTCCTGAACATAGAAAAAATCCTGTATCCCAGCACCCTTGCTGTTACATGGAGCCATGTGACTAGTTCTGGTCAATTTAAAATTGAAATCTAAAGTGTGCTGCTTAGCTTTTTAGTTAATTTCTTTCTCTGCTCCAGTGAACATAGGGGTTTCCTGTTGAAATGGTGGAACAAGAACTTAATCTTCTGGATTATGTGTCGCACACAGGGGAACGCTGCCCTGGGGAGTGGCCAGCGCCATCAGCAAACCTTTTGCAAGAATGAAAAATAAACTGTTGCTGTGTTAAACCACTGAGCTTTGAGGAATATTTGTTATTGCAGCATAGCCTTGCCTGGACTGACTGGTACAAACGCTCTCATGTCAAAGTGTTTTCATATGCATGATGATTTCACTTGATCCTCACAACAAGTCTTGAGACAGCCTTGTTATGATCTCCATTTTCCAGATGCAGAAACAGACTGAGACACGTCAGATAAGTGGCCCAAAGTCAACAGGAGGTAGACCCGGGGGTAGAGCTAGGTTTATATGCCTTCCAAGTGCTGAGTCTTACCAAGTAGGTAGGTTCCACTCCCCAGAAAGGCGGTATCTGGGAGGCAGGCATGTAAATGGCCAACTCAATGGAGAATGTTCCCGGTCAGTTTGGGGTCTTTGTTGAGTAAACGTAATCCTTCAAGTGTGGCTTTCTACAGTCTGGGAAAAAAATGTTCCCAGCTAAAAGTAGCTACACCAGAAGGTCTCAGCCAGAGTCCAGCTCCAGCCTGGCAGACTTCTCAGATGGCTTGGAATTCCTGCTGGCCAGGGTTCCACCAGCATGGAAGTGTTTATACCCGCCTCAAATTAGTTCTCCCATGCCTTCCAGAACCCAGTCCATATTTGGGATGGAAAAGGGAAAATGATTCCCAGTGGGGATTCAGAAACCTCAGAAAAATTCCACAGGGGCCACAGGCTCTTGCCACATGGACCAGGTCCCTGTGCAGTCACATCTTCTGGCCCCTCACACCTGGACCCTGTGCCGAGAAGGGCAGCCAAGTCAGAAGAACATGACCTAAACACACACACACACACACACACACACAAATTCAGAAGGAAGGTGTTTCTGGAAGAATCCATATGAGAGACAGTATACCTCTGCAGCCAAATGAAGGGTGAGAGAGAAGAAAAGACCTAATTTGTGTTTCTCATCCATTGAAAGTGGGCTTTTCTTTCTCCCTTCAAGAAGCTGCCAGGTGATTGGATTGTCTTCAGCTGTGAGGAGCAGAAACCCCAAATAAAAGGGTCTTTGCAGAAAGAAAATCTCCCAGAAGGCCACATGGTGTGTATCCTTTTTATAATGCTTAGAAGCAGCCAAAACAAAGCAATATGCTGTTTGGATGTACCTTTATATGTGACAAAACCACAGACACACACACACGAATAATAAATGTAGCGTTCAGGGCAGTGCTCTGGGATGGTCAGGGGAGCAACAACAATTGGTAATATTCTATTTTTTGAATTTTGAGTTGAGCGGTGGGTAAAAACATACCAGTGGCATGTCACAACCAAGGTTTATGCTTAATCCAATTCTGTCTACCTATTAGGGCTTCTTTGGTGGCTCAGACAGCAAAGAATCTGCCTGCAATGCAGGAGACCCAGGTTCGATCCCTGGGTTGGGAAGATCCCCTGGAGAAGGAAATGGCAACCCACTCCAGTTAACTTAGATTTATTTGTGTGCATGCATGCTCATTCATGTCCAACTCTTTGCAACCCTATGGACTTGTAACTCACCAGGCTCCTCTTTCCAGGGGATTCTCCAGGTAAGAATACTGGAGTGGATTGCCATTTCCTCCTCCAGGGGATCTTCCCAATGCAGAAATCAATCAAACTGGCATCTTCTGCATCTCCTGCATTAGCAGGTGTATTTCTTTACCACTGAGCCACCTCAGTGGCTTATTTTATGGGTCTTATTTTATGTTCATTTTATAGATGAGGAAACTAAGAAAAGAGAGCTTAAGCAACCTGCTAAGGGCCACACTGCTCCTAAGTGGTAGGCAGTCAGGTTTCAGAGACCTTGGTCTTAGCTGCTGCAATAAGGATGTAATACCTCATAAAACTATAATCCCAGAGCCAGGGTTGTTGTGGGTGGGGCGGGAGCAGGGAGGATATGACATCATCAAAGATGCCATCCTGCACATGTCCACCATGTCTCCCCACCCCCACGGAAGGGCATATTGTACCTGCAGCATTTTCAGAAAGTCACAATGCAGTTCAGTAATTCTGATTCCCATGTTCAGAATCAAACCAAGCATCAGCCACCATAATGAATTTAGAAAAAGTCACCCCCTGAGACTTCAAGGGTAGGTGGGAATGGCTGAAGATGGCTAGCAGGGAACCAAGAGCATTTGCCTCTACCACCATTTGGGATTCTCTTGCAAGGGCTCTGAGAGGAAAAGGTGGATGACTCCCCTTGGAATGTGACCCCTTGAACAGCAACCATACCTAAGTCATTCTGCTCTCCTTCCCCCCTGCCTGGAAAAGGCCCATCAAATAGCAGGCATCCAGCTGTACCGGATAGGTCAGTCCTTGAGCCTGCCCTGCTGAAGAAAGAGGAGACAGTCTGTCCCTGGAGCCCCAGAGACTGATGTCTGGCTTATTCTGCCTCTGATGTGAGATGATTGGTCGAGAGTTGATCACCTGACCTGAGGGAAGTTATGTCATAGGTTAGCCAACAGCCTATGATACATCTCAATACAAAGGAATAGGTAGGTGGTTTAGTGGATGTCTTACCCCAGATTCCCCAAAGCAGAACATGGGTCAGACTTAAGTCCTAATGTGTCATGGATAGAGATAATCCCAAGGAAGCAAGAAGGAGGGGTGCAGGAAGTGAGGCAGGAAGAAGGGCATGGTGGATCCCCATCAGAAGTGAAGGACTTCTTCCCCAGCTTCTGGCAGTGCTGTTGGAAGGCGGCCTCCAGCTGCCAGCCCTGTTCACAGTTGTTTTCACCGAAGTCACCTGGGTCATGCCCCACTTCCTGGAGCAGCCCATCAAATAGCTGATAAGCACAGGGGCTTAAAGGCCTGACCTCTCACCACGACTCAGGACACCTCTGAAGGCCGTGCCAGTTTCAGGATTCCCGTCAAGGAAACCACATCACAGCTCAATGCTCCCTCCACCCGGCCCTGCTTCCACCTAGCCAGGGCACTGGCAGTGACCCCAGGAGCACACCCCAAGACGTGCCTGTGTGCTGAGCTCCATCTCAGACATGGCTTCCCAGGGAGCCCAGCAGGGGAGAGGGAAAGCATAATTCAGATGTAAGTGTCACCTAACTGGCTCCAGCACCCCGAGGAGATCCTGCGGGTTGACCAGCCCTGCGTGGTCATACATAAAATAAGCCACTGAGGTGGCTCAGTGGTAAAGAAATACACCTGCTAATGCAGGAGATGCAGAAGATGCCAGTTTGATTGATTCCTGCATTGGGAAGATCCCCTGGAGGAGGAAATGGCAATCCACTCCAGTATTCTTACCTGGAGAATCCCCTAGAAAGACACAGAAGAAGACACAGAAGACACAGAAAAACACTGCCTCTCAGAGGAGCGCGTCAGAGGACAGTGAGGAACTTCATTTTCCGACGCCCCCTCGTCCAGGTTTGCCTCATGGGAGGGTCACTCCTCTTCCACGTGTCACTCAGCCCCTCCAGGCCGCCGCTCGTGAAGCCAGTGCCTCCCTGGGCCCCGTCGGATCAATCCCAAAGGTTTCTCCCACCTGGGCAGGTACAGCAGCAGCCATGCCAAAGCTAGAGCTTTGCCCCGGGGGAGCTGAGGTGGTCAGCAGTGCCAAGAGCTGAGGTGACAAGGACGGGAGGCAGGGCTTTCCGACTGGAGGAGCGGCACTGACCACTGCAGGGGCCACTCTGGCTGAGGACAGAGCAAGGGGCTGAGGGCTGAGAGCGGACGGGCCGTCTGGACCTAATCAGGGTCTAATACACTGAGCCAGTCTGTTTCTTTTCTCTGGACTGGGAAACACGAGGGGACTGGATGCTGAGCCGCCGTGACAGAGAAGGGGCCGTGAGAGGGTGGAGGCCTTGAGTCAGCAGAAGTTAGGAGAAAGCTGATGTAAGGTGGAGAGAAACTTTGTGCACAGTGAGGGCTCCGGCCAGCATGGGGAGAGTCACCTTCTGGATGTTTCCTCTGAGCTGAAGACTCCATGAGAGCCCTCTGGGGACAGCTGCTGGGCACTCCGAACGCCCTTCCAGTCCCCTATGGCTCACTGTAGAGTAACCATCCCTATTGTTAGAGTCTCTGACAGTTTTATCGAGGGGCTTCATTCCTTGGGGCAGGAACAGTCCCTGTGCAAGGAGCAGGGACGCTCCTGAGGCTTCATCCCTGCTTCTAGAGGAGCCCAGTGAGAGCCAGGCCCCGGACTGAGCTTGGCCAGTTGAGAAAAGAGACTTGCTCTGATCTAGTCTGCGTGTGTGTGTGTGTGTGTGTGTGTGTTTCATCCAGGTGCTGCTCCATCTATTTTGGTGATACTAGAGAAGGCCCTGGAGCAACAAGGGCCAGGGAGGGGCAGACACCACCGGAAACCCAAGGATGAAGCCAACACCACAGAGGCAGGAGTGGAGAGACTGCTCAGACGGAGAGAAACCAAGTCTGGTATGTTATTTCAGCTTGAGCCTTTCCATCTGTATTCCTTCTTCCATCAAAAA
This sequence comes from Bos mutus, assembly GCF_027580195.1. Taxonomy (NCBI): domain Eukaryota; kingdom Metazoa; phylum Chordata; class Mammalia; order Artiodactyla; family Bovidae; genus Bos; species Bos mutus. The sequence continues at coordinate 43,736,517 of NC_091634.1, forward strand.
TTACCCTTCCTGGACTTCCCTGGTGATCCAGCGGTTAAGAGTCCACCTTGCAATGCAGGGGACGTGGGTTCGATCCTTGGTTGGGGAACTAAGATCCCACAAGCTGCAGAGAAACTAAGCACTCACACTGCAACTAGAGAACTCATGTGGTGCAGCTAAGACCTGCGTGTGCTCAGTTGTGTCCTACTCTTTGCGACCCCATGGACTGTAGCCCGCCAGGCTCCTCTGTCCGTGGGATTGCCCAGGCAAGAATACTGGAGTGGGTTACCATTTCCTATGCCAGGGAATCTTGCCGACCCAGGGATCAAACCCACAACTAAGACTTGATGAAGCCAAATAAATTAATTTTTAAAAATTACCCCTCCTAACTTTTGCACCATTGGCAGGGATGTAAATTGGTTCAGCCACTATGAGAAACAGTAAGGAGTTTCCTCAAGAAATTAAATCTAGAATTATCAATGCCATGTGATCAAGCAATTCCACTTCTGGGTATATATATCCAAAGGAAACAAAACCATTCTTAAAGTGATAGCAGCATTATCACAATAGCTAAGGCACAGAAACAACCTAGTATCCATCAGTGGATGAATGGATAAAGAATATGTGGCACATCTGAACAATGTAATACTATTCAGCCTTAAAAAAGAATGAACCTTCTAGAGGACATTTTGCTAAGTGAAATCAGCTAGACAGAGAAAGACAAATACTGTATGATCTCATTTATATCTGGAACCTTTAAAATAATGTCGAACTCACAGAAACAGAAAGCAGGATGATGGTTGCAGGGTGTGAGGTTGGGGAAATGAGGAGCGGATGGTGAAAGGGTACAGACTTTCAGTTATAAGTAAATTCTGATGAGCTAGTGTACAGCATGATAACTATGGTTGACAATGCTGTATTATATACTTGAAATTTGTTAAGAAAATCAACCCTAAACATTTTCTCTCACACGCACCCAGCAGGTAAGCATGTGAGGTGATAGCTGTGTTCAGTAACTTGATCATGGGACACTTTTCACAATGAATGTGTGTATATGCTTAGTCGTGTCTGACTCTCTGTGACCCCATGCACTGTAGCCCCCAGGCTCCTCTGTCCATGGAATTCTCCAGGCAAGAATACTGGAGTCGGTAGCCATTCCCTTCTCCAGCGGATCTTTCTGACTCAAGAATCAGACCTGGGTCTCTTGCAATGCAGGGGGATTCTTACCATCTGATCCACCAGGAAACCTCGTTCATAATGCATACATATATTAAATCATCACATCATACCTTTTAAATATGTCACAATTTTATTTATTAGTTATACCTCAATAAACCACGAAAAGAAAATTACCATTTTTTAGCACCAATCTTCCAGGGTGCTGCTAGGAGATTAAAACAAAGCTACAAGCAAACAATCTGATTTAAAAATGGGCAAAAGACTTGAATAGACATTTCTCAAAAGAAGATATACATATGGCCAATAAGCACATATAAATGCTCAACATCAATAATCATTCAGTTCAGTTCAGTTCAGTCGCTCAGTCGTGTCCGACTCTGTGACCCCATGAATGGCAGCACACCAGGCCTCCCTGTCCATCACAAACTCCCGGAGTTCACTCAGACTCACGTCTATAGAGTCAGTGATGCCATCCAGCCATCTCATCCTCTGTCGTCCCCTTCTCCTCCTGCCCCTAATCCCTCCCAGCATCAGTGTCTTTTCCAATGAGTCAGCTTTTCGCATGAGGTGGCCAAAGTACTAGAGCTTCAGCTTCAGCATCATTCCTTTCAAAGAAATCCCAGGGCTGATCTCCTTCAGAATGAACTGGTTGGATCTCCTTGCAGTCCAAGGGACTCTCAAGAGTCTTCTCCAACACCACAGTTCAAAAGTATCAATTCTTCAGCACTCAGCCTTCTTCACAGTCCAATTCTCACATCCATACATGACCACAGGAAAAACCATAGCCTTGACTAGACGGACCTTTGTTGGCAAAGTAACATCTCTGCTTTTGAATACGCTATCTAGGTTGGTCATAACTTTCCTTCCAAGGAGTAAGCGTCTTTTAATTTCATGGCTGCAGTCACCATCTGCAGTGATTTTGGAGCCCCCAAAAATAAAGTCTGACACTGTTTCCACTGTTTCCCCATCTATTTCCCATGAAGTGATGGGACCAGATGCCATTAGGGAAATATAATTCACACAATGGCATACCATGTAACATCCATTAGGATGGCTATTATCAAAGGCAAAAAAGAAAATAAGTGTGATGAGGATGTGGAAAAATTGAAACCTTTGTACATTGCTCTTGGTGATGTAAAATGGTGCAGCTACTGTGGAAGATGGTATGGTGAGTTCTCAAAAATTAAACATAGAATTACCATATGATCCAGCAGTTCTACTTCCGGATATATACTCAAACAGATATTTGTATGCCCATGTTCACAGCAACCTTATTTTACAATACCCAAAATGTGGAAGTGCCCCAAGGAGCCATCAATAGATTAATGGAAAAACAAAATATGGTAGATACCTACAGGAGAATATTATTCAACCTTTAAAAAGTAAATATTATAAATTTTAAAACTATATTAAATACTATCCAGCCTTTTTTCTTTAAAAAGAGAGAGTCTAACAGATGCTACAACACAGATGGATCTCAAAAACATTATGCTAAGTGAAATAAACCAGCCACAAAAAGATAAACAGTATGTGTTTCCATCTATATGGGGGTGCTAAAATAGGCAAATTCATAGAGGAAGAAAGTAGAATGGTGGTTTCCAGGGGCCAAGGGCACGTGAAAATCAAGAGTTATTATTTGGTGTGTGCAGAGTTAAAGTTGGGAATGATGAAAAAATCCTGGAGGTGCACAGTTGTGTGAATATATTTAATATCACAAAACTATACACTTAAAGTGGTTAAAGTGGTAAAATTTGCAGTACAAGTATTTTACCATATTTTTTAAAAAACTAGATTATTTGGTCAAGTGTGAGAGCTTCTAGGAACCCATGAGAACACTCGGACCTTCATTCATTATGTAGATGAAGCTCAGTGAAGAAAGAGGCTTGGTCCAGGTACAAGGTGGTGATAAGAGAGGCAGGAGGCAGGAGAAGAACTTAGGTGTATAGACTCTCAGGCCTTGGGCTCTGGCATTTCGGTTCAAGCACTCTGTGACCAGTATCCCAGATTGACGTCTCCACACAAAAGCTGGTTCTTCCAAGGATCTTGGAATCTACCACCAAGATCTGGATCCCCTCAAGGAAAGGGACTAGGGGACTCTCAGCTCTGGGTCCAGGCAATGCTCCTGGGCGAAGCTTCATCATAAGAGTCCCTAAAGTGCAAAACCTTGGAAGTTCCCGTTTTTCAACCCTGACTGTCCATCCCTCATGGTAACTTGAAGGAGGTTCACTGAGGAGTTTCACAGATTTCACATGTCTCTCAGCAAACCCATTTTGACATTTATCTTCTCGATCCAGCCAAAACCCTTCAAGATGGCCTATTTTCAGGGCCCATCTCAGAGCACCCCTCTAACATCTAGGCAGGGATGGGAGAAACTTGGCACATTCACCACCACATTCCACCAGGGCCCACGACAGGCTTCACAAATCGATCAAGTGTCTGCTCTCCACTGAACATGAAGAATTCAGACTCATGTCATCGGAGCCTCTAGCTGTCCAATCATTCAGCACTGCCATTCAAGATGAGATCTATTTGCTAGCCATCACCTCCATGAATCAGATACACTCTGGGATCTTGAGAAAATCACTTCTCTTTTGGCCTCAGTTTCTTCACCTACTATATGATTTTTGTGTCCCTGCTGGCTCTGTGATCCAGTGAATTCTATATTGTGGATAGAGTCTTCATTGTGGAGTGTGGAAAATTCTAGAGTGTGGGTGCGTGTGCACGCACTCATGCTAAGTCGCTTCAGGCGTATCCGACACTCTGCAACCCTATGGACTGCAGTATGCCAGGCTCCTCTGTCCATGGGATTCTGCAGGCAAGAATACTGGAGTGGATTGCCATGCCCTCCTCCAGGGGATCTTCCTAACCCAGGGGTCAAACCCACGTCTCTTACCTCTCCTGCACTGGCATATGGGTTCTTTACCACTAGCGCCACCTGGGAAGCCCACAGTGTGGATAGGAGAGGGAAATGCTGTTTGTCTCAAGAGATTCTACGGACTTTTCCACATATTTTTTGGCAGTAGGTCTTGCTTGTTTTATTTGCATGAGGGAGGGTCATGGAATAAGACGTCAGGAGATGACCATGCTCCTGGCCAGCCCTCTGGAAGCCATTTCCCACTTCCTGGAGGGCCCCAGAGCCAAGAGAGTCCTAACATTTCCCTTCAAGGTGGCACACTTCTGCCCCACCACCACTTCCAGCAGGAGAACTGCTGACCAGGACTGACATTTCTGCCTCCTCGCTTTGCCAGCCACCTCTCCTGTCCCTTATTCTGGGAGGGCAGCTGGGTCCCTCCCATGGGGCCTAGGCAGGCCTTCTCATTTCCCTGCCAGCCAGCCAGGCCACCCTCTCCACCCAGCTCTCGGTCAGCCAGACAGGGATGTATCAGAGCAAGGGGAGAGGGCAGGACTGCCCTCTTGCCACCAAACACTATAAAAGAAAACATTAAATCTTGGCCTCCACCAGGGAACTGCCTTAATTAGGGTGGCGCCGAGCAGGACGCCGTAATTAACTGTGTGTCTGTGTTTCCATCCCAAACACCCATTTCCAGAGCTTTGCGATCCAGTCTTCTAAGAGAAGCTCAGCCAGAAACTTGGCACCAGCAGCTCCAAAGGGGAGGGATGACGGGTTTCCCCCTGTTCTTTCTTTTCATAGCCCCACTCAGGGCGAGTCTCTGGAGGTAGGAGCCGTGGGTTCTTCCCTAAAAGGGTGTTAATTGTGGGTTCAGAGCTACTGGCTCTGCCTGGTCCCCCCAGACCAGGGAAACCCAAAGGTCTGATGTCAGTGTGAGTGGACGTGTGTTAGTTTTGCTTGGATAACAGCCATTATTCCAATAACTTTGATTTTCTTTAGCGAACCAGCCTCAACCACCTATAGCTTTAGGGAGTCCATGTTTTGGGACTGGCCAATCAGAGCTTTCATCCCCTGGCCAGTGACTGGTTCAGAGTTGGACCATGCTGGACCAATAAGAGTCTGATGGAATCATTGGAAAATGGCTATTTGCTTTCCATTGGGGTTACTAAACTGGTAAGATGTCAGCCTGGAGCTGTAGGGACCATGTTTGCCACCTCACAAGACTAGGCCTGAGAATAAGGCCAAGTTGAAGAAAGCATGGAAAAAAGACAGAGGGTACCAAGAGACAGAGAGAGAGAGACCTGATGGGATCGGTTAAGCAGTTGAATCAGCCATACCTGAAGCAAAAATACACCCAAAGACAATTACATGAGAATCAATAAATTCCCCACTTTTGGTTATGTTGATTTGAACTGAGTATTTGTCACTTGTAACCTGCAGAGATTTGGCTAAAACAGAGGTCACTACATGGACTTCATGAAATGCACTCCACACACACCCGTAAGTGCCAGGCAGCATGGTGAATTCAAGGGTGGACAAGAATGGCACCCAGTCTTATTGGGCTTCTGGCTTTTGGGGGGAAGAGGAGATGTAAGGGAAACTGGACTTCCTGTTCTAGTGCCCCTCCGCATTGAAAGGCTGTCTTACTTCTGGCTAGCCTGAATCATTGCCTCCAGAGGAGACTGTCTTCCCTTTATTGGATGCAGTTGTGCCTACCCAGAGAGCAGCCACTCGTCATCTGATCACAGTGCCTTTTTACTGAGCAACTTGTATGAATCACTTGTGTGAACCAGCCCTTGGTCCAGGAATTCTCAAGACAATATGCCCCCGACCATAGTGACTGGTGTAGGAAAGCAGATAAACACATAGTTCATGTGCACGCACAAATGCACACAGTGACTGGCACAGGAATGACCACAGCTCTGTTCACTTGGGCCCACGGATATAACCCCTGGTTCCCACCTGCCCTGTTGACCAATGAACTCCCCATGGTGAACCAGTGAGCATAGATCCTGGAGCTGTGGCTGAAATTACTGGGGAAAAGATACTTGGTCTCTTGGGGTTGCTAAGTAGCATTTGGGCCTGATGCTGCCAGTGAGGTACACTCTGAGAATAAAGTCAAAAGAGAGGAAACTGGACCCAAGATAAAGAGATTCAGAGAGACTCGGTCCTGGGAATGAATATAGTTTGAGCACCTGGAACCAGCTGTTCCTTAAATCCACACTTCTGGATGATTCCCATTTGAATAGGGGTTCTGCAGAATATGAGCCTAAAGAAACTTGATTAATGCCCCTAGGACTGAAGAAGCCTTACGGTCAGACCCTAGCCCACATTTTCACTCTTGTCTCTAACAAGGAGCCTCATACTCCAACCAACTGAGATGCTCATGCTACCACCATGCACACAGCACTTTGTAGAGCTTTGGACTCCAGAGAGAAACCCTTTTCTCTCTCAATTGCCCACGAAAGCCCTCCCACTACTCAAGGCCTAGATCAACGGCCTCCTCCTCCCAAAGGCCCTTGGAGGCCTCTCCCTCTTCTGCATTGTGCAGCAGCTCTGGTCACTTGGACCCATGGACACACCCCCTGATTCTCACCTTCCCTGTTGACCAATGAACTCCAAGAAGGTTGAGAAATGGGGTGGAACAGCTTCCCCATGACCTCATATGCACCTGTAGCCAGGCCTGAAACAAAATCCATTGCCAAACTTTCAGTCACAAGTGCCAATTAATTGCATTTTTTTCTTTAAATAAGATTGAGCTGAGTTTCTGACTCTTACAACCAAAGAGTTACAATGGTGGCTATGTTTTCCTCTAATTACAAAAGTAACGCACACTCATTGAAGATCAGAAAATATTGATAAACAAACAAAGGAAAATAAAAATGATTCCTACTCCCACCTAGAAACCATTTAAAATATAATGGAGCCATGTCCCTTTAGACTTGTTTCTATATATGTGTGAGTACATATTTATTTAGATGAGACCATTCTCTAATACAGATAGGTGCTTTTTACTCCTCGTTGAAGTGGAACCATATGTACAGGAAAGGGCACAAATCACAAGGATACAGCCTGATAAATTTAACAATGTGAACACATCTGTCACCAGCATCCAGATTAAGAAACAGTATCAGTCAGGACCGTCATATCTTCTTCTGGTTCATCCTGCAACCGCAGAGAGCATCACTCTCATGGAATTAGCCTCCTTAATTCTTGATGAGCAATCAATTTGTTTTCCATTTTTGTGCTGTTGAAAGCAAAACCACAGAGGCCATACCCTACACACACATCATTTTGCATGTGGGAGCTTGTGTTCTAGGAGAAATTCCTAGTTGTAGCTAACATTTCTCAAACTCTTTCTGCCAGACACTGTATTAAATGCTTTTTATGGATTAGCTTGTTTGAGCCTCTCAACAGTTAACTGAAATAGGGACTTTCATTGTCCCCATTTTACAGAAGTGGGACTGCAGAGTCAAAGGGTAGGTCCACTTTCCATCTCGATTCACATTTTCTACCTGCCCTCTGTCCGACTATACCAATTAATTCTCCCTCCAACAGCACAAAGTTCAATTTTCCTTCCACACTTGTAAAGCTGGATACTATCAATTATTTGAATTGCCAGTCTTGGCCACCCAGATATGTGAAAAATCACAGCTTACTGTAGATATTTGTTCATTTCTTTCATTTTTTTAGTAAGGTTGAACAGCTTGTTTTATATTCATTAGCCATCTATATTTCTTTTCTAAGTTACTTGTTGGTGCCTTTTGCCTGTTTTTCTGTCTGCTGAGGATATTGAATTTATTTTCACAGATTGGAGGTATTCATCGTTTGCCTTTTGCATACATTGCAGATATTTTCCAACTCTGCTTTCTTTTTTTATTCTAAAGATGATTTTTCTGACATAAAAGAGTTTATGGGGGAATTTCTCTGGTGGTCCAGTGGCTAGGACCCCACGCTCCCAATGCAGAGGGCCTGGCTTAATCCCTGATCAGGGAACTAGATCCCTCTTGCCACAACTAAGAGTTCACAAGCCATAGCTAAAGATCCTGCATTCTGCATTGAAGAGCCCATGTGCTGCAACTAAGCCCCAGTACAACCAAAGAAATAAAAATAAATATTAAAAAAAAAAAAAGAGTCTGTGGGGTTTGGGTATTTGGGGCATTTGTGTAACAATCAATCATTTTCTTTATGATTCCCCATTTGTAAAATGGGGAGGAGTGGACCAAATCTGTGATTTTTAAAATGTGATCCACATGACTCAAGGGTCCCAAGACCACTCACCAGCCCCTCAGGGAGGTAGGACATGGGAAAATGTCTGAGTTGGCTTTTTCCTGGGTTCCTGGTTCCATGAATGGTCCAACACCTTGGGTATTGGTTGAAGTACCAACCAGCCAGGCTGATCTCTTGGGACCTTAGGAATGGGTCCCCTCTCACAATCTATGGGGCATTTCTTATGTTTTCTCCATCACCTCTGCCCTGTGAGTCCTAATCTGAGCTGGTCAGTGATGGATCAATCACCAACCTACCCACCACATCCTGCCCAGTTCCTGCCCCAACAGGAGCCCCAGCAACTCTTCTAGCATAAGTCTTGGTGGACACCAGCCTTGACTGATTTTAGGGTGATGGATGGGGTTATATCACAGTCTCACCCAGCAAACAACCCCAAACTAGGCATTCCCTGCACCTGTCATGGTCCCCCCAACTCCCAGTCTTCCACCAGACCTGAGTCCTAGCTCACACACCAGATACTTATCATCTCTTTTTCTGGAACAGTTCCTCTAGGACTCTCCCTGGGAACTTTATTTTCACCAGTTTTTTAGGAAAGCATATTTGGCCCTCCTTCCACTGTTTGCTTGGGGACTGCTTCTGCATGTGTGTGGACACCGTTAAACTAGATTCCAGGTTTTCAAAGTGTGACCTAGGGACCGTGGGAATCCCCACAATCCTTTCACGGGGTCCACAAGTTAAAATTATTTTTATAATACTGTAGTTATTTGAATGGTGGTCCCCCAATAGATATTCCGGTGTTCTAACCCTTAGAAACTGTGACTGGGATCTTATTTGGCAAAAAAAAAAAAAAACCCTCTTTGCAGATATAATTAAGGATCTTGAGCTAAGGAGGTCAACCTGGATTATCTGTGTGGGCAATGACAAGTGACTTCACGAGATTTTTGCTGTCATTTAGTCACTAAGTCATGTCCGACTCTTTTGAGACCCCATAGACCGTAGCCTGCCAGGCTCCTCTGCCCATGGAATTTTCCAGGCAAGAAACACTGGAATGGGTTGCTATTTCCTCCTCCAGGGGATGGTCTCTGACCCAGGGACTGAGCCCACATCTCCTGCTTGACAGGCAGATTCTGTACCTCTGAGTTGGCGATAGACACGGAAATAAGTAAACAAGTAAAAATTTCTTTAAAAGACAAACACACAGAGGAGAAGCTGGTGTGAAGTTGGAGGCCGGTACTGAGGTGACACAGCTGTGAGCCTGGGAGTGCCGGCGGCCACCAGAGGCCGGAAGAGAGAACGAATGGTTTCCCCCCTCCCACCAGAGTCCGTGGAGGAAGCATGGCCTCGCTGACACTTGGATTTCAGACTTGTGGCATCCAAACTTGTGAGAGAACGAACTTCTATTGTTGCAAGTCACCAAGTTTGAGGTCATTTGTTACAGCAGCCACAGACAGCTAATACAAACCTTGAGACGTCATTTGCCTTTTTCCCTCTCGTTCCTTCATGAGCGTACCGTGGCATTTTCCAGAGGCTACAGGACATGTGATGTTGAAACAAATTGGATGCAGAAGCCAATAGGAGAATCCAGCTGTCTCCCATTAAGCCAGACATTTGGAGAGTTACAAAAGTGAAAATAAATCAAGCCATTCTTCTTACCAAATCATTTTTGCTTGGGGAAATCTAGTTCTTTTTCACTAAACAGTTATGTTTATGTAAGAGAGGACTTTTTAAAAATTAGCAAATAAATAGTTTTAAATATTCTCAGTTTTAATTTCTAATACAGTGAACATTGATAGCTGTAATCCACATAAACAAACGTTCTTTGGGGTCCTCAATACATTGAAGAGTGTAAAGTATTTCTGAGAGGGAATTCCCTGGGAGTCCAGTGGTTAAGACTGCATGCTTCCAGTGCATAGGGCGTCATCCCCTGGTTGGGAATCTAAAATCACATGCCACGTGATGTGGCCAAAAAAAAAAGCAGCCCTGAGATTAAAGTACTTGCTAATTATCTTAACTAGATAATGTCTTCCTCACCTTCCCAGTCTGAGTCTGTTCCTACTTCAGCAAAATGTACAAAAACAGGCTGCAGTGCAGCGAGGTGCTTAGTCGCTCAGTCGTGTCCGACTCTTTGCAACCCCATGGACTGCAGCCCTCCAGGCTTCTCTGTCCATGGGATTCTCCAGGCAAGAATACTGGAGCGGGTTGCCATGCCCTTCTCCGAAGGATCTTCCCAACCTAGGAATCGAACCCAGGTCTCCTGCATTGCAGGCAGATTCTTTACCATCTGAGCTACTAAGGAAGCCCAAGATAGGCTGCATTTATCTGCAGTTAACAGAACACTCAACTGAAAGTCACTTAAACAAGAGAAATGTATCATCTCACAAAACATATGGTCAATTCATTGCATCATCACTCCTTGCCATCATGTTTCTGTTTATTCTGCTCTGACACCTTTAGAGAGCTGGTCCTTCTTCTCATGGTTACAGGATGGCTGCAACTGTGCCATGCATCATATCCTTACACAATAATGTCCAAAGGTAGAAAAAAGAAACATCCTTACCTTGAGCCTTACTCTCAAGCTAAACAGGGCCCCTCCCCTGACTTTTCCTCATGCCTCACTGGCCAGAATTGCATCACAAGTTTGTCTCTGCCCAGGAGAAAGGCATTATTGTGATTGGCCCAGACTGGTCAAGATCAACCTCCTTGACTGGGAGAATGGCCAGTCTCCCCTGAAGACACGGCCATCTAATTAAGGTTTTATTAGCACGAAAGGGGAGTCAGTCTATGGGACAGTACCTGCCATTCCAATGAAGGCATTTAGGGTCTGTGGAAGTGTACACCTCAAATCAATGTGAATCTCCATTCCTCAGATATTTAGGCCACAGCTGAGCCCCCGCGTCTGCTTCAGCCCCATGAGCCCCACACCTGTAGTGCCTTAGGGCACAGCCACTGCCCAGCTCCCCAGCCCAGAGGTCAGCTGCTTGTATATATCAGAGTTTTCCTGCACCCCTCCTGGCCCCAGTCTTAGTTGGACACCACCCTGTTCACTTTAATAGATTTTAATAACTTTGAATGTCGGGGAGATGTTCCTCCCAGTGAGACAGGAGGCAGATGGGCTCACACTCCCAGAGTAAACCAATTGGAAATTTATTCCCTATTGACCAAAACTCCAAGACGAGAATAGCAGGACAATTAAAGGAGGAGTCTGGGCCTTGTCAAGATCACATATTTCTTGTTCTCAGTCAGGAGACTCTCCAACCACACAGGCACAGAAAAGACTCCTTGGAGACCAAAGGGGAGCCATGTCAAGGGATGTTCTACCCAGACACCTTTTCAGTAAAATCCATCTTGGTTAAGAGATGCATGTGCATACATAGGAGGGTCCTGAGGTATACCAAATATGGACTGTGAACCAGGCAAATCAAAATGATTGGCCATAGGAAACCCGGAAGAAATAACCCACAAAAATAATTCAAACTGCCACAAGGGCCCAAAACAGGGACTCTCCCTCTGCGTTCACCCATGTGTCTATCCACACAGATTGTACTATTTTCCTCCTAATAAATACTTCAATTGCTTCCCTATTTTCTGTCTTTGTAGGAATTTTTATCTGCAAAGTGAAGGCCAGGGCCCTTGTCATTTACCGCTGGTCTAGTGGCTAGGATATGGTGCTTTCATAGCCATGACCCAGCCCAATCTGTGGAACCCAAGCCCTGCTCCAAGCTGTCACAGGCCAAGGCCATCTGAGATCACTGGTAAACACTCAGAGTGTTTTATAGCATTTCCCGTGTTTTTCATGTTAACCTTCAAGTTCTACATAGTCTCTCTAAAATACTATAAAGTTCTCCCTGCCAATCTGTCTCTCTCTCTCACACACACACACACACAAATACAGGTTCCGTTCAGTTCGGTCGCTCGGTCATGTCCGACCCTTTACAACCCCATGGACTGCAGCACGCCAGCACGCCAGGGCTCCCTGTCCATCACTGACTCCCAGAGTTTACTCAAACTCATGTCGATTGAGTCAGTAGTACCATCCAACCATCTCATCCTCTGTCGTCCCCTTCTCCTCCCACCTTCAATCTTTCCCAGCATCAGAGTCTTCAGATGAGTCAGTTCTTCACATCAGGTGGCCAAAGTATTGGAGCTTTAGCTTCAGCATCAGCCCTCTCAAAGAATATTCAGGACTGATTTCCTTTAGGACAGACTGGTTGGATCTCCTTGCAGTCCAGGGGACTCTCAAGAGTCTTCTCCAACATCACAGTTCAAAAGCATCAATTCTTCGGTGCTCAGCTTTCTTTATAGTCCAACTCTCACATCTATACATGACCACTGGGAAAACCATAGCCTTGACTAGATGGACCTTCGTTGGCAAAGTAATGTCTCTGCTTTCTAGTATGCTGTCTAGGTTGGTCATAACTTTTCTTCCAAGGAACAGTGTCTTTTAATTTCATGGCTACAGTCACCATCTGCAGTGATTTTGGAACCCCAAAAAATAAAATCTGCCACTGTTTCCATTGCTTCCCCATCTATTTGCCATGAAGTGATGGGACCAGATGTCATGATCTTAGTTTTGTGAATGTCGAGCTTTAAGCCAACTTTTTCACTCTTCACTTTCACTTTCATCAAGAGGCTCTTTAGTTCTTCTTCACTTACTGCCGCAATGGTGGTGTCATCTGTATATCTGAAGTTATCGATATTTCTCCCGGCAATCTTGATTCCAGCTTGTGATTCATCCAGCCCAGCGTTTCTCATGAAGTACCCTGCATATAAGTTAAATAAGCAGGGTGACAATATACAGCCTTGACATACTCCTTTTCCTATTTGGAACCAGTCTGTTGTTCCAAGTCCAGTTCTAAACTGTTGCTTCCTGACCTGCATACAGATTTCTCAAAAGGCGGGTCAGGTAGTCTGGTATTCCCATCTCTTAAAGAATTTTCCACAGTTTGTGGTGATCCACAAAGTCAAAGGCTTTGGCATAGTCAATAAAGCAGAAATAGATGTTTTTCTGGAACTCTCTTGTTTTTCTGATGATCCAGTGGATGTTGGCAATTTGATCTCTGGTTCCTCTGCCTTTTCTAAAACCAGCTTGAACATCTGAAAGTTCACAGTTCACATACTGTTGAAGCCTGGCTTGGAGAATTTTGAGCATTACTTTACTAGCATGTGAGATGCGGGCAATTGTGCAGTAGTTTGAGCATTCTTTGGCATTGCCTTTCTTTGGGATTGGAATGAAAACTGACCTTTTCCAGTCCTGTGGCCACTGCTGAGTTTTCCAAATTTGCTGGCATATTGAGTGCAATACTTTCACAGCATCATCTTTTAGGATTTGAAATAGTTCAACTGGAATTCTATCACCTCCACTAGATTTGTTTGTAGTGATACTTCCTAAGGCCCACTTGACTTCACATTCCTGAACTGAAACCTGTGACACACATACACACACACACACACACACACACGGGTTAGCAATTCCAAATTCTGGACTCTTTGTTCTGCAACTCCTCTGTGGTGCAACTTTGGACATGTAACTTACCCACTCTGGGCCTATGTTTCTTTACTTCTAAGAAGAGGGTAATGAGACCTATGACCTGGAATTGCTGAGGATTAAATGAGATGAGGGTGTAAAGTCACTTCTTGTTGAGACTCAGATATTGTCAGGTGTCACATTATTTTTGCATCTCAACCTCTGAACGGCATTTCAAAACCTGCAGAGTACCTGAACTTTCATTTTATCATCTGTGATTCACAGCAGGAAAGGGTTACCATGTTCCCAGTGAGGTCACTGAGGGCCGAAGAGGCCAAGTGATCCAGCCAAGGTCACACAGGCAACTCAAAACCAGTTCTGTTAGCCAGGCTCTCAGATCCCAAGCCCAAGGCCCCTCTAACTTCACACTGCCTCCCTGACTTCCATCTGTGTGACCCAGATTGCTCAGCTACCAAAAACCTGGAAAGCTTTGTAGGAATTCAGTCTGGGCCTTTGGTTTTCACATGGCCTGGAGAAGCAAGGATGGTTGCAAATACCCAGGAGAGGGGAGGAGGGACTCTTCCAGTTCACAGTCCATGAAGGAAAAGCAACTTCTTAAAGGACTCAAGTCAGGAAAGGCCTTCTAAGAATGCAAAACCGGAATGTAGAAATTAAAAAACAGATGCATTTGACTACATAACAATGTTCATCCGTTGTAAGGCAAAAGATGCCATAAGCAAAGTTAATAAACAATAAATTACGAAAAAAATATTTGTGATGCAGAGGACAAGGGTTACCATCTATAATATACAAAGGGCTCTTACAAAGTGAAGAGAAAAGGGCAAACAACGCAAAAGAAATTATGGCAAAGGACTTGAATAGGCAATTCACAAAAGAATGAAGCCAAATGGCCACAAACACATGAAAAGATGCTCACACTCATTAGTGGTCAGGGACATGCAAATTAAACCGACAATGAGATATCACAGAGGAAAATTTAAAAGAACAAGAATGCAATTGCTGGCAGGGATTTAGGGAAAAGCTGCATTCATATGTTGCTGAAGATATAAATTATTACTGTCTTTTTTGGGAGAAATCTGGCAACATCAATTAAAACTTCAGGAGTAACATGAAAACTTTGCATTTAAATATATATATATATTGATTTCCTTTAACCCAGCAATCCTGACCCTGATAGAAATTAAGCTATCATATCCTAAGGACAAATGATGAAAGATGTTTATTGAATTATTATTCATAATGGAAAAAAACTCTCAAAGGTCTTCCCTGGTGGTCCAGTGGTTAAGAATCCGCTTCTAAATGCAGAGGACATGGGTTCAGTCCCTGGTCGGGGAACTAAGATACCACGTGCCATGAAGCAACTAAGCCCACGTGCCACAAAGTACTGAGCCCACACTCTGGAGCCCACATACCACCGCTAGAGAGAAGCCAGAGCCCTGCCACGAAAGGTCCCACACGCCTCAACACACACCTGATACAGCCAAAGATAAACACGCGTGCTTTCTAAACTCTCAGAAGACGTGGCAGGGTTTCCCTGGTGTCTCAGCAGTAAAGAACCTGCCTGCCAGTGCAGGAGACAGGTTCCGTCCCTGATCCGGGATGATCCAACATGCCTCAGAGCCACTAAGGCCATTGCACCACAGTTATTGAGTCTGTGCTCTAGAGCCCGGGAGCCACAACTGCTGAAGTCTGCAAATCCTAGAGCCTATGTTCCACAATAAGAGAAGCCCCTGCAATGAGAAGTCTGTGTATCACGACTAGATAGTGGCCCCCAGTCACTGCAACTAGAGCAAAGCCTGCACAGCAATGAAGACCCTACACATCCAGAAATAAATATAAATAAATGTTAAAAAAAATTTTAAAGCATGGCAGACTGACACACAAGAAGTCCTGGTTTCCCAGCCTCCCTTGCAGCTTGGTTGGAGCCATGTGACTGGGTTCTAGCTAGTAGACTGGAGGGAAGAAGTGATGTGTGGCTGTAAAGCCCCCTGCACAATCCCCCTTCACTCTCTTCCCCTCTGCAGTGACCACCCAGGGCCTGGGTCCTTGTTCAGGGAACACCATCCCAGGGCTGTACAACACACTGCCCTGGGACAGGAACAAGAAGGAAACAAGCCACTGCAGTGTCACAGCTTCCTTGTGGCCACAGCAGAGCTCACTTTCACGAATACACAGCCTCAGTGTCCATCAGAGGAAAGTGACTGACTGAATGATGGCACAGCACGGCCTGGGCTGCTCCTCAGCCTGCGCAAGTGATGAATTAGGGCTAGACCAAGGGACTTCCACACCACCAAAGGAGAAGAGCAAAATACAGAGGAGCCCCCATAATATCTTGTTTCGGTCATATAAACAATGATGGAGAAGACCCTCTAATGGTACATATGTACATGTCTATGCATGTGTATCAATGGCACCCCACTCCAGTACTCTTGCCTGGAAAATCCCATGGACGGAGGAACCTGGTAGGCTGCAGTCCATGGGGTCACTAAGAGTCGGACACGACTGAGCGACTTCACTTTCACTTTTCACTTTCATGCATTGGAGAAGAAAATGGCAACCCACTCCAGTGTTCTTGCCTGGAGAATCCCAGGGACGGGGGAGCCTGGTGGGCTGCCGTCCGTGGGGTCGCACAGAGTCGGACACAACTGAAGTGACTTAGCAGCAGCAGCAGCATGCATGTGTATGATGTGAGCATATGTGGTTATATGAAGATGGACAGAGACCTGGGAGGATACTTCTAGCTTGCACGCACAAGTTGGAAGGGAGGAAGAAAAAATAAAGTGAGGATGGCCAACTGATGGAAAAATGCATCACCATAGTTTTCAAGACTTCCCAGGTAGTCCAGTGGTTAAGACGCTGCACTCCCAATGCAAGGGCCCCAAGGTTCAATCCCTGGTCAGGGAACTAGATCCCACATGCCACAACAAAAGTCACACACACAGCAACAAAGATCTTGCATGCAGCAGCTAAGACCAGGTGCAGCCAAATAGGGGGCAAGAAAAACATAGTTTCCAAGAGTACTTTGCATTTATGAATGTGCAGAAGTAAATATAAGAATGTTTTCATATGAGAGAATAAAACTTATTTTCTATAACGCAAGGAAAAAATGCACTCACGTAGCTAGAGGATGCAGGAAAGAGGGGATATCGGATGCACCAGGAAGGGATGCAGGAAGTCCAGTCCTTGCCTTAAATCTGATCACACCTTTCTGTCTGGCTGAGTCTAGTCCGGGCATCTCCCTGATTGCGATGTGGCTAAAAACAAGGGGAAAGAAAGGTAACCAGGGTCTAGGAACCATCTTGGCCTGGGAGCTGCAGCCAGAGAGTGGGGGCTGCCTCCCAAGCTTATGAGAAAATGGGGAAGCCTTCAGTCAGCAGCCCAACAACTAAGCCAGCATACTGGGGAGAATCTACCAGGACAAGAAGGACCCTTAGAGGTCGCCAGGGTCAAAAGTCACACACTGGGTGCCCAGAAGTCAAATCCAATACTTGTAAGAGTTTGTTTGGCTTACACAGTGATGTCTGAAAAAATTCAAATTGGTAAATACAGTGTCATATACGAAAATGTTCTGCACTATGCTGGATTAGATACTTGACTGAAAAAAAAAATAGAACTTGAAATTGGACTGTGGATTAGATCATAGTATGATATCAACATTAATGTTTCAAATTTAAAAAATTATTCTGTGGTTATGTAGGAGAAAATTCTCGTTTTTGGGAAATATTGAAGTGTTTGGAGTAAAGGGAGAGTTTATTCTCAAACAGTTCAGAAAAAAATGTACACATATTTGAATACATGTGTGTGTGAGAGAGAGAGAGTGAGAGAGACAGAGGGGGAGAAGGGAATGACAAAGCTAGGTAAAAGTTATATGGGAAGTTCCCTGTAATATGCTTGCAAATTTTTCCTTTAAGTTTGAAATTATATCAAAATAAGAAGTAACAAAATAAAACAAATTTAAAAAGACAAATTGGTTGCCAACATATTCAAATTGGCAGAGTTCATACGAACACACACACTCCAAATTTACTATCTACAGTTTATAGTGAAAAAAACAAAAATCCGATTATCTGGCCATACCACTCCCACATTTCTGAATAGCTGCAATTGGGTGGAGCTGAGGAACGGTTACCCCGCTTTAGAGAGGGCATGCACTCTTCAAGTTTGTTACAGTCTCCAGGCCTGGCATGCGGTCCACGTGGTTGCAAAGAGACAGGCATGACTTTGCAACTGAGTAACTCCCATGGCTCCTGCTGCTGCACCAGATCACTTCACCCAATGACCGGCCCCAAAGTTGTGGGTTTGACCCCACCCCTCCATCGGCCCCTTACCCACACACTCTGACAAAGGGAAATCATACCCTGTGGGCTTCGGTAGAAGACAGGATTTGGCTTTACCCCTTAGTACTGCCATCCTTTCACACTGCATCAACTTGACTAAACTAGAACCTCGTTGTCCCTGAACTTCCTTATGGGTCTGAGGTAGTGCTGGCCAAAACAGACCTTACATGTGAGATCTGGAAGGTGGGAGAGAAGCAGCAGCCATGTTCTTAGGCTCCGAAGGTCACACAGGGCCCCAGGCCCCGTGGCGGCTTGCTCAGGCTGCCCGCAATCTGCTGGTCATCTATATTTGCAAGGGCAGCCCCTGGCTTCTCCAGATCGTTTCAGATCTCCCTCTGCATCTTTTGATCCAGGGCCAGGCGTGCGTGCAGCTCTGTGGTGAAGCACTCTAGCTTCTCCCACAGGTCATCCTCGGCACCCAGGTTGGAGAAGGTGAGAGATAGACACGCTTCTCATTTGTCCTTGCTCTCACCCAAATTTCCTTTCCAGGCATCTTTCAGACTGACTTTAGGCTCAACCCCAGACACAGAGTCAACAGCCTGAACAATCTCATAAGGTCAAACGCCTATAGTAAATCCATTTTGTATTACTTGCAGAGGTTCTCCTTTCCTAATCAAACCCTGACACGTCTGTGTGATCTTAAACAAGTTACTTAACCTCTCTGAGTCTCACTTCTGTTGCCTTAAAACGCAATGATAACAATATGATGAACACCCATGATAACACTATAATCCCACGATTATGGTGAGGACAAGATGGGAATTATACGTAAGTGCTTAGCAAATGCTCCGTAAGTGTCATGTATCATAAATCTGCAGTGTTTTCAAATGGGAGCTGTGCCTTTATCTACATAACATCAGGAAAGAAAGAAACTAGCTGAAGATACCTAGTTTGATCTGTCATCATCTAAATTAACAGTTCTTCTTCCAAACCCTGCAATATTTTAAACTCTCCCCAAATGTATGTGTGTCTTCCTGTAAAATGGGAAATTTGAACATTCTAAAATACTTCTTTCATTTAAATTTAGTACAGACAACCTCTGTTAGATTGCATCCTAGGAACCAGGTGATGGGATGAAGAGTCATGTGTGGCAGATTGCTGGGAGTCCTCTCGGGGGGCCCCACCCTGAGGGTAAGGGCACCTGGGTTGGGCAGAGTGAGGAGTGGGCTGCCTTCCAGCTAAAACAGAGGCCTCTGGCAACCCCACAGAAGGCTTCCCGAAGGCCCTTCAGAGTTGCCCCAAACGGAGACAGGGTCTAACCTTTGTACAGCACTCAAACCAGTCATTGGACAAAGTCCACATTCATTTGGAGGGGCGGCATAAACATGGGCGGGGGTGCTCCCTCCCTCCAGGGGGAGGGATTAGCCACCAGCACGCCACAGCTAAGGCAATGAGGCGCCATCCTACAGGGCCACCTGGGTTGCACACCACAGTGTCCACTACACCACCCTGGTTTTGTTGTTGTTGTTTTTTTAATCTGTTGTTGTTGTTCAGTCGCTCAGTCGTGTCAGACTCTGCAACCTCATGGACTGCAGCCTGCCAGGCTCCTCTGTCTGTGGAGGATTGTCCCAGTAAGAATACTAGAGTAGGTTGCCATTTCCTCCTCCAGGGGATCTTCCCAACCCAAGGATCAAACCTATGTCTTGTGCATTGGCAGGAAGATTCTTTACATTTGAGCCACCTGGACATGGCCAAAGAAGCTGGTGGCCACTCTTGTCACTGGCAGTCACTTTACAACTATCTGGCTTTGAGAGTGGTGGGGCAGAAAGACAGAATGATATCACTGGGCTGCTGATTACCATGGCCAAAACCCACCTTACCTCTAGACTCCCAGATGGGTGAAATAATAAAGCTCTTGGCTCTTTAAGCCACTTGGATGTGGGGTTTCTGTGCTGTGCAGTCAGAAGCATTCTAAGTTATCTAAAGGTGAAGCTCTTGTTAGTGTGACCACCACACGTACACACACCCTGTGCAATGTGCACACTCAGGGATATGCACACGACTGCAAGATCAATTTTAAAAAATCCAACATCTTCCCTACCCCAGCAAAATTAATTTGAAGGAAAATGGTGCAGCCACTGTGAAAAACAATAGGACAGTTTCTCAAAAAATTAGACACAGAATTACCATATAATCCCGCAATTCCACATCTGGGCATATACCCAAAAGAATTGAAAGCAGGGACTCAAAGGGGTATTTGTACACTAGTGTGTATAGCAGCATAATTCACAATAGCCAAAAGGTAGAAACAACCCAAGTATCCACAGATGGATGAATGGATACACAAAACGTGGTGTGTACAGCCAACAGAATTAGCCTTAGAAAGGAATCAGATTCTGACACATGCTATATCATGGGTGAACAGACTTAAACCACTATGCTAAGTGAAATAAGCCAGTTTTAGAACAAATATTGTCTGGTTCCACTTTTGTGAGGTACATATAATAGGTACATTCATAGAGATAGTAAGTAGAAGGGTAGTTTCCAGGGGCTGGGGTTGGGAGAGGAGAGGGGATAGTGTTTAATGGGAACGGAGTTTCAGCTTTGGAAGATGAAAACATTCTGGAGATGGATGATGGTGATGGTTACACGGCAATGTGAATATACTTACCACCGCTAAACCATTATACTTTAGAAAGGCTTAGATGACATTTTTATTGTATGTATATTTCACCACAATTTTTAAAAAGATTTGAAAACATAAAAGAAAAAAATCCCCTTCATATAACAACAGTACACGAGGTACCTCGGAACAAACCCAGTCAGAACTTCACAGGACTCTGGAGAAAACCGTAAGTCTTCACTGAGGAAATGAAGAGGTTGAAGTGTAGAGATGTACCATGTTCATGGAGGAAAAGAATCAATGTTGTAAAGAGGACACATCTTTCCAAATTAATCCAAAACATAATGCAATTCCAAACAAGACCCCAACAGCACTTTTCCTTGAACTTGCTCAGCTGATTCTAAAAATTCTATGGAAGAATGACTATAACATAAGAATAGCATATATTCAGAAAAGTGCACAAATTAGAAATGTATAGCTCAATGCAGTTTTACAAAGTGAATCACCATTTCACCAACACTTGGATCAACAGACTGACTGTTGTCCCAGAAGACCTCTTTGTACCCTTCCTGTAGTCATTAACAACTTTGAGGTCTCTATCTTAACGAACTTTGCCCGGTTTTGAACTCCCTACACTTGGAACAATATCACATGTGCTTTTTGGTATCTGGTTTCTTTCACTCAACATGATTGTGCAATTCACCCATGTTGTTGCTTCAGTTGTCAATCATTTATCTTCATTTCTGTGTAATACCCAAATTACAACTATCTCACTATTTATCTATTCTACTGTTCACAGGCATGTGGATAGTTTCCAGCTTGGAGAGACTGCAAATAGCATTCTGGTACTTGTCTTTTGATGCACATTTATGCACAAACTTGCTGGGCATAATCCTAAGAGTGGAACCACTGAGTCATCAAGAAAAAGTTTTTAAAGAACAGAGGATGTTTGTGGGTGTAGTGAGAAAGAGACATTCTTACCCTACTGGACATCACTATAAATTATAAAGCTGCAGTAATTAAAAGGCACACATAGTAACACATCTCCAGCTCTACACGCGTGTACACACACACACACCCTATGCATGTACATACTCAGGGTTGTACACACACTGCAAGATCAATTTTTAAGAACCCAACAGCTTTCCTACCCTGCAGCAAAATTAACTTGAAGGAGCATGCACACGGTACTCATGCCCCCATCCACATCCACACACAGGCATGCTCTCCCACCCGACATACTCCACCAGTCAGCACAGACAACTCATGGCCGGACTTCCCAGACCAGATAACTGAGTGTCGCAGTCCCTTTCAAGTGGTATCAGAGCACAGGCCTGCAAGTATCCAGGAGACGGCTGATGGAGAAGAGGAAGAAGAGAGAGAGCCCCCCTGCCACCCGCCCACTGGCTTTAAAAAGAGAACAAAGTGAGCGGGATCAGAGGGTGCAAGGTGATGGCAGCGACGCTGAAGCCATTTATCACTGCCAGGTGTGTGAAGGGTCAGGCTGCAGGGCACGCTGGAAGTGCCAGCAGGGGTGCTTGAACCCCCAGATATAGCGAGAAATAACCTGTCCGTGGGCGAGGGACCAAGGAAGGGCTGCCAGGACCCTCTTCTTAACAAAATGACAATGTGCTTTCTCTTTTATCCAGGCCAGAGGGGGTGGGGGTGCAGGCAGGATAGAGGCAGCGACGGCTTAATAAAGAGCTGTCAGTCAAAGCTCTAAAAATACCCTCCCGCTGCCAGCAGGCTCACTCCTGCGCCCGCCCAGGCTTCCTGCCGCTTGAACGGTCCCTTGGTGACACACAAGGACAAATGTCTACCCAGAGAGGCCTGGCGTCAAGCAACACACACGATCCCTCTGTGGCTGGCATCTGTCCTTTCTCCCCTACCATGCCCCTCCAGGACCCTCAGACAGGCACACCCAGGGCCAGGAAGCGGGTCATGAGGGTCCCGGGGTCAAGGCTCTTCCACACCAGGCTTCTCCATCCTCTGGAAAGGCATAAATATCAGACACCTCTCCTCGCAGGTGGCTCCCAACCCCTAAAAGAGCCAGGTTTCACAGGGGCGGGGGGTCCCAGAGATTCCGGTTTCAGGCAGGCTCCTGGTTTGGAACCAAAAACCATCTCGGCTTTCGCTGAGATCCCAGTTTAGTGGGGAGGCCCAGCACTGTCATGGCAGAGATCCCAGCCTGTCCGGGGACGAGGCACCACTGCCGAGTCACTTCTGGTCTGACGGGAGGCTCGGCTCTTGCCTTGGGGAACTCCCTGTCTGATGAGGGAGGAACAACTTCCTAAAGACAGGTTCCCACACAGGGACAATAACAGACGTTTAGCCAAAATGGCCTTATGGTCCAGTGCCCCTCCAACTTTAATGCACGTCCAATTCACCGGGAATCTTTCCAAACACAGACTCCCTTCTGCATATTCCAGGGTGGGCCTGAGGCTCTGCATTTCTAACAAGATGCCCGATGATGGCAGCGCTGCTGCTGCCTGAGAGTGAGATGAGGTGCATGGAGGGTGTGGATAACTAAATCCTACCGGCTGTTCTTCTGACTGATAGAGATCTGAGCTGGGGCTACCTGGGAGGGCTCCGAGGAGCAAGTGCGGTGGAATCTGATGGGCAGAGGGAGAACTCTGGAGAATTGGCCTTAAGTCCAAATCTGGGCTCTGGCGTTTATCAATTGTGTGACTCTAAGCAAGTTTCTTGACCTCTCTGAAATTAGGACAACGGTGGCCATGCACACCTCACAGGATGGTGTGAGCAGATGGAGCACTAGCACAGGCTTGGCACACACCTGGCACAGGTAGTAGCTCAAGACACACCAGCCCACTGCTTTTATAATAAACTGTAACCATTGTGTCTACACGTGGGAGGGCCAAGCCTCAGACAGAACCGGCAGGGGGCTGCTCCTAAAGGCAGGGCTGCAGAGAGGCCCTGGTGGATAACAAGCTGCCGCAGAGGGGTCAGGCAAGCCCTTGACTTCCCTGAGCATCAGTTTTCTCATCTGTAAAATGGGGATCATAGCCTGGCCTGTCTCTGCAGATGTAGTTAAAAATCAGGACATCCTACACGCACAGCAGCACTTGAGCACAGGGACTGGCACACAGTAGGCGCTCAATAAAGCGCTCTCCGGGATGGGAGTGGGGGACAGCGGTGCCAGGACCCCCGCGGGTCTGGGGGCCCAGCGGAGCGCAGGAAGCCAGCAGGCCCGCCCCAGCCCCCCACCCCCACCCCCACTCCCACCCCAACCCCGAGGCCGCCTTTGAGCCCTGCGCTGCGCTTTGAAGTCCCAGATGGGCCTGGAGGAAAGAAGATCCCCGCGCCCAGCCCCCAGCCCGCACCTGGATAAACACGCGCCGCCAGCCCCGCCGCCAGCCGCGGACCGACGGCCTGGCGGCAGGGACGGCCAGGCGGCCGGAGCGGCCCGGCAGCGGCTCACTTCAAAGCGCCAGCGGCCGCCAGCGGGAGGGGGCCCTAATCAGGCCCGGCTGCCGCCGCCTGGGCTCAGAGCCCTGCCCGGCCTGCCCGCGCCGCCCCCGCCATCTGCTCCGCGTTAGAGCGCTCACCGATGGGGGCAGGGGCGGCCGGGATTGAATGGCACAGGCGCAGGCTGACCGTCCGAATCGCGAGGCCAGGCCAGTCATCTCCCTCCCGGCTGATTCCATTACCTCACCGCTTCATTAGTTCATTCGTTAATTTCAGCAAATATGTACTGAATGCCTGGGTGCCAGGCACCCGTGCTAGGTAAGGGAAATACAGTTGGTTCATTCATTTAACCAGTATTTGTTGAACTCCTATATACTAACAGACCTTGGGGATACAATTCATTTATTCATTCATTCAATAAATTTTTTACATGCTGTCTGCAACTTCATCTCCCTCCAGCTCACTGCCCAGCCACCCCCAAACCACTCACAAGTTCCTCCTTGCTCTATGACCTCCATGCTTTATCATTTGTTCTCTTCGCCCGGAGTGCCCTCCTCTGCCCTAAACAAACTCCTACTCATGCTGCAAGAGCCTGGTTTGAAAGTTTCCTCCTCCATGAAGACTTCACCCCTCTGGAAGTCCCCAAGCCCACACAGTGCCTCTCACCTGCTGTATGGCCTTGAATGACAGTGATTCATTCCTTTGCAGGGTCTGTGTGCCCCGCCACAGACTGACAGCTCCCACCAGGACCCTACCAGTCACTGGCTATGTGGCTGTATAACTGCTCCATGCCTCCGTTTTCCCATCTAGAATCAAGAAAGGACAAACTTTGCGGGGTTGTGGGAAATAAGTGGGTTAAAAACAAGGTCAGGCTGTGTGAGGCAGAAGCGTGGCAAAAGGCATCAATGGTTTCCTGATCCTCTCTGCAGCCTTCTGGCTCCAGGAATCAAAACTTGGTTCATACACCTCCTCCAGGAAGCCCTCCTGACCTGAGAACAGGCTTCCTCTCCCTCTGTTGAGTTCCTGCCAGTCTAACACAACCTACTGACCACTGTCATCTAGTTGCTCCCGGCGGCTTGATGTCTTCCAGGCCTGTATCCTGGGTCCAGTGCTCCAGAGTGCAGAGAGCTAGCCCTATGTCTCTCTTCCTGCCCCCTGCAGTCCCTGGCAAGTTACTTAGCACACCCTGGATCCAGCAGACAAGGGTCCCTCTCAGGCTCTCTCAAGGTGGCGAGGAGCTTGGGCTGAGTAGGCTGCTCAGGTTCTGGGCTGTAGTCCCCAAGGGTGCAAGGAAGTGCCTGAGAGCAGGAGCTTCACCCACAGGAGGGGTAGGGAGACACAGACTGCCTTCCCATGTCAACCTGTGGGCTGCTGGGAGCCCAGGAGCTGAAGATAAACAGGTCTCTGGCTTTCAGAACCACTGAAGGCTCCTTGTAACCCTGGGGAGCCATAAAGAGACAGAAACAGGGATTGAGACAGAGATGCCTGTCCAGGAGACAAGCAGGCCAGAGCGGCCAGGGTTGCCAGGGAGTCTGAAAGGGGCTGGTTACCCAGAGACACCAGCTGGCAGACAGACAGACAGATAGACAGGAAAAGCTAGACTCCTGGGGTCGTAGCCTTCCCAGGCTCTCAGGTCCCCTCTCCCTTCCTCTCCATCCTCTGCTTCCTGCAGAGCTCATGGTCTCTGCCCCTGATGTGGCCTCTGGGTTTCTCTCAGTCCATTGGTCACCTGTGGGGCAGTGAGTCGGAACCTGGAAGATGAGGTACTTGGATAAGTCCCAAGCATGGAGCCTGCAGACAGTTAATGCGTGTGGCTGTTTGTGGGGGAGGGCAGTGACATTTGTTTCTAAGCCATAGGCTTGTGACAAAAGACCCGGGTTCAAGTCCTGACTCAGCCGCTCACTCCCTGGGGGAGATGGAGGGGTCCCCCGAGAGCATCAGCGGGGGGATCAGGGAAGGCAGTCGAGGCAGCCAGTTCACGTGGTGGGCCCTCAGAGCAGGGCACGTGGTTTCCAACTCTCTCCAAGCGCCTGCTGCATCCTCACTGCCCAGGGGAAAGCCTCGCTTTGGTGACTTGGTGCCCATCCTGGGCCTTCTCCTGCCTCATGGGCTTTCTGTGGGTGCAGCCATTTGGGTCTGTAGCCCAAAGACCAACCCCGAGGTGAGGATTCGGGCACACATGATGTGTTTTGGAAGTGCTCCTGGGGAGACTGGCGAGGGGATGGGAGAGGAACAGGGTGGGGAAGAGCAGGACCAAGAACACTGTGATCTCAGGCACCCCCACCCCCACCTCCGCCAAGAGGGCAGCTTCAAACTGATCCCACAGGGGACTCTGCAGGGTGACTTTCACCTGGGAATTTTCCCAACTGGGGCCCGGGAGCTTTCATATACCTGTACTGGTGGAGCGTGTTAATTCCCAGGCACTTAGACTCTCTGCGGTGTGGACAACCCACTAGGAGTCCTCCAAAGGAGAGCCCCAGGGGCTCTGGTTCTTGATGGCATACCAAAGTGGGACTAGATGCTCAGAAGGGATCCAGAGGGTTGCCCACCAATACAAGACCTTCTTTGGTCCTGCCCCATGAATACTTCCTGCAAAAAAGCCTCTGAGGGCAACCTCTCAGGGTGGCAGGCAGGAAGAGCTGCCCAGATGCTCAGGGAAGACCTGGAAGTTCTGAGGGACTTCTGGCTCATCATCTGGGTGCCAGGTCCTGTTGCACAAGGGGCCTTGGTACATGTGGCCTGAAGGCCACATCAAGTCACCGTCTGACCTAGCTACTGCCCCACTGAAAAAGTCTCCCTCTCAAAGGCAGAGTAGGCCAGGGTTCAAGAGCCCCAGAGTGTCACAAAATCTGGCACTTCATTTACCAGGGGTGTGTGTTTGGGCAAGTTATTTTACCTCTCTGAGCCTCAGCTTCCTCAGCAGTAGAACGGGGATAATTATAACAATTTAGGGCATTTACAGTGAGTCAGACATGATGCGAAGCTGGTCTTAGACTGCTGGGTTTCCCAGATCCTTATATCTCATTTTTCACAGTTAGGCCTGTACAACCTTACCAACCAACCACCTGTCTTGAATTCCATTCATGTCACCAGTATTTAAAAAAAAAGACACTACTCCCAACAATCCTGGGGCTAATAAACACATTCTTGATGTTGATTTTGATAACAGTATTTGAAGATGCAGATTCCTGATGGAGATAATTCATATATTACTTAACCACTCCTGTCAGGGGCACCATGTCCAAATGCAAGGTTGTACACTGCACAACTCCAGGAAGTAACACACCAAACCACAATACGAATGGCACCCCCTGGAACTTTCCAAGTGCTCTCCTTGTTCAGCCTGCTTCCTGCAGCCTTGAACCCAAAGTGTGGATTCCCGATTTAGATCATTCTGGTGTTAACCTCCACCTCCACGATGTAGAGTCATTTTGTGTGCGCACATTCACGCCGTGATTAAGAGGGAAGCACTTTTAAGGTAATCACACAAGCAATAAAGCAAGCACTCCCCCCCATACCTGGGGGACTTCCCTGATAGCTCAGTTGGTAAAGAATCCACCTGCACTGAGGAAGACCTGGATTTGATCCCTGGCTTGGGAAGATCCCCTGGAGGAGGGAAAGGCTACCCACTCCAGTATTCTGGCCTGAAGAATTCCATGGACTGCATAGTCCATGTGGTCGCAGAGTCAGACACGACTGAGTGACTTTCACTTCACTTCACTCACCCCACCAAACCTGGCACACACTAACTCAGTAAACCCGATTACTGTTTTGGTTTCTGCCCAAGCAACACCAACTAGAGAGAACTTTGGCTTTCAGTGTCCCAGCTCCGGCTTTGCAGACCCTCCTGGGAGACCCCAGCAGGCTAGGAATTCCCACCCTGGCCCCCACCGCTCCCACCCACCGAGCCTCCGCTCCCATTGAGAGGGCCCTTCAGAAGCCAGTCACTTCCCCTAGGGAGATAAAAGGTTAGATCGCGATGTCCCTTCTCTTCTCAGGGTTCAAAGCTACCGCCAGCCCCCACGTGGCCGGCTTGATTTGTTTCTTATCTTTAATTTTTTTTTTTTAATCGAGCAGATCCCCTCCGGTTACTTTTTCCACAGCATCTTACAGCATCTTTGGAGCGGGCAACAAAAGCATTCTTTTTGGAGCCAGCGGGGGGCCAGGGCAGAGCCACTTCAAAGGGAATGCAAAGCGGCAGTGATGTCCTCGTCATTGTCCTCCCCTGCGTGTCTGCCCCCCATTGTCCTGAGGCCGCCCTGAATAGGCAGGCACAAAGGCCACCGTTCAAAGTGGGCACCACATGCTCCATCAGAAGGCCAGCCTTTGCCTCCGCTCCGCTCCCTTCATCTCACACACACAGGTTTCCAGCCCGGGGAGGGGAACTGGCCTTGAAGTGGGCTTTTTTTCTTCTCTCTCTCTCTCTCTCTCACTCTCTCTCTGTCTCTCCCTCTCTCTTCCTCTCTCTCCTCCTGAGCCAAAACTTACGATTGTATTTTGAGATAGCCCCCGATTGGCAGTCTTTCCCTCTTTCTACAGAACAAGGACAATTCACCACAGGCTGCAGATCAGCTGTAGGAGTGCTGGGGCTTTCTTGTGAGATGGGTGCCTCTGTGGGACCTGCTTTCCCCTCTGAGAGGGAGGAAGGAGGGCAAATCCCACTCCTGGCACCAGGGGGTCTGAGGCCTGCTGAGCTCAATGGAAATTTAGAAATAGATGTTCCAACCTCGATTTTCTGGAAGAGGAAACAGGGCCAAAGATGGGAAGAAACTTGTCTCTTTCTACAGTGGCTCAGATGGTAAAGAATCTGCCTCCAATGCAAGTGACCTGGGCTCAGTCTCCAGGTTGGGAAGATCCCCTGGAGAAGGGAATGGCTACCCACTCCAGTATTCTTGCCTGGAGAATCCCATGGACAGAGGAGCCTGGCGGGCTACAGTCACTCCATGGGGTTGCAAAGAGTCGGACTCAAAATGAGAAATTTTCACTTCACTTTTTACAAGAAGGAGAAAACAGGGGCTCAGAGAGGTTAAACGACTTGTTCAGAGTCACACAGCTGATTAGTGGCAGAGTTGGGATTTTGGTGGTGGGACATTGAACAACATTTGTCCTGCGATCCACGGTTCTCTTCACAGGCACGCTGTGTGGTGTGCAGTGTCTCAGGGTGGTGGCTGGAATCAGGTCCTTTGTGTTATAAGTCTGAGTGACTCGTTGCAAGAGCATGGATTCTAACCCGCCAGGCTCCTCTGTCCATAGGATTGCCCAGGCAAGGATACTGGAATGGGTTGCCATTTCCTCCTCCAAGGGAATCTTCCCTACCCAGGGATGGAACTAGGGGAGTTTCCTCCCAGGGGGGTAGGAGAAGGCAGGGAGGGGATTATGGATGACAGCAAGAGTAGTGGCCAAGCAGACCTGGCCTTGGGAGTAGGTTTGGGATCTATTCCAGAAAGATACATGAACCTGGGCAAAATGAAGGACGGGGAGGCCTGGCATGCTGCGGTCCATGGGGTCTCAAAGAGTCAGTCACAACGTGGCAATGGAAAGAACCAGTCCTATAGTAGAAATGGCACAGGGCTGAGAGGAAGTCTGCAGGCTGACCAGGGTGCTGGGCCAGCCTCTGTAGGCCTGGACACTGAGCCTAGTTCAGCTCACTCACTTGCTGTGTGACAAGGGGTGGGGGAAGCCCCCTCTGATGCTCAGCTCCCTTCACTTGTGGAATGAAGCGGGTGACTTATTTTTGGCAGGAGACTTGCTCCTGTGCTCCAGAAAGGTGGGGGTGAGGGTGGTAGAGGTCCTGCTCGGGAAACAGGGCTCCCCTCTGCAACCAGTACAGCCCCTCCCAGCTGGCACAGATAGGGCCCCCCCATTTAAGGCTGCCTTGGAACATGGTGAGGTGGCTTTTAAAAACCAAGTTCACATTTCCCTGGTGATCCAGTGATCGGGAATCTGGAGGGGACCTGGGTTCGATCCCTGGTCTGGGAAGATTCCACGTGCTGCAGGGCAACTAAGCCCGTGTGCCACAACTACTGAGACCACATGCCACACCCACTGGAGCCTGCGACCCCTAGAACCCATGCTCCCCAACGAGGGAAGCCGCCGCGATGAGGAGCCAGTGCACCACAACTAGAGAAAGCCCACGCGCGGCAGTGAAGACCCAGTGCAGCCAAAAGTAAATCAATTAATTAATTTTTAAAACCTAGCTCAAAAAACTGCCACAAACTTGACTGAACATGAAGGTGAGTATTATTTACTTAGTCATGTCTGACTCTTTGGAACCCCATGGACTGTAGCCTATCAGGCTCCTCGGTTCATGGAATTCTCTAGGCAAGAATACAAGAGTGGGTTGCCATGCCCTTCTCCAGAGGATCTTCCCGGGCCAGGGATTGAACTGGGGTCTCCTGCATTGCAGGCAGATTCTTAACCATCTGAGCCACAAAGTGCCAAAATTTGGTGAAGATGAACAAGAGGAGCTGTTGGGACAACAGACAGAAAAGACCTTTCAAGGAATTTGGAGAGACAGAGGTTTACCCCAGAGCTGGAAAGATCCCAGGGTGCAGACCCAAGCTTCAAGAGCCTTCAGTGGGTTTAGCTGATACCTCTCTCCCTCTTTCTTGTGGATATGCGTGCGCACACACACACACACACACACACGGCCTGAAGCAATCCCTAAGCTGCCCATCAGTCCAGAACCCACTTACATCCCACCTGCCTGTGGGTGGAACCCACAGAAAGAGCTTCTTTCAGAGATGGACAAGCCCATAGTTGGCATAAACCAGTCATTTCTCTGGAACTTTTACCAAGTTCTGCAGACCAAAAAAAGAATCAATAAAAATATTAAAAGCAGCTAATGTTTACTGAGCACTTCCCGTGTGCCTGGCATTATACTAGACAACATCTACCTACCATTTCACCCCCCTATCAACCCTAGGACATGCGGACAGCTATTGTGGCCATGTCCCAGATGAGGAAACAGTGATTACCATCAGTCTGCCTGGGTCTGGTCGCACCCGGGCAGCCTTACCCACTCTCTGGGCTCTAACCACTGCACATTATGCCATTTGGGCCTGGCCAGCTTCCTGAAGGAGACAGGACACCGCTAATGAATGTAACAGATGCACAGAAAGAAATCAGCTTCCCTGCTGGCTCAGATGATAATCTGCCTGCAAGTCCAGAGACCTAGGTTCAATCCCTGGGTTGGAAAGATCCCCTGGAGAAGGGAATCGCAACCCACTCCAGTATTCTTGCCTGAAAAATCCTATGGACAAAGAAGCCTGACAGGCTGCAGTCCATGGGGTCAAAAAGAGTTTGACACGACTGAGCGACTAACACAGCAACAGAAAGAAATTGAGCTTTAAAATGAGCGTCTCTTACTTTTGCTCCACGGCCTCCAGACCATAGCTTCCCTGGTGGCTCAGCTGTAAAGAATCCACCTGCCAATTCAGGAGATGTGGGTTCGATCTCCTGATTATGGGGGTGAGTCCTGAAGGGAATTCTATCTCAGTGTTAAGACACACAACTCTGCTTAATCTCATTCCCCAACACACACCGGCCTAATGAAATTTTCTCTTTCAACAAATTCACATGTTGAGGAAACAGCCGAGTGTAAACAGAGTTGTAGCATCTCGTGTTTAGACGCCATTGACTTTCAAATCAGCTTGCTTCTCCAGCCCGCCTGGCAGAAACGGAGTCAAAATGCAAATGTAGCATAAACGACTCTATAATAAATGCTCATTCAACATTTATTCTTTCTCAAATCATCTCTTAAAGCCCTTTCATGCTAATGTCTAGGAGATGTGACATTAGAAAAATTGCTTTGACATGCTAAGGGGCTCCAAGATTAACAAAAAAAGAAAGGACAAGATAAAGCTTTCGGAAGACCTATTTCAGAGGAATTATTCCTGCCTTTGAAAGTGTTCCAAGGTTGCTGCACATTTCAGCTTGTTGGCATACATGTAAATGAAGTGCTACAAAAGTCCTCGGCTAAATTCCACTTGAATGAAAGCTCCCCGCCGCCGGCGCAGCAACAGGGAGGGCAGCCAGGCTTCAGGATGAACTCTGAAGGCAGCTGGAGCGGGCTTTCTTCTCCTGAGGGCAGAACGAAGGCAGGCTCCAGCCCAAGCTGTGGATAAAAATGCCAGGGTGCAGCACAGTTGGTATGGCCAGTTCCTGACTGCCACATTGAGGAAGCAATATCTGCATCTTTTGTCAACCAAATAACCCAACTCGCCAGCCCTGCCTCTCGCTTGTGTCCCTTGAGCAAGTTCTCTGACCCATCTGGGCCACTCTCAATCGGAGATAACAAGAGAACCCACTTAGCGAGGAGGCCGTGACATAACTCACCCAGAGTGCTCTGTGAAGTGGCTGACACTTAGTAAACGCTCAAGAAATCGTTTGTGGTTGATGTCATTACTCTGACTTGCTCCCTAAAGCCCTACTGAAGTACAGGCTGGAGGCAGGAGAAAGAAAAGAGCCAGGGAGAAGAAGTAGGCATGTCACCGATGACATCACCAAGACCCAGAGAGGCTCAGTGACTGTTCCAGGGTCCCCCCAGAGCGATGGGGTCACAGCCAAGACTGCCATATGGTGCGTCTGGCTGCCCCTCCCCCCACGCCCAGCCCAGGCTCCTCCTGCCCTAGCAGCCCTCGCGCCTGGTGAATTTCATCTTGTAGAGTCACGGAGTCTCCTCTGCAGTTCCCTCAAGGTATGGCCTTTGACTTAAGGGCCCATCTGACGTTTCTGGACATCACAGTTCAGAGCGAGCTGGATGTGCTGCAGTCCTCATTCTTTTGCCTGCGTTGGGTCTCAGTTGTGGCTGTGTTGCTTCATGCTGATGTTTCGATGCGGTGCACGGACTCTCTGGTGGACTCTCTAATTTTGGCCCTCAGGTTTAGTTGCTCCACGGCATGCGGGATCTTAGTTCTGTGACCTGGGATCGAACCCACATCCCCTACCTTGCAAGGCGGGTTCTCAACCACTGGACTGCCAGGGAAGTCTCACGAAGATCACTCTTAATTACTAGGGTGTCTTAGAGTTTCCTGGAGTGGAAGGGAGAGAATTTTCTCTGAGCGTCTGCTTTAGGCTGAATGGTGTCCCCACAAATTTGTATGTTGAAGTCTTATAACCCCCAGGACCCCAGAATGTGCCTGTCTTTGGAGACAGGGCCTTTAAAGAGGTGATTAAGTGAAAAAACGAGGTAATTAGGTGGGCCCTAATCCATATTACAGTGTTCTCATCAGTTCAGTTCAGTTCAGTTCAGTCACTCAGTCATGTCCGACTCTTTGCAACCCCATGAATTGCAGCACGCCAGGCTTCCCTGTCTATCACCAACTCCTAGAGTTTACTCAAACTCATGTCCATCGAGTCGATGATGCCATCCAGCCGTCTCATCCTCTGTCGTCCCCTTCTTCTCCTGCCCTCAATCCCTCCCAACATCAGGGTCTTCTCCAATGAGTCAACTCTTTGCATGAGGTGGCCAAAGTATTGGAGTTTCAGCCTCAGCATCAGTCCTTCCAATGAACACCCAGGACTGATCTCCTTTAGAATGAACTGGTTGGATCTCCTTGCAGTCCAAGTGACTCTCAAGAGTCTTCTCCAACACCACAGTTCAAAGGCATCCATTCTTCTGTGCTCAGCTTTCTTCACAGTCCAACTCTCACATCCATACATGACCACTGGAAAAACCATAGCCTTAACTAGACAGACCTTTGTTGGCAAAGTAATGTCTCTGCTTTTGAATATGCTATCTAGGTTGGTCATAACTTTCCTTCCAAGGAGTAAGTGTCTTTTAATTTCATGGCTGCAATCACCATCTGCAGTGATTTTGGAGCCCAAAATATGTTCTCATAAGAGGGGGATATTTGGACACAAACAGATGGAAGACTTGTGAAGACGTAGGAAAGGCAGCCATCTGCAAGCCAAGGAGAGAAGCCTCGGAAGAAACCAGCCCTGCTGATCTCAGACTTCCAGGCTCCAGAACTCTGAAAGATGAAGTTCTGCTGTTTAAGCATCCTGTCCATGGTCCTTTGTTATGGCAGCCCCAGTGGACTTGTACAGCATGTTTGAAACACATTGTATCTTTAAAGATGGCAACAGCCAAGCGACATTGACACCACTCTCATTTAAATATTTCTACATTATTCCGGGTAGACAAACCGCTCTAATCATCCTAAAATGTCAGTGGCTTATCACCAAAAAATATTTATTTCCTACTCACCAGGTAGCCCATGGAACCATCTGTGGGTGGCGTCCCCTCCGGGCAGCACTCCTCCCCTGGTGTGCTCCCTGGGAGGAGCCAGGTCTCTTCTGTCTTTAGTGGCAGATAGAAAAATATAAGGTAGGATCGTGCCTGGGAGGCTTTAGGAAGGAGCTTGTGGTGGGGGCATCACCTCTGCCACACACATTTGCTGGAGCTCAGTCCCATGGGTGCTCCTAACCACCCAGGAGGCAGGGAAGCGTAGGTGAGCTGAGTCCCCCAGGAGGAAAAAGGGAACCATTTAGAATAGCTAGCAAGTCTGCTATGGCAAAACAGATTTAGAGAGATTAAGTGACCTGTCAGAAGAAGCAGAGCAAGTTGGCTATGGAGTGAGCCCAGGACCTGTTGATTGGAGACCTCGTGACCTTCACCACCATCATCGTCATATCCTCAGCAACCACGACAGCCTTTTGCTGAGCACGTACTATGTCGGATGCTGTTCTAGGCACTGAGACTCAGAGCTGTGTAAGACTCAAGCATGCTGTCTCTTTGGGGAAGCGAGCTACATGCCAGGAAAGAAAACACCAACCAGACCCACCCCTGGTTAGGACAGAGTGGGCACTATAGATGGCCAAGCTCCCAGAAGCCTCTGATCCATGCAGGAGGACTTTAGAGGATGGAGAAGATAAGGTTGGCCATTCCAGAGAGGGAAAGTGGTGTAGGAGGGCAGAAGTCCCAGGGTCCCCCTTTGAAGAGGCTTTGTGGGGTGAGTATGAGGCTGGCAAGATGGGAGATGCCAGGTAGCCAGGGCCTCGAAGTTCAGGGCTAAGTTGCATGGAGCAGTGGAGAACTTTGGGGCAGGTGTGTAGAAGATGCTGTCACCTCCCTTCCTGTAACTCTGGGTCTGTCCAACTGCCAGCACCCACATCTCTTTGCCTGAAGGTTTTTTTCTAGTCGCCAGAGCCCCACACGTCCACTCCACCCACAGGAGAAAAATACCACCCCAGAACAAGCTCTCAAGCTCTGTCAAAGGGGAGTTGGTGTATCAATATCCCAGCTGCCTCATACAAGGAGAGGCAGGGTAACCCAGAGGCAAGTTCTACACTGGCTCCCACAGCACCCGAGCAGGGTACACCCCAGCTGTCCTCAGAGGTAGCAAGCTTGAGAACCACACTACGTGGTCACCTTCCCTTTCTCATCTCGCTATCTCTTTGCTGTTGTTCCCTGGACTCATCTTCCAGATAAACATTTTTTTAATTTCTTTTTAATTGGAGGGTAATTACTTTACAATATTATGTTGGTTTCTGCCATATATCAACATGAATCAGCCATAGGTATACACCAGGTAAACTCTGGGCAGCCAAACTTACAGAGGTATCACATGATTCTCTCACAACCACAGTAGAAATTGCCAGCAGGTATCCTGTGGCTTAGACAGTAAAGAATCTGCCTACAATAAAGGAGACCCAGGTTCGATCCCTGGGTTGGAAAGATCCCCTGTAGAAGGGAATGGCTACCCACTCCAGTATTCTTGCCTGGAGAATTCCATGGACAGAGGAGCCTAGAGGGCTATAGTCCATGGGGTTGCAAAGAATCGGACACAACTGAGTGACTAGCACTACCCAGCAGGTGACAATCTACCAACCTCATCCCTCATCACAGGAGCCCAATGTGGCTGCAGATGTGTGATGAGGGGAGGGGACCCTGGGGCTTTTTAAATACTAAGACAACAAGCATTTTATTGATGCAGTAGGCACTTTACAATGAACCCAAGAGATCCTGCCTTCTCTGGGATGATGGGATGCCTGTACAAACTCCCAGGGGGTTCCCACTTCAAAAAAAAAAAAGCAAGCTCTCTCTTTTATTTACCCCAACCCATGGATCAGCACCTGCCCAAGTCACCCCTCCCCAATCCTAAATAGGTAGTGCACACAGGTACGCCTGACCAGCACTGGCCAGCCACTCCAAAAGACAGTCACAGTGTCAAAGGGACCCTGGGGCCTGCCCAGCCGCCTGCCAGTCTGCTCAGAGCTACCTGCGCCCAGCTTTCCCAGAGAAAGTCACCCTGACTTAGCAACGCTGGGGGGCATCCAGCCTGAACCTGTCATCTGTCCAGTAGCTTCTAGAGGCCCAGGAATCAACCAAGTCCATAGCCTTCTCTCCTCCCCCTCTGGATCCCGGGAGCACCTTGAGGCTCATCTCCCCTCTCCCACAAGACTTTCCAGGGATTCAAGTGTGTGCCAGCACACACTTCACGTGCAAAGTCTTAGATCCATCAAGAGTCCCACCTGGGAAAGACCCCTCGAGCCAACCCCACAAGCGCACCCCAGCCGAGCTTTCGTTATCCCTGGCTCTCAGTCACCTTGAGCTGGCCCAGCCTAAGACAGTCACTCTCCCCGGACGGAGCCAGCTCTCCTCTGGGCTTGGGGTGGGTGGTGACATCAAAAAGGGTCAGAGGCTCCCTCTTGGGACAGGTGGCTATGGGCTGGGTCAGGGGGACCATAAGCAGGTATAGTTTCCAGGGGTCTGCCTCCCCCATCCCCACATAGATACTGTGACATCCAAAACAGATAAAAAATTGTCAAAAGCGCATAGAATCAGCTACTAAACTGTGAAAACCATGCCACAGTTTTGTTTTACAGTGCGAAAATTGCGAATGGCTTATCAAAAGGGGAAATAACATTTTTTTACTTTAAAAAAAATTACCTATGTGCCCAGGAGTGGTTGGATGGATTCCCTAGTGTCCCAGGATTAGGCGATACGACAGAGCTGTCTTGCCTTGGGACTGAGAGTGAATGGGTCATGTTAATGGCTCATTAAAACCCCTATCCTGTAATTTGTTTTCATTCTGTTACATCTGTTGTCTTAGGCAGGGCTTCCCAGAAGCAGACCCTAAGACTGGGATTTGAAACACAGAGTTCATCTGGGAGGGGATTCCAGGAAGCAGCAGGGAGGGTGTGAGGATGGGAGACAGAGAAGGGGAGGAAGCCGATAGGGGTTGTAATGAGCAGATCATCTCTACAGCAGGCGGGGCTCACTCCCCCTGGGGACTTCAGAGAGATCACCCCAGGCACCCCGTCAGAGGGGTGAGAAACTCAGTCACTGGCTGTACTCTGATCCCAGCGATGCTGACTGCCCTGCACTTCCATGGGGTAAACCCCAGCATCCATAGGAAGCATCCAGAAAGGGTCACAGAGGCCACAGGTGGGCCTGAACAGGAACAGTGTGGGGGGATTCCGAGCCAAGCTCAGCCACACCCGTCACACCTGAGGTGACAAGCTCGCCACTGGCTCCCCCAGCCCTGTCTCTGCTGCCGGCATCCCCAACACATTGAACGTGTGTCCAAACTTCTTACTACTAATCTGTGAAAACTGAGGCCGCCCTATGGAATAAAAGCTATATTCCGCAGTTAGGCTTGGTGGGAGTGGGTAGGAATGGGACAAAGAATTCTGCACTGAGTCAGAAGCAACCTAAGAGATGAGAATCAGACCAAACCAGGCGGGCCCCTCAGGCAGGCCAAGAGAAAGTAAATATCTACCTGCTCTTGTTTAGCAGAGAAGCCACTCTGTGTCAGTCACCTTCAGCCACTCTCTCCTTGGCCATTCCTCTAAGCAATTCCGCTCTGGCCCCAAACTTGCACCTCTGTTCAGCCAAACAAAATCCTAAAGTTAAGAGGACTATCCACCTTAGAATGCAATTTGGGGACCATCACTTGTGACTCACGTGGGCATCTCAGGACCTATACTCTAACCCTCAACTGCCTTATCAAAGAATTTCTTCCAGCCATATTCAGTACACTCCCAGATGTTGAGGCCTCCCAAATACAACTTTTCCCAGCTTGCTTCATTCCTAGTGACTCCCCTCCCCACCCCCTGCTATGTACGCAAGCCCTGTTAGGAATCATCCAGTCTTCCTCACTTTATAATATAGGAAACAGAGACCCAGAGAGGTTAAGTAACTTGTCTAAGGCCACACAGCTTGTTAGAGGCAGGCCAAGCCTCCCAACTCTCCTCTCAGTACTTCTATCGAAGAATCCATTCACTGCCTTACATCTGGCTGAGTATAGCCAGTGCATCCCTCATCAGAGCATTCATCATCCAGGACCTCAGAGCCAGTTGTTAGGAGCTCTGGTGAAGGAGAGCAAAACTGGGTATCTGATTCTGAGGCTGGGGCCCACAGGGCCAAGCCTGAGCACTTCCGCCCATCACACCACCAACCCCACTAATACATATTTTATGGAACTGTTCTCCCTTCCTTGCAAACGATGTCATTAATCTGCTCCCTGGCTGTGTGGAATAACATCCCTCAAGAACAGACCGCTTTCTGAATATTTTATCATTTCTCATTCCTTCTCCCCAAACTAATATATATTTACACAGTCTACCTCCTGCAGGAGAACTATATTGTTTTCTCTCAGTGCCCAAGAACTTAGACACAGAATTGTGCATAAGTAGAAAAATATATGCCTTGCTCTTGATGTTGAAAGCGAGAACCAATCATTTATCAAGCTGTGAGGGAAGCTGAGAGGAAGATTTGCATATGGTAGAGAGGAAAAAAAAAAAAGGA
The DNA here is from genome assembly GCF_027580195.1 of Bos mutus. Lineage (NCBI taxonomy): Eukaryota > Metazoa > Chordata > Mammalia > Artiodactyla > Bovidae > Bos > Bos mutus. The sequence continues at coordinate 43,775,322 of NC_091634.1, forward strand.
ATAAAACCAACCCCACCCCGCAGAGGGACCAAATGAAAAGGGGGCGGGCATCTTTTCTCTAACAGGGAACCTCAGAGTCTCTCTGCCATCCTTCCCACATCCGGCAAATCTCAGCGGTGGGGAGAGCAAAGAGCTATTTTGTCAGCAAGGTCAAAAACTTCCTACTTGGTGATCCAAACCGAAGAAACCAAACTTCTTGCAAAGTTTTTATGGTGCCATTTTTATCAGCATGGAATATTTATTATAAGAAGGATTTGAACATTCATGTGGCCCTTCTGTTTCCTTGTTTACAATTCCCTTTTGATTAAAAAAAATGGTTAGTGAGATGGAAAGGTAAAGACGGTGACTCCCATTTACAAATGAGGGCAGACAGACCTGCGCACCCTGGTGTGCAGGTAAAAGGGTTAAGGGAAAAAAGAAAAGTTATTTAACACTTTGTTCCAAAGGCTCTCTTAAAGATAAAATGTTGTATAGGAAAATGTCTTGCTGGGGTAGTTTGTGTGCAAAGGTGGGACCTTGGCATGCATGCCCAGAAGACAATGATGAATTCAGTTGTTCTGCACAAGGGTTTAGAAGGGATTAGAGGTAAGCTGGAGAAAAAGTGGGGCTGATGGCAGAAGTCCAGATAGAGTGAAAAACTTCCGTAGGAGCCATAGCTAAGGGGCTTTTCCAGAGAAGGATAATTAATATTGATTGTAACTTGTCAATTTCTGTAATTCACCATTCCTCCTCCTGAAACTGCCAACCCTCCAAGTTGTCTATGCAAAGGAGTGACCTGCGAGTGGCTTTGGGGGGGACATGGGGAAAGAGTTAGGGTCCACTTTGGGGCTACTACAAGGCCAAGTAAAGAAACAGTCATGGGGGAGAGAGGCAAGTGAGGGGAGAGGTCAGAGAGCAGGGAGTCAGGACCAGAAGTCACAGCACGTGCGGACACCTAGGGATTTGCAGGAGTCTCGGGAGGGCGTGGTGGCCCGCCCACCCCACTCTCAGCTCCAAGATGTGAACACAGGATGGGAGTCTATGTTCTGTCCATCTTATAAGTGGGGTGCCCTCTGCTGACATGTGGGTTACATGAAAATGAATAAAGCAGAGTCTTGGCTTGAAAGAGCTTACAGAGTACAGTTTACAAACAGTGGCAGGGCTTCCCTGATGGCTCTGTGGTAAAGAACCCACCTGCTAAAGCAGGAGACCTGTGTTCGATCCCTGGTACCTTGGACTGCAAGGAGATCCAACCAGTCCATCCTAAAGGAAATCAGTCCAGAATGTTCATTGGAAGGCCTGATGTTGAAGCTGAAACTCCAATACTTTGGCCACCTGATGCGAAGAGCTGACTCATTTGGAAAGACCTTGATGCTGGGAAAGATTGAAGGCAGGAGCAGAAGGGGATGACAGAGGATGAGATGGTTGGATGGCATCACCGACTCAATGGTCATGAGTTTGAGTAGACTCTGGGAGTTGGTGATGGACAGGGAGGCCTGGTGTGCTGCAGTCCATGGGGTGGCAAAGAGTCGGCCACGACTGAGTGACTGAACTGAACTGAACTGAACCGGGAAGACTCCATGTGCAACGGGGCAACTAAGACCGTGTGTTACAACTACCAAGCCTGTGCTCTAGAGCCCAGGGAACCACAGCTACTGAAGCCGAGCACCACAGCTACTGAAGCTCAAGCACCCTAGAGCCTGTGTTCCACAACAAGAGAATGAGAAGCCTGAGCACCACATCAATCCCTGCTTGCTGCAACTAGACAAAAGCCCTTGCATCAACAAAGACCCAACACAGTCAATGAATAAACAAAGTTATTTTTAAAGCAAAACAGAGGCGTGTGCCAGGGCAGGCCATATCATCCACACACATGAGGGGACTTGGCCAAGGACTCCAGGCTGATTGGAAGCAGGATGAGGATGGACACTGCCCCCGGACCCCCGAAGAACTTCTGCCCCTACCAGCCTCCCTCCCATCCAGTGGAGGGGGCCTAGATCCAATCTTTGCCCTTGAAATTCTTTTGTATATAAAGGCTTTATGAATTGTTATGATCTTAATATTTTTTTTTGTTGTTATCCTGAATATTCGTTGGAGGGACTGATGCTGAGGCTGAAGCTCTAATACTTTGGCCACCTGGTGGGAAGAGCTGACTCATTGGAAAAGACCCTGATGCTGGAAAGATTGAGGGCAGGAGGAGAAGGGGACGACAGAGGATGAGATGGTTGGATGGTATCACCAACTCAATGGACATAAGTCCATTCAGCAGGCTCCAGGAGATGGTGAAGAACAGGGAAGCCTGGCGTGCTGTAGTCCGTGGGGTTGCAAAGAGATGGACATAACTGAACAACTGGACAACAACGACCTCAAAGTGGTCCTGGCCTCCTCTGACCTGCCGTCTTCTCTTCTGTGGCCCTCCTCCTGGCAGCTCTCTCCCAGCACTGGTCTAAGCCACATAGTGGGGTCCTCCTAGTTTGACTGTGGATTTATGGAAGCAGACGACAGCCACAGACCCACCACCAAATAGACGCACGAGCAGCACTGCCCAGAGGCAAGTTGTCCTCGTTATTATGGATGATCGCAAAAACCGTCAGAACAGGCGCCCTTTGTTAAGCATTTATTCTGCACCAGGCTGTAGGTGTCCTCACCTCATCCTCGTGTGGCTTAGTCACTAAGTTGTGTCTACCTCTCTGCAACCCCATGGACTATATCACGCCAGGCTCCTCTGTCCATGGGATTTCCCAGGCAAGAATATCGGTTGCCAGTGTTCCAACCTCCAGTGGGGTGCCATTTCTTCCTCCGGGGGATCTTCCTGACCCAGGGATAGAACTTGAGTCTCCTGAGTCTCCTGCTTGGCAGGCAGACTCTTTCTTTACCACTGAGTACCTCATAGTGAGAATTAAATTACTGATGCTGGGTACCATCATTATTCTCATCTTATAAATAAAGAAATGGAAGCTCAGAGAGTTTAACCAGCTGTCCAAAGTCCCTTAACAGGCCAGAGCTGGGGTTTATACCCCAATGATCTGACTAGAGATCTCTCACACTCCTCAACAGACTGAGCTATAAACACAATACACATGGGTGGGGCTCACTTGGTCTGAAGTCTTGTCCCTCTACCAGGGACAGAGCCTCTGTCGCCTCCGAAGGGCTCCAGATGGAATGGTTTGTGGGATGTAGGATCTTGTTCCCAGACCAGGGATTGAACCCCTGGCCCCCTGCGTTGGGAACACGCAGTCTGAGCTGCTGGATCACCAGGGAAGTCTCTTGGAAGGACATATGGGGTGAAAGGAGTGGGTCCCAAAAGTTTGGCCGGATCACTGGCTGGATTGGCTTCTGACTTTCCCAAGGCTGAAGTCAGCATGAAGAAGCTGGTATGTGAAGGAGGAGGAGGGGAAGAAAGAGGAGGAGGAAGAAGCAGGAAGATTCGACGAGGAGCGCCACCCCCAACCCCCAGATGGGGACCCACTTCACGCACCATCTGAGCTATCCCGGCGAGGAGGCCGAGGGAGCCCAGGAGGTCTATGATGTCTGGGGGTTTCATGGCCGCTTAGGTGGACTGAAAGAGAAAAGAATTTCGTTCCGCCCGCTTATCCCCTAACCTTATAAACTCGGGATTAGCAGATCAAAGGCACAGCTGAGGGACAACAGTGGCTTTGGAGAATAGTTAGGGCTCCATCCTTCATGATCAAATGAACTTTAGTCATTGATAAATAAACGACATTGTGAATTCCTCTAATTGGGCGTGTGGGTGATGCCTGAGCCACCCCCGCCGGCCCTCCAGGCAGAGTTAATGAGCTAGAGAGGACCTGTAGGGGAGGCAGACGGCGGCCACAAGAAGGGGTTCCAGGGAACACCCGAGATGCAGTCAGAGGTCCCATGTCTGCCTTCCTCAACAAGCCTGAGAGTTTAAGGACTTGCGCTTTGGAGCCAGGAGAGACAGGTTCAAACCCCCAGCACAGCCGCCAGTGAGTTAGGTGATCTGGGAGCACTGGCATGGGAGAGTCCAATGACCTGTCTGTACCTCCATTTCCTCAGCTGTAAGATGCGGACATGACCCACTTCACAACCACCCAATACTAAGGGAGGTGCCACTCAACCCAGAGTCCACATCCCTGAGCAGGATGGGGGACCAGCCCTGGAGGGTGTCTGCAGCAAGCAGGGGTGGGGGTAGGGAGTTAAAACCCCACGTCAGAGCTAAAGCCAGATTCCCTGCTGCCTGGCTCAGACACTTCATTACTCTGTGCCCCTGCTTCCTTGTCTATAAATGGCTAAAGTGGAGTGACTGCATGTTAGTCGCTGGTGACATTTGATGACTGCTAACACAGCTTTCATGCTGTTTCCTCAGCGATGCTGATGACCTTGTGCCCATTGATCCCAGATCCCAGTGGGTGCTCAGTTCCTTCGGTCGCATCTGACTCTTTGCAGCCCCGTGGACTGTAGCTGGCCAGGCTCCTCTGTCCATGGGATTCTAACACTGGAGTGGGTGGCCATGCCCGCCTCCAGAGTATCTTCCCAACCCAGGTATCGAACCCACATGCCTTGCGTCTCCTGCATTGGCAGGCAGGTTCTCTACCACTAGCACCACCTGAGAAACCCAGATCCTAGCCCTTCTCCATATGACAGGAACTATGTCTCCTTTGCCATAGAGCTTCTGGGTTGGTTTGGCCAATGGGAGGCCCTGCAGAGAGTGAGAGGAGGCAAAAGTCAAGGTCTTTCTCCTCTCATCTCCCCTCCCGTCTCTGTATGCCCTGTGGTGTCTCCAACAGAGACTGTGCTGGGCCTCTGACCCCATCCCCCCCAGAATGTCCCCACCCAGATTCTAGCTTGGCCCCAGCTCCCAGCCCCTGGGAACACCACCTCCTCTCTCTGCTTCTGGCCCTGGGGTGGCAGCAACTTCCTGCCCCTGCGAGGCTCCTGGCTTTCTTGTCTTTCTCTGTTTGGCTTTTCAGCTCTTACATCTCTTGTATAATCAACTCCTCCTATTGAATTCTTTTTCATTTGAAGACCTGGAGAGGCTTCTGACTGGTGAGGACCTTGGTCATTCGTGTGGAGATAATTCAGAGCTGCTCTTAGTCAGGCCCTAAACATGAGACATTTCTTGTGTGTGTGTGTGTGTGTGTGTGTGTGTGTAGCAGGCTATTTTAATTAAGGAGGAGCCAAGTCTTACTTAGCCCCAAGTATCAGTGACATTAAAGACGTAAACACTATACAATTATATTTATAGACATTATTTATGATAATGTTTCCTATATTCCTCAAGGAGCTGTTTGTCTTCTGAAAACCTATTACTAATTAGAAGTTGAGTCCCCAGCTACTCACCTTTCCATGAATCTTCTGCTAAAAACCCTGACTTCTTGCTGTATTTAGTATGAACAGTTTCTTAATATACCAAGCGATTCTTAAATGTCATTTGAGTCATAGTGATTGTTTGATAGCTACTTGAATAGAGATACTGTGGCCTCAGCCAAGACCTATTGAATCATCTATAATGATGGGGCCCAAGAAACTGTACTTACAATTACATCTCCAGTGTTTTTCAGAAGCATTCAGGTTGCAGACTCAGTTGCTGAAGCCTCTAGTTTTTTTTCTTTAATTGGAAGATAATTGCTTGCTTCTTGGAAAGAAAGCTCTGACTAAACCTAGACAGAGTATTAAGAAGCAAAGACATCACTTTGCTGACAAAGGTCCATATAGTCATAGCTATGGTTTTTCCAGTAGTATGGATGGTAAAGAAGGCTGAGCACCAAAGAACTGATGCCTTTGAACTGTGGTGCTGGAGAAGACTCTTGAGAGTCCCTGGGATGGCAAGGAGATCAACCCAGTCAATCCTAAAGGAAATCAACCCTGAATATCATTGTAAGGACTGATGTTGAAGCTCCAATACTTTGGCCACCTGATGTGAAGAACTGACTTATTGAAAAAGACCCTGATTCTGGGAAAGAGTGAAGGCAGGAGGAGAAGAAGGCGGCCGATGATGAGATGGTTAGATAGCATCACCAACTCAATGGACATGAATCTGAGCAGACTCCAAGAGATAGTGGAGGACACAGGAACCTGGAGTGCTGCAGTCTATGGGGTTGCCGAGAGTCAACAAGGGGACACAACTTAGCAAGTGAACATTAACAATGATAATTGCTTTTCAGTGTTGCGTTGGTTTCTGCCACATGACAACATGAATCAGCCATAATTATATTTATATCCCATCCCTCTTGAGCCTTCATCCCCCCTCCCACCCCTCTAGGTTATCCCTGAGCACCAGGCTGGGCTCCCTGTGGAGACTTTTCAAATGAAGGCCCTGTCTCCTACCCAGCCTGTAACTAACCTGTCAAAAGGGGCAAAGGAGTCAACAGGACCAGCAGAGGGGAATCAGCCCCATCTGGGCACCAAGAACCTTCACATCCCTGACTGGAGCTGGAATGACTGGTACTATTGACAGGTAGACAGAGGCGGGGGAGATAAAGTGATGGAATATCATAAGCTGGAATAGAAGGAGCCCTGGAGTAGAGTCAACCACTGGGGACTGTCCCTGGGGCATCAAGCGACCTTGAGTAAGGCTCTTCTCTCTCTGGCCTTCAGTTTCTCCTTCTGAGAAATGAATAGCAGAAAAGAGGTGATCTCCATGGTTCCTTCTATTTCCACATTTTTCTGTTGTTCAGTTGCTCAGTCGTGTCTGACTCTTTGTGACCCCATGGACTACAGCACACCAGGCTTCCCTATCCTTCACTATCTCGTGAAGTTTGCTCAAACTCATGTCCGTTGAGTCAATGATGCCATCCAACTATCTTCATCCTCTGTTGCCCCCTTCTCCTCCTGCCCTCAATCTTTCCCAGCATCGGGGTCTTTTCCAATGATGTAGCTCTTTGCATCAGGTGGCTAAAGTATTGGAGTTTTGGTTTCAGCATCAGGCCTTCCAATGCATATTCAGGGTTGATTTCCTTTATGACTGACTGGTTTGATCTCCTTGCTGTCCAAGGGACTCTCTTTTGTAGCTTCTGATTATTTATCAAAAGGGAAGAGTGTAGGAAAAACACCTCTGAGCTGTGGGGTTTGACTCATAACCTAAAGAAGCTACTAGGTCAAGACTCAAAATATGCAGAGAGCACTCCTTTGGGTCAGGCAGGCTTGAATCTGTGTCCAGCTCCGCTGTAACTCCCTATATGACCTTGAGCAAATCACGCTCCTCTCTGAGCCTCAGTTTCCCCATAACAAACATAAGGCCCATAGCAGTACCTAACCAGGGGTTGTGTGGATTTAAAAAGACGATGTGCACAGAAGGACTCCGCACAGAGTAGGTACTCAATAAACACCAGCCACGCTACAGCTCAAACTTAGTTGAAAGCAAGGCAGGGTGGGGGACCTGGAAACTTGACAGGAAAAGATGCTAATTACCCAGGATTCAGTGGCAATCCTGAAATAGTTTACTTACTGTCCCAGGAGGAAGCTAGGGGTGATGAAAAAGGTAGCCCCCTCCCAGCAGTCAGATCACAGTTTGCAGCAGCAGAGCAATTTCAAAAGGCTGATAAAGGTTACATCCTCTCACACAGAATCTGAGAAACATGCCTGTGCCCCTCCCCTGGGTTGAGCCTTACCAGAGCCAACACCTGGAAAGGGAGGGCCTGAGGTCCCCATGGGAGGTGGTCATGCAGGTGTTGCAATGGCCAGCTCCTTTAGTTTCTGCACAATAGAGAGCCTTGAGGGGCAAGACCCCAGCCACTCCCCCAGTGGAAGCGTGGCTCAGGCCAGCTCCCCCTGTGCTGGGCACAGTTTGGGTTAACATTGCCTAGGGCCACCCAGGGTCCTGGAATGAGGGGTGGACAGGTGGGTGACCAATCTGCTTCTTTCAAGCTCCCAGCTCACTCACATGCTCTGACTTAAAATAATACTTCCCTGGGAGACCTGCTGCTGCTGACAAGGCCAGACCAGGCACAAAACATCGGCTGGTTGGGTTTCCTCCTCTGAATGACTTCATTCAGAGAGTGCAAGGGTGAAAGGTTTCTGGGAGGATCACTTGGTTTCTTGGAGGGACTGAGCACCCCAATCTCTGCCTGAGTCCCCAGTCTCCCTGTTCTGTGTCTGGCACCTTGGCCCCCATGGCAGCCCACACAGAGGGCTCCCAGGTAGGGGCTGGGCAGAAGCAGCTCCTTTCTCTTAATATTCACCCCAGGCCTTTTTCTAGACCCTTTAACGGAGCAAGAAGAACTTCCCTGGGTTTGAATCCTGTTTCTTCCGCATTCCATCCATGTCTGTGTATTTGCACGTGCCTCATCTGACAGGTCGGAGAAGGCAATGGCACCCCACTCCAGTACTCTTGCCTGGAAAATCCCATGGACGGAGGAGCCTGGTAGGCTGCAGCCCATGGGGTCGCTAAGAGTCGGGCACAACTGAAGCGACTTAACAGCAGCAGCAGCAGCATCTGACAGGTAAGAAAATGTGCTCAGAAAGGTTGAATGAGCTGCACACAGACCCACAGCCAGATAGCAGTAAAGGTCCGAAAGAATGAATCACAGAGGAGAGAAACGTCCAGGGGAAGCTTGTCTGAGCTCTGTGATTACTGAAAGGGATGGAGTCGAGGCTTTCTCACAAAAATGATTCACCCTCTCCTTTCTCCCTCCCTCTCTCCTTTTACTTCATTCTCCTTTCTTTATTTCCTCTCTATATCCACTCTATATCAACAAATACCTCCTTATAAATATTTTCATAATAATAAAAAATGTATGCCATAATATTGGGTTGGCCAGAAAGTTCATTCTAGTTTTTCCTGTAAGATTACAGAAAAACAAAAAAACCTTTCTGACCAACTCAATAAAAATCTTTAAGTTTCCAGAAAAGTAAGTTAAAAGAGTAAAAATGTCCCATAAACCTTCAGTTCCAGTGATCTATCACTATATAACAAACCACCCCAAATTACTGGCAGAGAACAACCATCTAACTATGACCACAGATTCCATGAGTCAGGATTTTGGACAAGGTACAGCAGGGATGACCTGTTTCTTCTTTATGACGTCTGAAGCCTCTGCTAGACAGACTCCAGCTGGGGACTGGGAATCATCTAAAAGCTTCTTCATTCACAGTTCGGGCTCCTGGGCCGGGTTGAATCAAGTGCCTACTCACAGCCTCTCCTCATGGCTCAGGCTTCCTCACAATATGGCGTCCTCAGGGTAGCTGTACTTTTTACCTAGATGCTCAGGACTCCAAGAGAGAAGGTTCTAGCAAATGAAGGGAAACTCTATGGCCTTTTATGACCTAGTCTGGGAGGTTACATAGGGTCACTTCCGCCATATTCTAATTGGTGAAAGCAGACACAAGCCCACCCAGGTTAAAGGGCGAGAAGCCTCAAGTTTCTCTTCTCAGAGGGAGGAGATCAAAGAACTTGAGGTCATGTTTTAAAATTACCACACCCTTGCTCTGAAATACCAAACACTGATGTCACAGCATATTTATTTTCTTTTGGGTACTTTGTTGTGTGTGTAGGTGAATTGCCACTGAACAATTTCGTAACCTAATTTCTTTTTTCAGTTAAACATTGGACTGTGAGCACGTTCCCTTGTCATTAGAAATTATTTATAAGTGTTTTAATTTTCAGATTTTCAGACAAATTTTTCAATTGTGGAAAGTCTAAAAAATAATAATAATAAAAATAACCACTATCTGACCTACTACATGACGGTTTTACCTTGGTCTGTTCAAGAAGCTGTAATGAAATACCACTGACTAGATGGCTTATAAACAACAGAATTTTACTGCTCACAGTTCTGGAGGCTGAGAAGTCCAAGATCCAGAAGCCAGCATGCTCACCTTCTGATGAAGGCCTGCTTCTTGGTTCACCACCCTCAGCTCCTTGCTGTGTCCTCACCTGATGGAAGGAGCAAGGGCTCTCTCTAGTATCCCTTTTACAAGGCACTAGTCCCATTCATGAGGCCTCCACTCTCATATAACCGACTTCCAAAGGCCTACCTTCTTCCACCTTCAACTTTTGGGAGGGTTAAATTTTAAAATATGAATTTTGAGGAGATACATTCAGGCCATACAGGATGTTTTTTTTTTTAAATTAGTTAATTATTTTTGCTTGTGCTGAGTCTTCTTCATTGCTGTGAGCACGTTTTCTCTATGCAGCAAGCGGGGGACTGCTCTTCGTTGCTGTGCACAGGCTTCTCACGGCCACGGCTTCCCTTGTTGCAGAACATTGGCTCTAGGTAGGTGGGCTGCAGTAGCACAGACTTCAGTAGTTGCGGGCTGCACAGGCTTAGCTGCCCCTCAGCATGTGGAACCTTCCTGGACTGGGGATTGGACCCATGTCCCCTGCATTGGCGGGTGGATTTTTATCCACTGCACCACCAGGGAAGTCCAGACCATAGGGACTTTTAGTCCTGATTTTTTTTTTTTTCCAACTTAACATTGTAGGATAATCAGGTTCCCATATCATTCTTCTACTGTATCACTTTAATAGCTCCTTCTCATTCCCTTCTAAAATTGACTTAAAAGATTCTCACTGGATCTGAAGCTGTCTCCAATTTTGCTCAATGGTAAAGATCAACACTGAGATTTTGAGCCCTCACCAGCCATCACAGTGGGTACATTACCAATGTGGCCTTCATATCAGCCCTGTGATCATTATCCCCATTTTACAGCTATTAGGAGCAATAAGACTTAATACGTACTGAACACCTGCTCTGGGTCCAACATTTTCTGAATGCTTTGTGTGGATGACTCACTTGAATCCTCACTACAACCCACGAGCTAGGTGTCCCCTTCATACCGCAGATGAAGAAACCGAGGTACAGAAAGGTTAGCCTCACAGTGTCATAGCTAGTGGTAACTGGCAGAACCTCGAACCAAACCAGATCTGAAAGCAATGCACTGAGCCACCAGGGTTGCCAGGCCTGGCTTCTGCCTGGAAGGGGCTGGCCCTGAGCGGGGAGGCCAGAGGGTCAGAACCTGGCTCCCCCAATGCAGCGGGAGAGGACAGAGACTGACTCAATCCCTCTGGGACATCTGGAAAGAGGTTGAGAAGCCTAAGCATGTGGAGGGCCATGTCCAGCTCAAGCTTTTGCAGCCTTTGGAGGCTTTAACTGTCAAGAGTCAGGTGTAAGACCACTGGTTGGGAACTGAGTGCAGCTTGGATGAGCCCAGCTGGTTCTTTAAGCTCCACGGGAACTCCAGGCATTGACATTTGCTTCTAGACCCTCTCAGCAGCCCACCCTACATCCACAATAGCAACAAGGCCTTTCGAATCTGCCCACTGCTTTCCACCCCATTGCCATCACCCTGGTCCAGGCCACTGTCTTCTCTTGCCTGGACCACTGGGAAGGCCTCCCTGTTGCCTTCCTGGCCCCCTGTGCCCCGTGTTCCACATAGCAGCCTGGCTTCCCTGGTGACTCAGTGTAAAGAATCTGCCTGCCAAAGCAGAAGATGTGTGTTCAAATCCTGGCTGGGGAAGATCCTCTGGAAAAGGAAATGGCAACCCACTCCAGTATTCTTGCCTAGGGAAATCCCATGGGTTACAATCCATGGGGTCAAAAAGAGTCAGACATGACTTAGCAACTAAACTACAACAACAACAAATCTTTATTAAAATACTGATCTGAGACTTGCCTGGTGGTGCAGTAGTTAAGACTTCATGCTTCTTCTACAGGGAGTGTGGGTTCCATCCCTAGTCAAGCAACTTAAGATCCTGCATACTGTTGTGGGGTGTGGCCAAAAAAATATATACTGATCTAATCACGCCTCCACTTGGTTAAGACATTTTAATGTTTCCTATTGATCTTAGGCGAGATGCAAAACGCCTACACTTGGCCTACAAAGCACCCAAGACCTGGCCCCTCTGCATCTGCCCAGTACCATCTCCCAGTCCCTGTCACTCTGCCTCCCAGCCTCATGGGCCTTGCCTCAAGTCCTTGGGTCATTAGACTTCCACCATCCCGAGAGAATTCCATGGACAGAGGAACCTGACGGGCTACAGTCCATGGGCTCACAAAGAGTTGGACACAACTGAGCGACTAACCCTTTCACTTTTGCCTCTGTTGATTCCTCTAAAACAAAGCTTGTCCCTCTCCTCTACCCTCACAACTTTCACATCATTCAGGTCTCAGCTCAAAGTCCTCCAGAGTAACTTTCCCTGTCTTCCCATCTGCTGAAGACCTCCTATCGGTTCTTTTTTTTTTTAGGCTTCACTGGTTCTTGGGTGCTGCGCGCTGGCTTTCTCTAGTTGCAATGCACAGACTTATTGCTGTGGCTTCTCTTGTCGCAGAGCATGGGCTCTGGGGTGCCCAGGCTTCAGTAGTTGTGGCTCATGAGCTTAGTTGATACGAGGCATGTGGACTCTTCATGGACCAGGCGTGGAACTGTGTCCCCTGCATTGGCAGGAGGATCCTTAACCCCTGGACCACCAGGGAAGTCTTCCTATCAGTTCTAACGTCTGTTTCTGTGTCTCCATCACTCCTCTGGACTATAAGCTCCAGAGGGAAGGGATCACACCTGCTCCACTTCTCCTTGTGCGCCTGCAGCGCCTGGTAGGTACTCCCAGAGATATGTGACAGCAGTGTCTGACCTTCAGGGACAGCTAACAGCTTCAGAGCCCTGAGGGTGGGCACACACGGTTCTCTTGGCTTATATTAACCTGTTTCCTCCTCACACGTGAAATAGATATTATGATTAATACTACCATCCCCAGCGGGGCTCAGCAAGGTGGTCAGTTGCCCAAAGTTTGCAAGTTGCCGAGGCAAGGGACAGCTGAAGAATTGACCAGGTGTGGCTTTAGGGCAGCGTACAGAGCCTCTGATCTCAGGGGTCGTCTCTCCTGAGCCCACTCCCAGGAGACAGATGGCTCAGGCCCCGGCCTTGTACAGAAACTGCTTCCAACCAGCCAGCCACCGGCACCAGGTAACCCACGGCTTTGAGAACGTGACTGTGGACTCAGAGAGGCCAACCCACCGGGAAAGACATCAGCCCACACATAGGACGAACCCTTCTTGTTTGGTTTGTATCTGGTTCCCGCTCAGCAGCGCCTGCCAGGGGCTGCCAGGGCTGTGCTTTTTTTATCTAATGGTTAAAATTCTTAGAAGTATTATACTCTGCTTTGCTTGGCAGCACTGCAGAGCATACCTCTGACGCGGCAGGTAACTGGATAGGGTCTCGGTCACAGCAATTTGCTGAACACGGGGTTCTGTGGGCGAAAACACGTTACGGCACTCGGGGGTGTCACTCAGGAACACTGCCAGCCACGGTTGCAATGTTGTGTATCAGAGAGGAAGGGGCATGGATGGAGGGGCCAGAGGGGACAGGGAGGCGCGTGTGAGGGGTGCAGGAGCCCTAAAGTGCTCAGCAAAGTGGACCCCGGGACTCACCCCAACATTAACACTCAGCCTGGACCTGAGGGTGAGAACACAGGCTTGGTGTCAGATGGGTCAGGGGTTAGTTCTAGCCTCAGTGCCCTGGCTGTGTGACCTTGTAAAAGACAATAAACCTCTCTGAGCCTCATTTTCCTCAAGCATAAAATGAACAAAACCAGAGGATTTACTTCCTAGGAGTCCTGCAAAATGCATGCATAGTATCAATTCTGTTTGGTCCCTGCTCTACCCTCCAGGCCTGGAGCAAGGCCAGACATATAGTAGGAACTCAACAGACTTTTTTCTAATGTAGACTTAATTGCTCATAGTTGTATCCCCAGTACCTAGAACAGTGTAGGCATGTAGTAGGTGCTAAAATTGTTTGTTGATTTGGCTTAATTATTCGTGTGTGTGTGTGTGTGTGTGCTAAGTCACTTCTGACTCTCAGCGACCCCATGGACTGTTTGTAGCCCGCCAGGCTCCTCTGTCCATGGGATTCTCCAGGCAAGAATACTGGAGTGGGTTGCCATGCCCTCCTCCAGGGGATCTTCCTGACCCAGGGATTGAACCCACGTCTCTCAGTCTCCTGCATTGGCAAGTGTGTTCTTTACTGCTTGAACCACCTGGGAAGCCTCTTAATTATTCATAGGTATACCCAAATACCAAGCCCAGCACATAGCAGGCAATACTTACTTGAAAAGAGTGTTTCTGAATGAATGAACATAAAGCATTTGGCATACGATATAGTGCTTAATTTAAGTTAACTTTCTTTGTGCACTAAACAAAATTTTGTTCACTCTACAAGTGTTCCTCAGGGGCTCATACGTGGTTTTTCCTTCCCCAATTCTCCCACACCAACTAGGTGTCCAATTCAATTTTAATCAGATATGAACCACCCGAGCCAGCATCAGGATCCACCAGTTTAGGGCTCAGTCAGCAAGACTCCCCCCGCTTCAGATGTCAGCCACAAATGGGTTCCCAGATGACACCTTCTGCTCAAGCAACTGCAAATGTGGGGCTTCTCACAACTCCCAGGTTCCATAATCCACTAGGATGACTCAGAACTCAAGAGAGCCCTTTACTCAGGATTACTTGTTTATTATAAAGGATACAACTCAGGAAGGGCCAAACAGAAGACCTGAATAGGGTGAGGCACGAGGAGGAGGGAAGCGGAGAGCTTTAGAGCGTGTGTGCCACCCTCCCAGCACCTCAGTGTCTTCATCCATGAGTGTTTTTTTTTTTTTTTTTTTTGACTGTGCTGGGTCTTAGCTGTGGTATGCAGGATTTAGTTCCCCGACCAGGGACCAAACCCTGGCCCCCTGCATTGGGAGCACAGAATTTTAACCACCAGACCACCAGGGAAGTCCCCTAACTGAATGTCTTTGATCAAGAGTGTTTATACCCCAATCTCCAGCCCTTCCCCAGAGATGGGGGGCAGGGCTGAAAGTTCCCACCTCCAATAACTATTTGGTCTTTCTGGTGACCAGCCCCCATGCTAAAGCTTTTAAGGGGGCCACCCTGAGTCACCTTATCTCCAGAAACTCCAGTATGGGCACAGGAGCTCATTAGGAACAATAAAAGACACTCCCATCACTCAGGAAAAAGCAAGGGTGTTTTAGGAACTCCGTGTCAGGAAGCAAGGAAAAAGGCCAAATCTATTCTTTATAATACCACAGCCCACTGCACACCCATCACCATTCTGGGCACTGGGTGAACAAGCCAGACAGGGCCCTGGCCTCCCACAGCTCATGAGCCGTCAGATTTGACCCCCAACTCCGACCTGACTGTAAGCTTCAAGTCTTCTCGAAGGCCCAGCCCAGCACCTGCACGGAGGGAGGAGCAAGACAAAAAGCCCAGGGCCCTGCCTGTCATGAGCTCACATCCCTTTGAAAAGTGAAAGTGTCGGTCGCTCAGTCGTCTCCATCTCTTTGCGACCCCATGGACTGTAGCCAACCAGACTCCTCAGTTTATGGAATTCTCCAGGCCAGAATGCTGGAGGGGGTTGCCATTCCCTTCTCCAGGGGATTTTCCCAACCCAGGGATTGAACAAGGGTCTCCCGCATTGCAGGCGGATTCTTTACCATCTGAGCCATCAGAGAAGCCCCCTTGGGTTGGAGAGAAAAGACGGGTATGAGGGCAACTTCAGGAAAGGTGAGCAGCAAACAGAAGAAGGCAGCACACGGGTGGTGCTGGTACAGAATCACGCTGAGAATCAGAAGATAAACATGGGTCCTGGGATGGGCCGCAGGCCCAATGGTGCTGGGCAATCTCCAGGAAACCCATGCAAATAAATGTATCTTGTTATGGGGGCAGTTGCCATGGTGTGGTGTCAAGCTGACATTTTTGTGCTTTTATTGCAAAGGAAGAATTGCAAACACAATGGGTATAACCAGTGTGTTCCCAGAAACCATGGGCAAAGAAGGGAGAGGCAATGACAGAGAAAGCAACAGACAGAGAGAAAGAGACAGAAGAGACCCAGAGACTGAAAGAGACATCAGCTTCCCCTCAATGCCCATAGCAAATGGGGTTCTTTGGGAAGCAAAGCTAAGATGAAGTTAGAAACAGAAAATCCTTATTAGGGCCATGTGTGTGGGTGCTAAGTCACTTTAGTCATGTCTCACGCTGCGACCATATAGACTGTAGCCCACCAGGCTCTTCTGTCCTTGGGATTCTCCAGGCAAAAATACTGGAGAGGGTTGCCATTTCCTCCTCAAGAGGATCTTCCCAACTCCGGGATCAAACCTGCATCTCTTATGTCTCCTGTATTTGTAGATGGCTTCTTTACCACTGGTGCCACCTGGGAAGCCCTTATTCAGGCCCATAAGCCTACAAAAAGATGCTCAAGAACATTAGCCTTCAGGGAAATGCAAATCAAAACCACTATGATATGCCCCTTCAGCCACTAAAGTGGCCACAATTAAAAATTCAAACAATGACAAGTGCTGGCAAAGATGGGAAGAAATGGGAGCCCTTGTGCACCGCTGCTGGGACATGAAATGATCCAGCCCCTGTGGGGAACAGTCTGCTGGTTCCTCAAGCAATTAAGTGTAGGATAACCATAAAACCAGTAATTCTACTTCTGTGTAGAGCTGACCCTTGAACAACATGAGGGTTGGGGCGCCAACCCTCCAGACCATAAAAAAATCTGCTTCATAACTTTATATTTGGCCCTCCATATCTGTGGTTCCAGGCTTCCTGGTGACTCAGCAGTAAAGAATCTACCCACAACACAGGAGCTGCAGGAGACACAGGCTCAATCCCTGGGTCAGGAAAAATTCCCTGGAAGAGGAAATGGCAACCCATTCTAGTAGCCTTGCCTGGAGAATCCCATGGACAGAGAAGTCTGGCAGGCTACAGTCCATGGGGCCGCATGCATCTGTGGTTCCACATCCATGAACTCATCCAACCTCATATCACATAGTACTGTAGTATGTATTTATTGGGGAAAAAACCATGTGTAAGTGGAACCGCATGGTTCAAACTGGTGTTTTCAAGAGTCAACTGTATATATGCAAAAGAAGTAAAATCTTATGTCCAAAAAAAAACACTTGTGTGCGAATGTTAAGGCAGCATTCTTCATAAATGACAAAAAATAGAAATGATGCAAATGTCCACAATGAAAGGATGGGGGAAGCGTGGCAGAATCCGTACCACAGATGACTCGGCCATAGAAAGGAATGAAGGACTGATACTTGCTACCATGTGAATGACCCTCAGGAACATTCAAGTGAAGGAAGCCATGAGGGACTTCCCTGATGGCCGGTGGGTAAGAATCTGCCTGCCAACACAGGGGACATGGCTTCGGTCCCTGGTTGGGGAACTAAGCCTAAGAGCCACAGTTACTGAGCCCACACGCTCTGGAGCCCGTGCCCCCCAACTAGAGAAGCCTGTGTGCCTCAGTGAAGACCCAGAATGGCCAAAATGGAAAATAAATAAATAAAAAATTTTTAAAAGAAGTCATAAAATGTCCAGAACAGGCCAATCTATAGAGACAGAAAGTAAATCAGTGGTTTCCAAGGGCTGGGGGATTAGGGGCGGGGGCATGCAGAGAGGAGCTGGGGTGCCTGTTAATGAACACAAGGTTTCTTTGGAGGACAAAAGGGTTTTAAGATCATCTATGGTGGTGAGTGTGCCGCTCTGTGAGTGTGTTAAACACCACTGAAGTGTACACATCACGTGGGAACTTCCTTATGATACAGGAATTATATTTCCATAAAACTATTAGCAAAAGAGCTTAAATTAGGAGTAGTAACCTGGGATAGGAAAAGTGAGTGCAGGGACAGGGCTAGGCTGGGAGCCATCAGACCACTGGCTGCCAGATGACCCCCTGCCAGCCCCACAGAGCCCAGGCTTAGCTGCAGAGCAAAAGCTACTTCGAGCCAAGTGTCACGTGTGACAAACATACCCGTGGCCTTGTCCGACCCCCTTTGCCCAGTCACCGAAGGGTGTGACCCAGATTGGACAGCCGTGGTGGCCCCGAGAGAGCTCACGCTGGGACCTGTCAGGGAACCTCTTCTCACCACTGGGCCAGAGCCCGCTTCTCGAAGGCCATCTCCTGTCCGCCACACCCCAGTGACACTACTCCCTGGTATCTTTCCCACGTGCCGCAGCACTCCACAGTTTCGAAGGGCACTGATGCACCCCCAGCCCAGCCCTCAAGGCAGTCAGCAAGCCCTCAGGGAGCACTCACTGCATGCCAGGCTCCATTCCTGGCACTGGGATACACACTCGGCCCCTGCCCAGGTGGCTTGCTTCTGCGATGGCACGGCAGCACCCACAAACTGTGTGGGCCCAGCCCTGCCCTCCCTTCTCCAGCCCTGGCTCCCACCTGCCCACGAAGCTGCTCCCACTGTCTATTGTGAGGATGCAGCCCAGAGTGCTCCCCACGGGCTCCTCCTATCCCAGCATGGGGCTGGGTTCTGTGCAGAGGTGGGGAGGGCCTCATTCTGGCCTGCTGACATCTGGACTCCTCTAGGACTGGGTTCCCCTTCTCACAAAATCCCCTTGGGGCCTCATTAGTTTGCACCTCTCACTTTGTAGCTCTCTACAAAGTCCACAGCTCAAGGCAGCCTGGGGGAACACACCCTCTGCAGCCCCACTTCCTCTCTTTCCTGCCCCTCTTCTCACCAGAAACTCTCACCCCCAGGCCAATCAGAAGTCGCTACGTACATGCGGATGAAGACGTGTGTTATGTGTGCAACCAGCCAAAAATGCCCTGTTCTCCCCCCATCTCACAGGTGAACAAACTGGGAGGAACTAGAATTCAGGAATGTGACTCCTTTCTCAGGGTCTGTCCCCCTACTTATCAGGCTGCAACTGTTCTCATCCCACTGCTTGTCTGGCAGCAGAGGCAGCCCCAAGAATTGATCTTGGATGACTGTGTTAGTCTTGTGGGAGGCGTGCCGCTGAGGTGGAGGGGGTGGGGGGCATCTCTGCAGAGGGAGCTGGGTGACCAGAATACTTAGGGGAGACTGCTTGCTCCCAAATACAGCTTGGTTGTTTCTCTTCCCCCAACCCATTTTATGAGCTAAGACTGGTCCACAGCCTCCAGGAATAGTGGCAGCCACTGAGGGGCAAGTGGATGGCCCAGGAGACACCTTCGGTCTTTGCCCATGATGGATGCAGGGACCACCAAGCTTGTGCAAGTCCCACATCCCCTCATCCTGGGGTCCTGGAATGCCCACCAAACAATATGAGGGCAGCATCTAGGGAGCCAAGGAGGGCTCCACTAAAGAGTCCAGCCCTTGTGATGCCCCCCTAAAGACCCCTGAAGTGCCCCCTGAGGTCCTGGGCCACGGTGGGGGCCCAGGACCTCCAGATGCTGCCCCTGCTGAAGCCAGGGCTAATGAGGTGCCCACAAGTGTCACACACTCCTGAGAAGGGGTGATGGGGTCAGGGGATCCTGGTTCAAGGCTCCAGCTTGCCTCTGGGCCCCTCTCCTAACTGAACAATGATGGAGCTTGAGGTTCCCTGCTGCCTTGCGGTGAAAATGCTCTAGGATTCCAAGGGGAATCACCAGAGAGGTGCTGGTATGGTGCCAGCCTCAGAGAAGTCAGTGTAGGCCAGTCACAGTGAGCTCTCCAGGCTGGTGGTCCACCTCAGCTTAGAAGGACCCTGCCCCAATTTTAGCAATCACCCCTGAGACTTTCATGCATCTCAAACTCACAGAAGACAGGACATATTGATGGTTAACAATACACACCAACATTCACCTTGGGCTAACAGAAGGTTTCCTGCTCTTCAAATTGTGCTCCTGAGAGGCAGACAGGGGAGCTACTGAAGGGAAAGGGAATCAGTTCTACAAGAGGTAGAGAAAACAGAGAAGTGAGCTTCAGACTTCTCCCAGTGGGGGAAGACAATGAATCAGAGACTCCCAAATACTCAGCCCCTTTGCCACCCTTTTGCACTCCTGTCCTTCTGGCAGACATTACTAATCAACCACCATCCTCAGCCTCTGTTCTGCAATCCTCCAGACCATCATAATCAATTGATCACATGCA
Source organism: Bos mutus (assembly GCF_027580195.1). Lineage (NCBI taxonomy): Eukaryota > Metazoa > Chordata > Mammalia > Artiodactyla > Bovidae > Bos > Bos mutus. The sequence continues at coordinate 43,795,129 of NC_091634.1, forward strand.
ACACTTGAGATGAGATCTCCATCTGTCTGGGGTAGGGTTGAGGGATGGGGTCCTCTTCGATAGGAGGTAAATTCTAAAGTCCTCTCACAAAAGTTAAACTACATAAAGTCAAAGATCATCCTTGAAAATCACCTACATCTCCAAGTATAGGATCACTCAGACTCTTAATGAATCCAACCCAAGCAGCTTTTCCTCCAGTCTTGCCACAGGTCACTGTGTCGATGGTTGATTACCAAATGAGGGGCCTGAATGCTGTCAGGAGGCTGGGGTGTATGAAAATACCTGTCTTCAAAAGTAAGACTCACTCAGGGCAGTGGGAGAGACACAGGGGACTGAATTCAATAGAAAGTGAAATTATTAGCTGCTGTTGTGTTCGATTCTTTGTGACCCCATGGACTGTAGCCCTCCAGGCTCCTCTGTCCATGGAATTCTCTAGGCAAGAAAGGGGTTCTTCCTGAACCAGGGTTCAAACCCAGGTCTCCTGTGTTGCAGGCAGATCCTTTACCATCTGAGCCACTGGTGTGTATGCATGCTAAGTTGCTTCAGTCGTTTCTGACTCTTTGGGACCAGACCATGCCAGGCTTCTCTGTCCATAGGGTTCTCCAAGCAAGGATACTGGAATGGATTGCATTACTCTCCTCCAGGGGATCTTTCCGACTAAGGGATCGAAACCGCATCTCATATATCTCCTGCACTGGCAGGTGGATTCTTTACCACTAGCGCCACCTGGGAAGTCCCTGAACCACTGGAGGGGACAGCAAAAACAGAGACCTGCTTCCTCCATTCTCTCCCACATAATCGTGTGCTCACAGTCAGACAAAACCTCCTGTCCCAGGGGAGTTGTTAGTTTTCTCTGCCACAACCTGCAAACACAGAGCTGGGAGAGAGTAGGCAATTTTCATTGGATAAATGCCTGTGTGACACAAGTCCATTTAATTTGCCATCCTCTCAATGAAGGATGGAGGAAGCCAAGTGGAACCAATCCAGGAAGAAGAAAGAAGTAACTAACATCTTCTGAACACATTCCATGTCCTTTAAACCTTAACACTGGGGTAGATGTTTATCATTCTCCAAGGAGGGATTCCCCACCTGACAGTCTTCTGAGTAACCCATCACCTTCATAAACTTGGTGAGAAGCTGAGCTCACCTCCAATGACAGAAGCTGAAAGTTCAGATGCCTGCTTTCCAAGGCTCCCTCGCAGCAAAGCTGCAAGCATGGGACTTGAACTCTCTCCTGGCAACCTGACAGCATCTCTCTCCAGACATAAACATGCAAAGGATCAGAGCCTCTATTGGGTGGGGAGGTAACACTAACAGCAGCAAGGGTAATGACTTTGCAGAGGCAGCTGGGAGTGATGCAATGAATTCCATAAATCAAGGGAAAAAACAAACAGCCCACCAGGAAACAGGGCTATGGAAATGAGGAGGCAGTCACAGAAGAGGGAAGCAAAAGGCCCACAGATTTGTGTGAAGATGCCCAGTCTCTCTGGTAAACAAGAAATGGGAAATGGACAATAAAATGATGAGATGCTATTTCCCATCAGATTCACAACAGTTTTCAAGTCTGAAAAGTGTGGATTGGCATCCCCTTAGAGTTCTGTGAAACAGATGCCAATACATAGGAAAGCTGACAATGTACATACCCTACACCCCTCATTGAGGTATATTCATATCCCCAGTAGAGAATTCCAACCCTTGTGAGATACTGATCCTCTCAGGCCTGGGAGCATCAGCGGCAGGGAGAGGGCCCGTTTGAGCCCTCTGCACACTACAGCACAACCAGCCCACTCCAGGGCTTGAAACTCTGTCCTATTTACTCCAGTGTGACGTACACAAACTATCATATGCCAACAATGCTGTGTGAGGTGAAAAAGATGAGGAATCATTGCTTATACATGTGCACAAGGAAGGAGATGTGCAAAGGGGATCATGACAAATTTGTTACAGCAGCGGGGGAGAGGGTAATAGAAACAATTTACCTCTCTATAGTGGATGCTGTTGTGAGCTGCCCAGATGCCCCTCCTTCAGTCCTGAGGCATTTATGCCCCCATCTTCAGGGAGTGTTGGCTGCTAATGACTCATAACTGAGTTCTCCTCTAAGAATGGTCTTCAGTGAAAAGGAACTGACCTGCCCAAGGTTACACACTCTCCCCAAGGAAGAGCAATTCCAAAGACAGGTCAGCACCAGGACATAGATGCCCAGCTCTCTTGCCTCAGTTCAGCACAATTGAGAAGGGCTGTCCCAGCTTCAGCACTCCCCATGGGATTGACTGAGACTTCTTTTTTAAAAATATTTTACTTATTTATTTGGCTGCCTCGAGTCTTAGTTGCAAAATGCAGGCTCTCTAGTTGTGGCACACAGGGTTAGTTGCTCCATGGCATGTGGGATCTTAGTTCCCCAACCAGGGATTGAACCCATGTTCCCCTCACTTCACAGCAGATTCTTAACCACTGGACCACCAGAGAAGTCCCCAACTGAGAATTCTGATGCAACTGCAATGCAACGCAAGTTCCTTCACCCAAGCCTGCTTCCCACAGTCCCTGACAGGTGTCAGTTGCAACAGTACACCCTAATAAATCCCGTGTGTGCAAATCTCTGCTTCAACTCTGTTTCTCTGGAAACCCACCTGTAATAGAGGTGGTCCAAGGATGGATAAACACTCTAAATTGAGATTTTAGAGCTGGATAATCCTACCATCCGGCTAGCAATGATGACCCCACCACTCGGGATGGGTGGAACACAGGAAGCCCCTGGCAAGTGGAAGTAGTCCAGTTGTTAAGACTTTCATGGGGAGTGAGCTAGGATGGGATTCAGGTAGAAGAGAATGCACTGGTTGATAACAACATCCCAGGTATTTGAGAAAGACTGCTGATAGCTATGTTGAGTGTTGTAAATGCTCTGGAGCAAGACAATGAAAGGCTGAAGTTAATTACTTATCATCTTAAGGTGGGATATAAGACTCATCTCCTGCAGCAAGAAGGCATAAAAAGCTCAGGATAAAGCCTATAGGACTTGCCTATAAAAATAGCAGCGCTCCACTTTACTGTACACCAGAAACTAACACAACATTGTAAATCAACTATACTTCAATTTAAAAAACTAGCGCACTCCAAAGAAATGAAATTCTTAGCCCCGACAAGGCTATTAATACTTATGCCAAAATTAGCACCCTGGTTGGAAGGAGTGGGACCTTGGCACTTGGGTTGGAGTCAGTGTGCTCAAGAATTTTGAAATCTTAGATCCTTCTGACCCCTCTAGCCCTAGAAGTGGCCCCTCCTTTCTTAAAAGCCACTGCTTTCCTTTGCTTAAGGATGGTGCAGAGGCCACTACCTTTTAAGACAGAATTTACTCCCACCTTTCCTCCTGGTGACCACCAGTAACAAGGATCAAGTCCCAGTCTGGCCACAATGAAGGGGAAAGACTATACCCCCAGAGGAGCTGTGGAATCTCATCCACAAGCTAAATACTGGCAGGAGCCAGGAGAATGTAATGGAATTAGATGCTGTTGGTTCTGAACTAAGAGGAACAGACTATAAAGTTGGATAAAGGAGAGTGTATTGATACTGGGAGGGATTGGGGGCAGGAGGAGAAGGGGAAGACAGAGGATGACATGGCTGGATGGCATCACTGACTCAATGGACCTGAGTTTGAGTGAACTCCGGGAGCTGGTGATGGACAGGGAGGCCTGGCGTGCTGTGAGTCATGGGGTCACAAAGAGTCGGACATGACTGAGTGACTGAACTGAACTGAACTGATTGATATGGGAGCCCTTTTCCATGATCAGACTTAACACCCCAGCAAGGACCTTGGGAGATGGTATTCACTTGCTACTAGAATGGATTTTGTATACTTGGAAAAAATGATGGACCACATAAAGTGAAGGAAAAAATTCCAGAGTTGTCACGGCAGATGACAGAGGGATGAATCAGACCACTCATAGACTTTGGCATCCTAGAGCGGATATGCTATGTAAGGCTGAAATACCTACCAGCTAGTTATATTCCGTGGAAACCCCAGAGTACACTCCATTTACCAATGTGATGAGGAATGATGTGGGGAGGTGGCGCCAGCATCACTAAGAAGCTCACTGCATTTAGGCAGTCCTATACAGAAACTACACGGAAGGTGGAAGATGCTGTTTTAGAACTGACTGCAATGGGGATGACAAGATACTGAATAGGTGGTTAACCAGCAGAAGCAGAATGAATGCAGTTATTATAATGAAAAGCAAAACCGAAGTGGAAACCTGAGAGCATGAGCCAAAGATTATGGAATCATTAATCGAAAAAGATATCCTCAGGGGCAAGATAGATGAGGAACTAGGTGACGCTAGTGGTAACGAATCCGCCTGCCAGTGCAGGAGACCTTAAGAGACACAGGTTCGATCCCTGGGTTGGAAAGATCCCCTGGAGGAGGGCATGGCAACCCACTCCAGTATTCTTGCCTGGAGAATCCCATGGACAGAGGAGCGTGACGCACTAGAATCCACGGGGTCGCAAAGAGTCAAACATGATCAGAGCGACTTAGCACATAAAAGCAAAAGAAATCAAGGATGGATTATCAGAAGGCCGAGGGTAGCCATCCTGGTAAAGTCATAATTCCTTGGCCAGTTTCTGGCTCTGAGCCAGTTTTCAGACCCAGAAACCACTGACTAAACAAGAAGCTCGGTCACCATGACGAAGAGCCGTCAGTGGCATGGCAGGTATGTATGGAAATAATTCCCCCAGTTTCTCTCCAGCGGTATCTACAGTCACTTATTTCTCTAGTAGATAACCATACACTAGAGAGAGAGGAATGCTCTTCCATTTCAGCAACTTTCAGATACAGGATCTGAATTAACGCTGATACTCAAGAAACTGAAGTAGAACTACGCCCTCGCTAATAGAGAAGGACATACAGGGGCCAGCAATAAACGATATCCTGGCTCATGTTGGAATCCCTAGACCCATCTATTGGTCATTTCCCCAGCCCCAAACGTGGAATGGAAATATACACTCACGATGGTTGTTACAACCCCCTCACTTTGGCCTGTGGTATAAGAGCTATCACAGTGATGAAGGCCACGTAAGAAGCCTCTGACACCACCCTCCCACTTTGGCTAAGGAAACTAAATAAAAAATAATACTGTGGCCCAGGGAGAATGGCAGAGGTGAGTACCAGCCTTAAAACCTAAAGGGCATGGAGTTGTGGGATCTCTCCTATTCCCATTGAATTCACTAATCTGACTCCTGAATAACAGATGGATCCTGGAATATGATAGTAAACAATTGTAAACTCAAGCAAGTAGTAGCCTCGATTGCATCTGCTGACTGATGTGTAATCCCTGCTAAACACAACCCCCAGAACCAGACTGATCAACAAAATCTCAAAATTTTTCTAAAATATAAACTTATGCATAAAAGCAAGATACTAAATGATATGAACATGTGAAGATTTTAGACAGAAGAGGCAATATTATATATTATTTATTGCTGGACAAAACTGTAATAAAGATATAAAAATGTGAGCTGGCTCACCAAACAGATCACAGTGACAGTTTTTGAGAAGGGAGGAAAAGAATGAATACATAAGGGCTTCTGATAGGACTTTCATGTTTTAAGTGGTATGGTGTATCTTTTATTTTTGAAAAACTATTTGAAGCAGAGATAACAAAATTTTGTCATATGTTAGTTATGGGTGGTGGGCATATTGATAATTGTTAGGTTATAACTTTCCGGATATTATAAATTTTTTCTGAGCTTAAAGAAATTGCAATACAGTATGATCAGCTTTCTGATAGATGTGTGAAGGGATGCAGAATTCTCATGATAGACCAAATGATCCTTGTCTCTGGAATATCGAGAGAGAAGCAGTCCATCAGTGTTCCAGACTCAGGGAGTGTCGAAGCCAAGCAAATCCTCCAAGACCAGAACAGTGGGACCACTTTGGTGCACTCAGAACAGCCACTGGTTCTTCCCTACTCGTTCATTGGGTAAAGAATCCGCCTGCAATGAAGGAAACACAGGAGACATGCATTCAATTCCTGGGTTGGGAAGATCCCTTGGAGAAGGAAATGGCAACCCACTCCAGTATTCTTGCCTGAAGAACCCCATGGACAGAGGAGCCTATCTGGCTATAGTCCAAAGGATCACATATGACTGAGCGACTACAGACTCACACAGAATAGAAGGTGTGAGAAATACAGTGGGGACTCAGGCTGGGTAGCACGAAAGGAACAGACTGGGCAGAGCCTAAAACACCCAAATAGAAGTTCAAGATCCAAGTCAACCTGGGATCTTCCGGGATCTGCAGACCCGATCCAGGGACTTCACACAGACACACAGGAGACTCCATGTAGAAGAATAAACACTAAATTGTGCGAAATGTGGCCACATCTGGCCCAGGTCATGCATTTTTCTGGATCTGATGTCCTATAATAAAGACACCAAATAACATACTTTCTTGACATCATGAACCACTTTAGGCCATCATGACCCTGTAATCGGACCAAGCTGGGTTCATATTTGTGCTCCACCATCCACCACTCGCCTGGCCTTGAACAGGACACTGACCTCCCTGAGCCTCAGTTTCCTCATCTGTAAACCATGGATGACAATAGACCTTCCTTAGGGTGGCTGGGAAGATGCAGTGAGGTGGTCCCTACAGGTGCGCTGGGCACAGTGCCTGGCACAGAGCAAGCCCTCCATGGGTGCCAACCTCCACACCACTGGGAAGGACCCACCCAGAGCCTCTGGCCAGGTATCCTTCCCCAGAAAAAGTCACTCTGCCTTTGGAATTAGTGTGGAAAGGAGCCATTCATAGGCTGTCCCCAAATTCCTCACTGCTCACACAGGAGGGGATGAAAGTGTTCCTTAATTGGTACCACAAAGACTTTTCCACGGAGAAAGAAATAGAACATCTAAATTAAAGGCAGGTTTCTCCACAGGAGGGGCAGCTGGCCTGGAGTCAGAGCCCAACAGCTGAGCCCTTTTCCAGGAGGGAGACTGGGGTGGAGCGAGTGCTATCTGGAGAGCATCTGCACCCCACCCAAACTCGCCAAAGTGTCCCCATGTTTGGGATCTGATGGGCACCCATGGTTGGGTTGCAACGCCATTGTTGCATGGTCATACCTCCAGCCACAGCTTGGCCTGGCTAGTTCACTGTGATGGGACCCCAGAGAATAAGAGAGTGTCTCGAAGAGTCCAGTCCAGCAGGTGGGCTGAGCTCCACCTGAGGAAGCTAGAACCCCAGCCAGGCCCACTAAGGCACTGGGAGGAGGAGGGCCTTCAGCACACCAAGGTGAAAGCAAGTACCAATCGAAGACCCACTGGGTGGTCTCCTGGTGCATTGCTCAGTCTCGTGAATTGACTCTAGCCTAAGAAAGAACTGGGGGACCCAAAGATAGGTATAGACTTCAAGATGATCAGAAGCCCAGTGTTAGAGCTAGATAAGCATTCAATCATCCATTTACCATGCATTCATTTGTCAAGAAGCATTTGGGAGGCCCGTGACATGGGCTTCCCAGGTGGCACTAGTAGTAACGAACCAGCCTGCCAGTGCAGGAGAAGTAAGAGACACGGGTTCAGTTCCTGGGTCAGGAATATCCTCTGGAGGAGGGCATGGCAACCCACCCCAGTATCCTTGCTTGGAGAATCCCAGGGATAGAGGAGCCTGGCGAGCTACAGTCCATGGATCACAAAGAGTTGGACATGACTAAAGTGACTTGGCACTCATGGACAACCTGCCCCAGGGCCCAGAGACTCAACAGTGACATGAGCTGGCCTCCTGGAGGCCAGTGAAATAATGTGAAGTAATGCATTATACCTGACTTGCATGCGTGTTGCTGTGGGAGTATGTCTCCCCATCCACTCCCATCTCAGGCCACCTCTGCCCCTGGGCCTGGTGAGGGTCTATGACAGATGGTCCCAGATGGAGGGAGGATAGGCCTCCTGGAACCAAAGCCAGGCAGATTTCAGACCAAATCCTCGCCTTACAGAATGGAAATGCTAGGTCCCAAGTCCACCCTTGGCCCTAATGAAGTCACTGAATCAGGCAAGGATTATCAATTGATTTGTTAAAACCTTTAGGTGAACAGTGGATGCATAAGTGGACACTTGAATTACACAAAGAAAGACCCCACAGATTTCTTTATGACTTAGGAGGAAAGAAACAGAACTGGAAGGGTTAAGCCCACCTTGATCCAAGAGTCAGTCCTGCACCAACAATACGTGAAAGTGAAAGTCGCTCAGTCATGTCCAGCTCTTTGCGACCCTGTGGACTATACCCCGCCAGGCTCCTCTGTCCATGGGGCTCTCCAGGCAAGAATACTGGAGTGGGTTACCATTTCCTTTGCAAGGGGATCTTCCCAACCCAGGGATTGAACTTGGGTCTCTTGCGTTTTAGGCGCTCTTTACCATCTGAGCCACCAGAGAAGCACCAACAATAGAACCACCACAGATCATGTTCTCCTCAAGTGATACAGGGGGTGCTCTCAGCATTTCTCATGATGTGTTCCAGCCAACAAATGTTTACCTGGGGCCATCGAACTTCAGATTCGACGTCCAGATCACAGGATGTACAGTGGATAAGGGAACGAGCTAAATGGTACCTAAAGGAAGCCACCACCCTAGTCCAGAGGGCAGAATCTTGGCCAGATGATAGAGCCACTGTCTTCAACCAGCCGCAGTAAAGAGCACTGTGATGGATGGAGAGCAATGGAAAAGACATGTGCCCAGAGGACTGAAAGGTCCTAGACAAGACCCTGCTTTGGACAAACCAGCTAAAACACATTGCTAAGACAACCGCTCCCCTCACTAAATATGGGGCAGGTATAAGATGATATTTAGAAATAATTATTTTAAGTGGATTGTGTTGTTTTAGCTCAATGGGAAATGCTCTGATTTTTTTAAAGATGCACACTTGAATATCAAAATAATTCCAGAATGTTCGGAGTTGCTTGTCGTAGACAGAATTCCAAGATGGCTCCCAAGATTCCAATCTCCTAGAATTCCTGCCCAGAGTATTATGGGTTATGTTATGTGACAATGGTGAAGAGATTTTCCAGCTGTCCCTAATCACCTGACTTTAATCAAAGGGGAGATTATCCTGTGTGGGCCTGACCTAATTGGGTGAGCACTTTACAGTCAGAGGTCAGAGACGGAAGAAGTCAGAGAGATTTTAAGCAGCAGCAGATGTACCCCTGTTGGCCTTGAAGAAGCAAACTGCAATGTTGTGGAGAGGGTCATGTGGCAAGGAATGGACAGTGACCTCTGAGAGCTAAGAACTTCTGTCCAACAACCACAAGGAACTGAATTCTGCCAACACTTCTATACACTTAGTAGAGGATCCTGAGGTTAAGATGAGACCCAGCCTTAGCAGACACCTTAGTTCCAGCCAGATGAGACTGGTAGCAGAGGACCCCACTAATCCCTGCCTTGGACACCTAATCTATAGAAACTGTGAGATAATATATTTGTGCTGTTTTAAGCCATTAAGTTTATGGCAATTCGTGGTGTAGCCATTGAAAACTAATACACTTATTTGTTCATATTCACCAAAAGCCAGAATTATCCATCAACCAGAAACTAGATAAACAGACTGTGAAACATTTACAAGATGGAATAACACTCAGCAATAAGAAGAAATTAACTACTGATATAGGTAACAACTTGGATGACTCCCAAAAACATTATGTTGCCCAGAAGAAGCGAGACACAAAAAATTGTGAGTTTATATGTATATTCCATGATTCCATTTCAGTTCAGTTCAGTCGCTCAGTCGTGTCCAACTCTTTGCGACCCCATGAATCGCAGCACACCAGGCCTCCCTGTCTATCACCAACTCCCGGAGTTCACTCAGACTCACGTCCATCGAGTCAGTGATGCCATCCAGCCGTCTCATCCTCTGTCATCCCCTTCTCCTCTTGCCTCCAATCCCTCCCAGCATCAGAGTCTTTTCCAGTGAGTCAACTCTTCGTGTGAGGTGGCCAAAGTACTGGAGTTTCAGCTTCAGCATCATTCCTTCCAAAGAAATCCCAGGGCTGATTTCCTTCAGAATGGACTGGTTGGATCTCCTTGCAGTCCAAGGGACTCTCAAGAGTCTTCTCCAACACCACAATTCAAAAGCATCAATTCTTCGGTGCTCAGCCTTCTTCACAGTCCAACTCTCACCTCCATACATGACCACAGGAAAAACCTCCATTTACGTGATATTTAAGAGCAGGCAAAAACTAAACTATAGCAATAGAAATCAAAACTATAGCTCCCTGTGTGTGGGAAAGGAGAGGGTTCATTGAAGAGGGGAATCATGAACTTTCTGGGGTAATGAAAATGTTTTATATCTTCATTAGGATATAGATTTTATGTGAATATTACTCATTTGTGAAAACTCATCAAACTAAATATTAATACTTATGATCACACATTTTGGGGCTTCTCTAATGGACATGAGTTTGGGTAGACTCCGGGAGTTGGTTATGGACAGGGAGGCCTGGCATGCTGAGGTTCATGGGGTTGCAAAGTCAGACACGACTGAGCGTCTGAACTGAACTGAACTGAACTGGTGGTCCAGTGATTAAGCCTCCATGCTTCCAACACTGGGGGTGTGGGTTTGATCCTTGGTCAGAGAATGAAGATCCCACAGGTGGAGGGGGAGAGCAAAAGAAATAATCATATGCTTTACTGTATGTAAATTATTCCTCAAGGCCTCCTTGGCGGCTCAATGGTAAAGAATCTGCCTACCAAGCAGAAGACACAAGAGACATGGGTTCAATCCCTAGGTCGCAAAGATCCCCTGGAGAAGGAAATGGCAAACCCACTCCAGTATCCTTGCCTGGGAAATCCCATGGACAGAAGAGCCTGGCAGGATACAGTCCATGGGGTCGCAAAAGAGTCAGACTTGATCTAGTGACTAAAAACAAACAACAATAAATTATTCCTCAACTTTAAAATAATAATTCTCCCTTAGGTGTTTAGAGGTTGGCAGATGGTTCTTCCTGAATGTGGGGACAAGAGAGCAGTGGGTGGAGGGGATAATTCTTCAGTATGCTCACTCTCACGTTTGCACACACATGCAAACGCACACACAGATGGTGGCATTCCAGGCTGAGTCAGGTTCCCCTTTGGCCTTTGCCTCATTTAATGTGGAGAAGGCAGCTGCCTTCCAGCTCCCAGGTCACTGCTCTGTATGTCCGCCTGTCAAGATAAGAAGGCCAAGGCAGATGCTGCTAATTACCTGGCCTTTCAAGTGGTCCTGGGGCCTCACATCTGGCTCCATCTCCAGCATCCAGCTTGAGCCAATAAAAGCCAAATAAAATCACAAAGGGCTAATTTGGTGGCCAGGGCTCTGACAGGCTGCACATGACGAGGGGTGAGGGCAGGATGAGGACATGGGCAGGAGCAGGGGCAGGAGAGAAGCCTCGCTGACCAGGGCAGAGAAGGTGAAAATGCCATCCTCTCCCTGTGGCAAACTGCTTCTGCTCTGGCTGAGCCCGGATCATGTCCTGGGCATATTTTGCAACTTGAATTTAACTTGTTCTCCTGAGCACCCAGGGAGGCAGGCACCACCTCCCATGCCAGCCATCAGCCAGAGTCAGAGCCACCTTGGGAGGTTCATGCCAGATGGCAGGTGTGGAGATGCCAAACGTGCACCCCAGAGCTCCAGTGGTCCTGCTTCCCACGGGGGCCAAGTTGTGCCCCCAGAAGGTTTGTGGGAGAAGAACCTATCCCAAACCATTTGGGACTGAGCAGAGTGGACAGTCATATAACATTTGAAGGACTTTTTTTTTTAATTCTATTTATTTATTATATTTTTGTCTGTGCTGGGTCTTCGTTGCTGTGCAAGCTTTTCTCTAGTTGTAGTGAGCGGGGCTTCTCATTGCAGTGGCTTCTCTTGTTGCGGAGTACAGGCCTTAGAGCAGAGGCTCAGGAGTTGTGGGACTCGGGCTTAGTTGCTCTGTGGCATGTGGGATCTTCCCAGATCAGGGATCGAATCCACGTCTCTCGCACTGGCAGGCAGATTCTTTACCACCGAGCCACCAGGGAAGCCCTTTGAGGGACTTCTGAAAAGCCCTCATCCTTCTGCCCTGTCACTTTGTCTGAAATCCCACCATTGGTGCATTAGTCAGTAAGGCCTGTCTGACTCTTGCGATCCCATGGACTGTAGCCTGCTAGGCTCCTCTGTCCATGGAATTTTCCTGGCAACAGTACTGGAGTGGTTTGCCATTTCCTTCTCCAATCCCACCACTAAAGAGAGGCATTTCCTTGAGTTACAAAGGCCTTTGTGTGCATGCGTGTGTGCTCAGTTGCTTTAGTCATGTCCAGCTCTTTGCGACCGCATGGACTGCAGACCACGAGGCTCCTCTCTCCATGGGATTCTCCCGGCAAGAATACTGGAGTGGGTTGCCATGAACTCCTCTAGAAGATCTTCCCAGCCCAGGGATCAAACCCACATCTCCTGCATTGGCAGGCGGCTTTTTTACCACTAAGCCACCTGGGAAGCCCTATAAAGGCCTTTAGAACTCCTTTATTAAAATGCAAGTTCTGGGGAAATGTCACCCTTTAAATCTCATATCTTGGGGAATAACATCCTTAAGTCTTGGAGGAGAAAGGCATTAGGTGGAGGAGGAAGAGTGGTGAGATCTCACAGAGATGGGCCTCAGTTTCCCCATCTGAGACCTTGGAACCAGACGATCTCTCAGATTAAAGCAAAAAAAGGTGAGTCTGCCCTTCCCACATCTTATCTCTGCCTCCTCCATCAAAGACTGCAAACCAGCAACCCTGCAAGCCGGATTCAGCCAGCGGACATGTTTGGTTTGGCCTGCAGAGTGTTTGAAGAGAATTGGGTCCAACATTTAAAAATGGACGGATTTCACATTTTTTAAATGCCAAATGTTCTGCTTCTTGAGGGAAACGGGAAACTCTGAGGGCACTGGGCTCGCGTCCCCACATGGCAACAATTGCTCTACGCCAAGGCCAGCTGCCCCGTGTAGTAGGACCCACCGATTCCTGCTCGCCTCAGTCCTCACCACCCCTCAGTGTTCGCCCCTGGCTCTCTTGGCTCACTTCCTTGCCTGGCCTGACCCTTGCAGGTATCCGAGGCAGCAAGCCCATTCTGGACGGGCCTGGCTGGCAGCCCCTCACAGCACAGTGGACGAGTGACCCCCAGCCCCATGCTGTCCACAGGCTCTATCACAAGCACCATTCAGCTCCCTCTTTGGAAAGCTGGAATAGAACTGGGGAGAGTGTGATGCTGAGAGCCCTTTGAAGGCGATGCCGTGGGATTATTTTGCTGAACATGAAAAGCCCAAGGCAGCAGGGCCACTGATGTGTTTTTGCAAATTCCAGCAAATTAAAAAAATGTGTGTGCAGAATTCAATTGGGGGCCAGGGCCTGGCTTTCATGAAAGCATAAATTTTTGGCCAAGACAAAGCAGCAGATTAACTTTTACAGAATATGTTTCTCTCCAGGATGCGGCTCCCACGAGCAGGCTCCTCGTCTCTGTGACGAGTGATGCCGCTTCAGCCTTTATCTGCAGCCAGTCAAGCCGCCGAGGCCAGCGGCAAGCCTGTAGTAGGACTTTAAATGGCTTGGCAGCAAATGTCAAAACTGTTTGATCTGCTTTTAGAAAATCACCTTTCAAGGCACTGGAAGACACTTGACACTTTGCAAAGAGATTAGAAACTTTTCAGCTGACTTGGAAAAAGGGCCCAGGCAGGTTTGATTCCAGTGGAAGCAGGAGGAGACCCCAGTGGTGCCCAGGGCCAGTAAGCCTGAAGCCCGTGGCTTCACTTTCAAGGGGAGAGCCAGCTCCCAGCATGGCCTCAGCTCCCAGCACCTGCCCTTGGCCTCTGGGATGATCCCCCAGAGCTAGCCTTTCTATACTCTCAGGGAGAGGAGATGGCTAGCAGGCAGGGTTGATGTTCAAAGTAACAACTGGGAAGTTGTGGATCTCAGCATTCAGCAGACTGCCAATAGCCTGCCCTGCTGTCCCAGCCCACCAGCTGGAGGGCACAGACAGACGTGCAGAACTCGGGGCAGGGCCTGAGCTGGCTGATCAGAAGGAAACTGGATCAGTCAACACAGGTACTTAGGACACGCTGAGAGGGGTCATGCAATGTCACCATTGCCCGCTGCTCCTTCCCCAGGCTCTCATGACCGTCCTTCCCTATCGTACCCCTGTCCCTCCACTGCCCTGAATCTGCACTAACAACCTCTGGCATTACTGCAACTGCTTTGCAACTAATCCCCACCCTCTGCCCTCCTTCACCCTGTGCAAGGCCACCAGCTGGATTTTCCTGAAGTTTTCTGCTGCTCTTAACTCACCTACTAGGCCAAACTCCTGGCATGCGAACTTCCATAGTCCTCCCCTAATCATAGAGAGTATCGCAGCTTGCTATATTTCAGTCATATGTCAAGGGTTCTTCGTGGTTTAACTAATTTAATGCCAACTCTTTCTTACTGGCCTCATTTTGCACCTGAGAAAATTGAGGCTTAAAGATTAATTGGTTTGGGGACTTGCCAGTGGCTAAGACTGTGTGCTCCCGATGCAGAGGGTCTAGGTTCAATCCCTGGTCAGGGAACTAGGTCCCACAAACTGCTGCTAAAAGGCCCCATGGGCTGCAGCTAAGAGTTCACATGCCACAACTGAAAGATCTCCTGTGCCTCAGCTGAGATCAGCACAGCCAACTAAAGAGGCAAAAATAACATTTTTTTAAAAAGATCATCGGTTTACCTGAGGTCACAGAGCTAGTAAGTGGGACTCAGACTTGGGTCTTCCTGATCTAAAACCATGTGCAGTACCAGCAGGTCATATTCATGATTCCTCTTCTCAGAAAACATGGCCAGAAAAGCCCCATCTTCTAAAATCATGGCAGGGACTTCCATGGTGGTCTAGAGGTTAAAAATCTGCCATCCAAGACAGGGGACACATATTGGATTCCTGGCCAGGGAACTAAGATCCCACGTGCCTCAGGGCAACTAAGCCTGCAAGTCACAAGTACTGAGCCCCCATACTCTGCAGCCAGAGCACCATAACTGGAGAAAACTCTGCCCACCGCAATGAAGAGCCTACATGCCTCAACTGGGACCCAACCTAGCCAAAAATAAATAAATAAATATTTTTAAAAATAAACATAAATAAGATTATGGTGAAGCTCAGTAAAATCTCTAGGCTGCACTCACACACCCCCCAGTTAGCCATCTCCATGGTGAGTTGTTGTTCAGTCACTAAGTGGTGTCCAACTCTTTGCAAGTCCATGAACTGCAGTGATCCAGGCTTCCCTGTCCTTCACTATCTCTCAGAGTTTGCTCAGATTCACGTCCATTGAGTCAGTGATGCTATCTAACCATCTCATTCTCTGCCACCCTCTTCTCCTTTGCCTTCAATATTTCCCATCATCAGGGTCTTTTCCCATGAGTTGGTTCTGTCCATCAGGTGGCCAAAGTACTGGAGCTTCAGCTTCAGCATCAGTCCTTCCAGTGAATGTTCAGGGTTGATTTCCATTAGGATCGACTCGTTTGATCTCTGGCAGCTAGGGAAGTGCTTAATAAGCAGTCTGCTAAATTTTAATAAGAAAATGTGTAACATTTCTTACCTGCCCATCATCCCCCATTCTCCAGCTCAGTGGCAGCCATGTGGACAGCTGCCTGCATTTTTGGTGTGGCTTGCTGGATGGGGCTGGAGGACAATATGGAACTTGTTCTCAAAAAGTTGTAGTGGTGTGTTTCCTAGTTCCCCTTAGGACTAGCACAGAAACTGATCTTTGTTTTGTCCCCCTCAGGATGGAGTGGCTTTCTATGTGGCATCTGTAGAAAGCATTACACTACCTATAACTACCTGGGGGGACAGACAAGCAAGTAGTTGACAGGTGTGTAAGTCTGGGAAGAAGGAGGCTAGGGGGAAAGATTCTTGGGGCAATGAGGACTACCACATTAGGACTACCACATATACCAGAGAATCTGGAGTGCAACATGCATGCCAAGGGCTGGATACTCAGAAAAGATCCAATAGGACTGTGGGCTTCCACCTTTGGCTGATCTTTGGCATCTGTACAAGCTGGAGGTGAACGTTAAGACAGAACTGTATATACCTGGCTTAGCATTAAAAGAGGAATCCAGCTTAGAGCTAATCTGCAAAGACCAGAAGAGTATATTTCTTCTTTTTGGCTCTTGGCATTTAAGGAAATCTCTCAGACCACTGGCTAACTACTGAGCTAAAGGAATAGAGACTTCAGTGACCACACATAATAAGGACCACGGTATTTGCAAAAAAAAAATACTTTGGAAAAGTCATTAAGCAAAATATCACTCCAGCCCTCAAAATCAGCAACAGGAGACTTCTCTGGTTGTCCAATGGTTAAGAATCTGCCTCCCAATTCAGGGGAGGTAAGTTAGGTCCTCATCAGAGAACTAAGATCCCGCATGCCACCAGGCAACTACTGAACCTGCTCACTGCAACTAGAGAGACCACACACAGCAGCTGCTGAGCCCATGTGCTCTGGAGCCTGCATGTCACAACTAGAGAGAAGCCCATGCACCGCAACAGAGAGCATGTACGGCACAACAAAAGCTCCCTCATGCCGCAATGAGGAGCCCACCTGCCGCAGCCAAGACCCAACACAGCTAAACTAAATAAATAATTTTTTTTAATCAACAACAGCAGTCCCTGGGGAGAATCTGATTTCAAGAGTTACTATATTATATTATCGCCAAAGAATTGGAGCTTCAGCTTCAGCATCAGTCCTTCCAATGAATGTTCAGGATTGAGTTCCTTTAGGATTTACTGGTTTGATCTTCTTGCTGTCCAAGGGACTCTCAAGAGTCTTCTCCAGCATCACAGTTCAAAAGCATCAATTCTTCGGTGCTCAGTCTTCTTTATGGTCCAGCTCTCACATCCATACATGACTGCTGGGAAAACCAGAGCTTTAGCTAGACAGACCTTTGTCAGCAAAGTAATGTCTCTACTTTTTAATATGCTGTCTGGGTCTGTCATAGCTTTCCTTCCAAGGAGCAAATACCTTTTAATTTCATGGCTGCAGTCACCATCAACAGTGATTTTGAAGCCCAAGAAAAGAAAATCTGTCACTGCTCCTACTTTTCCCTTTCTATTTGCCATGAAATGATGGAATTGGAGGCCATGATCTTAGTTTTTTGAATGTTGAGTTTTAAGCCAGCTTTTTCACTCTCCTCTTTCACTCTTAAGAAGCTTTTTAGTTCTTTTCACTTTCTGCCATTAGAGTGGTATCATCTGCTTATATGAGGTTGTTGATATTTCTCCCAACAATCTTGGTTCCAGCTCAGTGGGCATTTCACATGATATACTATGCATATAAGTTAAATAAGCAGGGTGACAATATACAGCCTTGTCGTACTCCTTTCCAAATTTTGAACCAGTCAGTTGTTCTATGTCCAGTTCTAACTGTTGCTTCTTGACCCACATGCAGATTCCTCAGGAGATAGGTAAGATGGTCTGGTATTCCCATCTCTTTAAGAATTTTCCACAGTTTGTTGTGACCCACACAGTCAAAGGCTTTAGAATTTCTTTGTAAATATATATAAAAGAGAGAATAGAAAAACAATAGAGAAAATCAACTACACAAAATGTTTGTTATTTGAAATGATCAACAAAATTGATAAATTTAACTTATATGACTAAGGAAAAAAGAAAGAAAACTCAAGTAAGTCAGAATTGGCAGTGGGGCCATTACTACCTACTTTATAGAAATAAAGCAGATTAAAACAGAATACTATGAACAATTAAGTGACAGCAAATTGAATACTCTAGACGAAAGAGACAAACCCTAGAAACACACAAACTGCCAAAACTCACTTAAAAAGAAATATAAAATTTGAACAGACCTATAACAAGTAAGGAGATTGAATTAGTAATCAAAATATCTCAACTAAGAAAACCCCAGGACCAAACAGCTTCACTAGTCAATTCTATTAAACATTTAAAGAAGAATTAACACTAATTCTTTTCAAAGTTTTCCCAAAATTCGAAGAGGAAGAAATACTTCCTGCTTATTCTATGAGGCCAGAATTACTCCAATACCAGACAAAGACAGTATAAGAAAACTTCAGGCCAAAAAAAAAAAAAAAAAGGGAGAGACAGAGAACTTCAGGCCAATATCTCTTATGTATATAGATGCAAAATCCTAAATAAAATGCTAAGAAACTAAATTCAGCAGCATATTAAAAGAATCACACAGCACACACCATAAACAAGTAGGATTTGTCTCTGGAATGCACAGATGGTTCAACACAAGAAAATCTACTAATGTAATACGTTAATAGAATGAGGAGAAAAAAACATATCACTGATGCAGGACAAGCATTTGCAAAATCCAACATCCTTTGGATAAAATAGAACTTCCTCATCATGATAAAGACTATATATGAAAAGCCCACAGCTAACGTCTTATTCAATAGTGAAATACTGAAAGCTTTTTCCTTAAGATCAGGAACAAGACAAGAAGTCTGTTTTTATCATTTCTGTGCAACATGATATTGGAAGTTCTAGCCAGAGCAAGTAGGCCAGAAAAAGAATCAAAGGACATCCAAGTTGGAAAGGAAGAAATAAAATTGTCTCTATTCACAGACAACATGATCTTGTATTTAGAAAACCCAAAACAATCCATATGGGGGAAAAAAGTTAGAGCTAATAAACAAATTTAGCACAGTTGTAGGATATACAGTGAAGTCGCTCAGTCATGTCCGACTCTTTGTGACCCCATGGACTGTAGCCCGCCCAGGCTCCTCAGTCCATGGGATTTTCCAGGCAAAAATACTGGAGTGGGTTGCCATTTCCTTCTCCAGGAGATCTTCCCAACCCAGGGATCGAACCCAGGTCTCCCACATTGCAGGCAGACGCTTTACCATCTGAGCCACCAGGGAAGCCCTGTAGGATATAAAATCAACATACAAACATTACTGTATTTCTATAAGCTAACAAGGAGATCCAACCAGTCCATTCTGAAGGAAATCAGCCCTGGGATTTCTTTGAAAGGAATGATGCTAAAGCTGAAACTCCAGTACTTTGGCTACCTCATGCGAAGAGTTGACTCATTGGAAAAGACTGATGCTGGGAGGGATTGGGGGCAGGAGGAGAAGGGAACGACAGAGGATGAGATGGCTGGATGGCATTACTAACTGGATGGACGTGAGTCTGAGTGAACTCCGGGAGTTGGTGATGGACAGGGAGGCCTGGTGTGCTGTGATTCATGGGGTCTCAAAGAGTCGGACATGACTGAGTGACTGAACTAAACTGAACTGAACAATGAACAATCAAAAATTAATAAAATAATTCTATTTATGAAAGCAACTAAAAAATAGTTAGGAATAAATTTAACCAGTGAAGTGAGAGATTTATACACTGAATATGACAAAATATTGCTCCAAGAATAAAAATGATCTAATAAATGGAAAGACATGCTATGTTTATGGATTAGAAGACTTAATATTGTTACTGCTAAGTCACTCAGTCGTGTCCAACTCTGTGCGATCCCATAGATGGCAGCCTACCAGGCTCCCCCGTCCCTGGGATTCTCCAGGCAAGAACACTGGAGTGGATTGCCATTTCCTTCTCCAATGCATGAAAGTGAAAAGTGAAAGTGAAATCGCTGGGTCGTGTCTGACTCTTAGCGACCCCATGGACTGCAGCCCACCAGGCTCCTCCATCCATGGGATTTTCCAGGCAGGAGTACTGGAGTGGGGTGCCATTGCCTTCTCCGACGGCAATAATTAATTTATCTATTTAATTAATGTATTTATAGATTTATAAGTTAATTTATAGATTTAATGTAATCTTTATCAAAATCCTAACAGTGTAGTTTGCAGAAATAGAAAAAGTCATCCTAAAATTCATATGGAATTTTAAGGGACTAAATAATCAAAAGAATCTTGAAAAAGAGCAAAGTTGGGGAATTTGCTCTTCACCATTTCAAAACATACTATAGCTTCAATAATCAAAACAATATGGTACTGACATAAGGATCAATATATAGATCAATGGGTAGAATAGGGAGATCCTAAATAAAGCCTTACATGTATAGTCAACTGAGTTATAATGATAGTGCCAAGACCATTCTGGGAAAAGACAATTTTTTCAGCAAATGGTGCTAGGAAAAACTGTATGGCCACCATGCAAGAAAATGAAGTTGGATGGACCTTTACCTTATACCACACACAAAAATTAAAGTGAATCAAAGACCTAAATTTAAGAGCTAAAACTATAAAAACTATTAGAATGAAGCACAGAAGAAAACATTCACAGCTTTGAATTTGGCAGTGGTTTCTTGAGCATGACACTAAAAGCACAGGTCACAGAAGAAAAAATAGATTAAATAGACTTCATCAAAATTTAAATTGTGTGCATTGAAAGATACTATCAAGAGAATGGGGGAAAAAATGACACAAAGCTCAACAAAAAACAATAACCAAATTCAAAAACAGCCAAAGACTTGACATTTCTCCAAAGATATATAAATGACCAAGAGAACATGAAAAGATGCTCAGCAACACTAGTCTTTAGGAAAATACAAATCAAAACCAAATACCACCTCAAACCCACCAAGATGGCTATTTTTTGAAATTTATTTTAAAAAGATGAGACAACAAGTATTGGTGAGGATGCAGAGAAAATTCTCACACGTTGCTGTGGAAATGTAAAATGGTGCCTCAAAAAGTTATATATAGA
Organism: Bos mutus; assembly: GCF_027580195.1. Lineage (NCBI taxonomy): Eukaryota > Metazoa > Chordata > Mammalia > Artiodactyla > Bovidae > Bos > Bos mutus. The sequence goes on from NC_091634.1 coordinate 43,815,803, forward strand.
ACTACTGTATAATCCAGCAATTCTACTTCTAGATATATGCATAAGGTGATTGAAAACAGAGACTCAAACAGATACTCCTACATCAACATTCATAGCAGCAATACTCTTAATATCCCAAAAGTGGAAACAACCCAACAATAATCAACTGATGAGTGAACAAAATGAGATCTATTCATATAATGAATATTATTCAGCCAAAAGGGAATGAAATCCTGATCCACGCTACCAAATGAACAAATCTTGAAAACATTATGCTAAGTAGAATAAGAAGGCAAAAAAGGACAAACATTGTTTGATTCCACTTAAATGAGGATCAAGAATAAGCAAATTCATAGAGACAGAAAGAACAGAGGTTACCAGTGTCTGGAGCAGGGGTTAGAGGAGAAATGAAGAGTTATTGCTTAATGGGTACAAAGTTTCTGTCTGAAATGATGAAAAAGTTCAGAAAACAGATACTGATGATGACTGCACAACACTGTAAATGCAGTCATTGTCCTCTGGATTGTCCATTTTTAAAAGGTCATAGTGGTATATTTATTGTTATATATATATATATATATATATCACAATTAAAAAAAATTAAAAGTCCATTCAAAAAAAAAAAAGAGAGAGAGAGAAATCAAGAGATTCACGGGCAGGCAAATGATGAGGGAGTTTGTCACTAGGAGGCCAGACCTTCAAGAAATGCTTATGGCAGTCCTTTGGGCTAAAATGAACAGATGCTAGTCAGTAACGCAAATGCACTTGATAAAATAAAGAATCTCAGTAAATATAATTACTTAAGTAAATATAAAAGACAGTGTTATTATATTTTTTGTTTCTAACTCCTCTTTGTTTCCTATCTGATTTAAAATATAAAGGTATAAAACAATAATTAAAATCTACGTTAATAGGCATATGTGTATACAGATGCAAACTTGACAGTAGTAACAAAAAACAGATTTCTGTATAGAAACAGAGGTTTTGTATGCTATTGAAGTTGGGTTGAAATCAATTCAAACTAAATTGTTATAAATTTAGGATATTAATTGTAAACCTCATGGTAAACACAGGGGTAAATATTTACAGCCTTGTATTTGTCAGTGGAGTCTTAGATATGACACCAAATGCCCAGGCAACAAAAGAATACAATAGATAATTGAATTTCATCAAATTTTAAAATGTTTGTGCCTCAGTGGACACTATCGGGAGAGTGAAAAAACAGCCCACAAAATGGGGAGAGATTATTGGCAAGTTGTATATTTGAGAGGAGATTAATATCAAGTATATATAAAGAAACCTTGTAACTCAATGACAAAAAAGAAAGCAACCCAACTCAAAGGGAGGGACTTCCAGTTCAAGATGGTGGAGTAGAAGGACGTGTGCTCATCTCCTCCCACAATAGCACCAAAATCGCAACTAACTGTTGAACAACCATGACAGGAGGACGCTGGAACCCACCAAAAAAATATACCCCATATTCAAAGACAAAGAAGAAGCCACAGTGAGATGGTAGAAGGGGAGCAATCACAATAAAATCAAATCCCATACCCGCCAGGTGGGTGACCCACAGACTGGAGAACAATAATACCAAAGAAGTTCTCACACTATTGTGAAGGTTCTGAACCCCACATCAGGCTTCCCAGCCTGGGGACCCAACAAAGGGACTGGGAATCCCCAGGGAATCTAGCCTTGAGGGCCAGTGGGATTTGACTATAGGCCTTCCAGAGGACTGAGGGAAACAGAGACTCCCAGTCTTGGAGGGCACAAACAAAATAGCTAGTGGAGGTGATGGAATTCCAGTTGAGCTATTCCAAATCCTGAAAGATGATGCTGTGAAAGTGCTGCACTCAATATGCCAGCAAATTTGGAAAACTCAGCAGTGGCCACAGGACTGGAAAAGGTCAGTTTTCATTCCAATCCCAAAGAAAGGCAATGCCAAAGAATGCTCAAACTACCGCACAATTGCACTCATCTCACACGCTTAGTAAAGTAATGCTCAAAATTCTCCAAGCCAGGCTTCAGCAATATGTGAACTGTGAACTTCCTGATGTTCAAGCTGGTTTTAGAAAAGGCAGAGGAACCAGAGATCAAATTGCCAACATCCGCTGGATCATGGAAAAAGCAAGAGAATTCCAGAAAAACATCCATTTCTGCTTTATTGACTATGCCAAAGCCTTTGACTGTGTGATCACAATAAACTGTGGAAAATTCTGAAAGAGACGGGAATACCAGACCACCTGATCTGTCTCTTGAGAGATTTGTATGCAGGTCAGGAAGCAACAGTTAGAACTGGACATGGAACAACAGACTGGTTCCAAATAGGAAAAGGAGTTCGTCAAGGCTATTTATTGTCACCCTGCTTATTTAACTTATATGCAGAGTACATCATGAGAAACGCTGGACTGGAAGAAGCACAAGCTGGAATCAAGATTGCCGGGAGAAATATCAATAACCTCAGATATGCAGATGACACCACCCTTATGGCAGAAAGTGAAGAGGAACTAAAAAGCCTCTTGATGAAAGTGGAAGTGGAGAGTGAAAAAGTTGGCTTAAAGCTCAACATTCAGAAAACAAAGATCATGGCATCAGGTCCCATCACTTCATGGGAAATAGATGGGGAAACAGTGGAAACAGTGCCAGACTTTATTTTTCTGGGCTCCAAAATCACTGCAGATGGTGACTGCAGCCATGACATTAAAAGACGCTTACTCCTTGGAAGAAGAGTTATGACCAACCTAGATAGCATATTCAAAAGCAGAGACATTACTTTGCCAACAAAGGTTCGTCTAGTCAAGGCTATGGTTTTTCCTGTGGTCATGTATGGATGTGAGAGTTGGACTGTGAAGAAGGCTGAGCGCCGAAGAATTGATGCTTTTGAACTGTGGTGTTGGAGAAGACTCTTGAGAGTCCCTTGGACTGCAAGGAGATCCAACCAGTCCATCCCAAAGGAGATCAGCCCTGGGATTTCTTTGAAAGGAATGATGCTAAAGCTGAAACTCCAGTACTTTGGCCACCTCATGCAAAGAGTTTACTCACTGGAAAAGACTCTGATGCTGGGAGGGATTGGGGGCAAGAGGAGAAGGGGACGCCAGAGGATGAGATGGCTGGATGGCATCACTGACTCAATGGACGTGAGTCTCAGTGAACTCTGGGAGATGGTGATGGACAGGGAGGCCTGGTGTGCTGCGGTTCATGGGGTCGCAAAGAGTCGGACACTACTGAGTGACTGATCTGATCTGAAGACCCAGAGGAGAGGAGCAGTGACCCCTCGGGAAACTTAGCCAAAACTCCCTGCTAGTGTTGCAGGGCCTCCTGTGGAGGTGTGGGTCGGCAGGGGCTCACCACAGGGATGGAGGCACTGGAAGATCCCCCTTGGCATAAACTTTCCTGGAGTTCGCCATTAACCCTATCATAGAGCTAGACCCCCAGGGCTGGGTCGCCTCAGGCCAAACAACTACCAGGAAGGGAGTGCAACCCCACCCATCAGCAGATAATTGGATTAAAGCTTTACTGAGCAAGGCCCTGCCCACTGGTCCCGCCCATTCAGAAGTTCTCCCACAAGTCTCTTAGCTTTATCCATCAGAGGGCAGACAGAAGAAGCACAATCTCACAGAAGCTAAAACATGAACCATATTAAAGAAGCTTAATCACAATGAAAAAGCAGAAAGTTATGTCCCAGATGAAGGGACAAGATAAAATCCCAGAAAAGACAACTAAATAAAGTAGAGATAGGCAACCTTCTAGAAAAAGAATTCAGAATAATGATAGGATGATTCAGGGTCTTGGGAAAAGAATGGAGGCAAAGACCGAGAAGATGCAAGAAATGTTTACCAAAGACCTAGAAGAAGTAAAGAACAAACAAACAGAGATGGATAATATACTGCTGCTGCTGCTAAGTTGCTTCAGTCATGTGCGACCCCATGGACTGCCTACCAGGCTCCTCTGTCCGTGGGATTTTCCAGGCAAGAGTACTGGAGTGGGTTGCCATTGCCTTCTCCGGAATAATATACTAGAAGGAATCAATAACAGAATAACTAAGACAGAAGAACAGATAAATGACCCAGAGGACAGAACAGTGGAAATCACTGCCACACAACAGAATATAGAAAAAAGAACAAAAAGAAAGGAAGACAGCCCAAGAGACCTCTGGGACAACATTAAATGCACCAGCATTCACATTATGGGGTCCCAGAAGGAGAAGGGAGAGAGAAAGGACCTGAGAAAATAGTTGAAGAGATAATAGTTGAAAACTTTCTGAACACGAGAAAGGAAATAGTCAACCAAGTTCAGGAAGCACAGAGAGTCCCAGGAAGGATAAACCCAAAAGGAACACACTGAGACACATAGTGACCAAACTGACAAAAATTAAAGACAGATAAAACATAAAAAGCAACAAATGAAAAACCGGAAATAACATACAAAGGAACTCCCAACAGGCTATCAACTGATTTCTCAAAAGAAACACTACAAGCCAGAAGGCTGCTGCTGCTGCTAAGTCTCTTCAGTCGTGTCCGACTCTACGCGGCCCCATAGATGGCAGCCCACCAGGTTCCTCTGTCCCTGGGATTCTCCAGGCAAGAACACTGGAGTGGCTTGCCATTTCCTTCTCCACAACCCAGAAGGGAGTGGCATTATATATTTAAAATGATGAAAGTGAAGAACCTACAACCAAGAATACTATACCCAGCAATACTCTCCTTCAGATTTGATAGAGAAATCAAAAGCTTTCCAGACAAGCAAAAGTTAAGAGAATTCAGCAGCATGAAACCAGCTTTACAACAAATGCTAAAGGAACTTCTCTAGGCAGGAAATACAAGAGAAGGAAAAGACCTACAGAAAATCAATCCAACATAATTAAGAAAATGGTAATAGGATCATATATATCAATAATTACCTTAAATGTAAATGGATTAAATGCACCATCCAAAGACATAGACTGGCTGCGTGGAAGAAAACATATGCATGTATGCACTTCCACTTACCGAAATCCAGCTTGACTCCCCCCAAATTGTAAGTTATTGTTTTCTATTGTTAAGTTAATCATGTTCCCAATATGGCTTGCAATTGTAATTATCTTTAATTTTGTTGTCTGGCTATTGATTGTGAAAACTGATAAACATCTTTTACTCTTGTGATTATGTAACTATTACTCCCTAACTGAAAAATAATAGAACTCTATATCAGCAAAATTAGGATCTAATAGAAAACCCTGTAATCACTTTTTAAAATCTAGATGCATATCAGAATTATCTTGAAATTTTTTGAAAAATACAAATGCTCCGGTATTGATTTTTTTCTCCAGAGCTCCAGACATGTTTCTAATGAGCAGTTACATTTAAAAACAACTGGACCGTATGATGATCTTTTATCCAGTTTGTTTCACTTTTTCTATTTCATATTCAGTGCTCCCATTTCATTTAAGGTACGTTCTCTAATTTCCCCATCTTTCCTTTCTTTTTTTTTTTTTATTTTTTTTTTTTTCTTTCTCAAGCCTTTATCAAGTACAGTAGAAAAGCTTTGGTACACACACACACATATATATATAAATATGTATAACATATATATTTTAGAAAATTTATGAATTTTTGCCTAACTAAAAAAATCATGACATTTTAATTCTATTTGTTTGACTTAGTATGAATAGAATGCTAGATTTCTAATTAAAAAGTGCATATGCAACAAGCAACATAGGTTTACTATACAGCATGGGGAACTATGGTCAATATCTTGTAATAACCTATGATGGAAAATAATTTCAAAAATAATATACTTGCTTAAACAAATCAAAATAATGTATTTGTATTTGTATAACTGAATCACCCTGCTGTGCACCCGAAACACTGTAGGTCAACTAGACTTCAATAAAATATATGTTTTTTAAAAATGGACAAAGAGCTTGACATTTTCCCAAAGAAGATATACAAATGGCCAAAAAGTACATTAAAAGATTTCAACATCACTAGTCATTCAGTTGAGTTCAGTTCAGTTCAGCCACTCAGTCGTGTCCAACTCTTTGTGACCCCATGAATCGCAGCACGCCAGGCCTCCCTGTCCATCACCAACTCCCGGAGTTCCCTCAGACTCATGTCCATCAAGTCAGTGATGCCATCCAGCCATCTCATCCTCTGTTGTCCCCTTCTCCTCCTGCCCCCAATCCCTCCCAGCATCAGAGTCTTTTCCAATGAGTCAGCTCTTCGCATGAGGTGGCCAAAGTACTGGAGTTTCAGCTTTAGCATCATTCCTTCCAAAGAACACCCAGGGCTGATCTTTTCTACTGCTAAGTCACTTCAGTCGTGTCCAATTCTGTGCAACCCCATAGACGGCAGCCCACCAGGCTCCCCCGTCCCTGGGATTCTCCAGGCAAGAACACTGGAGTGGGTTGCCATTTCCTTCTCCAATGCATGAAAGTGAAAAGTGAAAGTGAAGTCGCTCAGTCGTGTCCGACTCTTAGCGACCTCACGGACTGCAGCCCACCAGGCTCCTCCGTCCACAAAACCACATTGAGATAGTGCTTCACACCCACTAGGAGAGTTACATTAAAAAAAAAATAAAATAGCAAGTGTTGGTGAGGATTTGGAGAAATTAGAACCCTCAAATTTTGCTGTTGGGAATGTAAAACAGTTCAGTCACTGTGGATAACAGTTTGGCAGCTCTTCAAAAATTATGCATAGGATCACCATATGATTGATCAGTTTCACTCCTAGATATAAACTCAAAAGAACTGAAAACAGGAACTCAAACAAATATTTGTCCATTCATGTCCATAGCAGTATTATTCACAATAGCCTCAGGGTATAAATAACCCAAATAAATGTCCACTGACAGTTGAATGGGTGAACACGTTATGGTATATACATACAATATTATATGTACTCTGACACAGGGTACAACATGGATGAACCTTGGAAACATCATGTGAAGTGAGCCAGACGTAAAAGGGCACATATAGTATGATTCCACTGATATGAAATATCCAGAATAGGTAAAGCCATAGAGGCAGAAAGCTAATGGGTCACTTCTAGGAACGGTGGGAAAGAGAGAATATGAAGCTGTTGATTAAGGGATACAGAGTTTCCACCTGGGAAAATGAAAAAGCTTTGCAGAGGGATGGTGATGGTGGCTGTTCTACAGAGAATGAACTAAACGCTACTGAATTGTTCACTTTAATATGTTATGTAAGTTGCACTAAAAAAGAAAAAAAAACTCAAAGAGACAAATTTTGTTTTTCTTTATTTACTGGTAAGAAATCTAATCCCCCAGGAGGCAAATCACTTGTTCAAGGTTACACAGGGCTTTCTTAGCAGCCAAGATCAAGAATCACAGCTTCTGAATCTAAGGGCAAGCCAGGGCTGCCCCAACCTCAGGGGAGGTGACCCTAAAATCAGGAGAATGGGGAAGAGTGAGACACAATTTGTAGGCTCCACCTACATTTTACAGGACTGGTGAGTTGTTGGTTTTGAGGTTTTTTAAAAAAGATTTTCCATGGGCACACTTACCTTCCCAAGAGCACATGTGTGTTTCTTGTGCAGGAGCCAAAGTATTGGATGAATTTCGTAAACCTAGCCATAAACCCCTGCAATGGTTCCCATAAGAGCTGGTGGGCCACCAGCATGGGGGAATCTCACGCACTGTGGCAAAGTCACCCCCAGACCCCACCACCCACGTCTCCCTGAGGTTATTGTTGCTGTGGGGGCTGTAAAGTCAGCATTTTATAGCATTAGCCCCTTTTTCTCCTCTACTTTAGTCACTGCCCTATATTTTTGCTATTTGTGACCAGACTATTAAGAGGTTTAAAAGTTTTCATATGCACTGGAATATTTTTAAGTTTTTTGAAGACATGTTTGAAATACATAGAAAAACAAAGCAGCAAAATGAACATCCAAAAAAATTCCTCCAGATTTAACATATTTGCTTCACCCCATTTTTGTCTCTTTTTTTCTGAACCATTTGAAAGTAAATTGCAGGCATCATGACAGTAATACTTGAACAGGCATTGTCAAACATGCATTAGGTTCAATCCCTGGGTCAAGAAGATCCCCTGGAGAAGGAAACGGCAACCCACTCCAGCATTCTTGCCTGGAAAAGCTCATGGACAGAGGAGCCTGTTGGGCTATAGTCCATGGGGTCACAAAGAGTTAGACACGACTGACTGACTAACACACACACACACACAAACAAGAATAATTTCCCACAGTACCATTATCTGTCTAACAAAACTGACACTGACTTTGTTAAAGATTGTTGTTGTTCAGTCACTAAGTCATGTCTAAATTTTTGCCATCCCATGGACTGCAGCACACCAGGCTTCCCTGTCCTTCACTATCTCTTGGAGTTTGCTTCAATTCATGTCCATCAGCAATGCTGTCTAATCATCGCATCCTCTGCTGCCCTCTTCTCCTTTTGCCTTCAATCTTTCCTAGCATCAGGATCTTTTCCAATAAGTCATCTCTTCGCATCAGGTGGCCAAAGTATTGGAGCTTTAGCTTCAGCATCAGTCCTTCCAATGAATATTCAGGGTTGATTTCTTTTAGGATTGAATGGTTTGATCTTCTTTGAGTCCAAGGGACTCTCAAGAGTCTTCTCCATCACCACAATTCGAAGGCATCAGTTCTTCAGCACTCATTCTTCTTTATGGTCCAACTCTCACATCTGTACACAACCACTGGAAAAACCATGGCTTTGACTATGTGGACCTTTGCAGGCAAAGTAATTTCTCTGCTTTTGAATATGCTGTCTAGGTTTGTCATAGCTTTCCTTCCAAGGAGCAAGTGTCTTTTAATTTCATGGCTGCAGTCACTAGCCACAGTGATTTTAGAGCCCAAGAAAATAAAATCTGTCACTGCTTACTCTTTATCTTAAGGAATATGGCACATTCTGTATTTGTCTATCTGAGTGTTCCCTTGTGGTGTCATTAATTTGTCCTCTGTTCTCTATTACATCAGTTAGGGCTAGAGTTAATTAGTGGGAATTCCCTGGTAGTCCCGTGGTTAGGACACTATCTGTCCACTGCAGGAAGCACAGTTTGATCTCAGGTTAGGGAACTAAGGTCCCACATGTCCAGCCATGCAGTCAGGAAAAAAAAAAAAAAAAAAAGAGTTGACTAGAGGCTGGTTCAACATCATTGTCAAGAACACTTCTTCAAAGGTGAAACTCTGTACTTCACTGTAGCGTCCCATTGGGAGGAACACCAGAATTCCCAGATTAGTGATGTTCAATTTGATTCCAGGATAAAGCGGCAACAGACAGATCTTGCCTTTATGCAATTATATATTTCCTTTGGCAAGTAGACTTAAGGGTTGGTACCCTGATACTGTGCAAAAATTCAGTTCTCGGTCAGCTTTTTACCTAATGCTTCCAACACCCATTGACAATGCTTGGCTAAATCAATTATTTCATTGATAGTTGCAAAATGGCCATTTTCTATTTCCTAATTGTCTCATTCCTCCCTTTATTAGCCAGCATTGTTCCATAAAAAAGGAGGTTTCCCTCCTCAAGTGGAGCTATTTGGCCACACAGAAATGCAGTTCCTAAAGAATAAGCAAGATAAATGTTCAAACAGAGTAAGTAGTCTTGACAGAAAATTCAGAAACAATGATGGGACAGCAGCAGTGGCTCAGTGGGCAAAGCCAGAGCCAGACCTGGCCCTGTAGCAGGTTGGGGGTGAGTGGTGCACCCAAGACCCACCAGCATCCTTCATGTGTTTGGTAGACGTCTACAGCTACAGGAGTACTGGCAGATGGAAGAATGGCCAAGGCAACACATTGTCAGAAGGAGTCGCTGGTTTTCCTTCCTTTCTTTTTTGGTTAATATCTCTTGGATTGATGATTTTTTCACTAGTAGATAGTTTGGCCACACTTAAAGCGTCCTCAGCTGTTTTCAGAATTTGGGGGACTCTTGGTTTCTTTAAATTCTACTCTCATACAACATTTTTTAAGAAGCACTTGTCAGTCTTTTTGTTCAGCTTTCCATTTTTAAATTTCAAAATCATTTTCAAGGAGTCTTGGCTGCTGCAGGGGCTTTCCAATGTTGCCATAAATTTTTTAATTTGTCTCTAGAGCTCAGTGAAATGAAGGGTCAAAATGAAAATTTTCCTTAATAACTTTGGCTGCACCCAATGGTGATTTTTTGTTGTTGTTGTTTTACAACTTTGTAAAACTTCTTTCAGGGACTACTATCTGCAATCTATTTTTGCCTTTAAATTTTTAAAATGCATTTAAATCCAATACTGCTTACTTTATATATTCAGCAATATTTCTCACACTTTTATTGCATATTGACTTTGCATTCAAGTAGTTTCCACAAAGAAAAACAAAACTTCCAACAGTAACAAGGGCATGAACAATTTCTTTTATTGGCTGTTCCTGAAAACAACGTTAAGGTTTTAAATGTTATCTTAGGATTGGAATGAGAAATAAAGAGGTGAGAAATTGCTGCATAAATCATTTCTAAGTTCAACGTTCCATTCATCAGAGGCGTGCCTGGAGCTCTTGCCCTGTACGTGTCCCTCACTGTTGGATGGTGCTGGGACTTCAGTTGGGCAAATCTTTGTTGGAAAAGCACTGAGTCCTTCGTTTAGCTATTTTTTGTTTTAAGCAGCCAAGTCACTGTTGCAAAAAAAAGCACTCACAATGGAAGTTACTTAAAGTATCCTGCAACCCCTGAGGAGACCTGCAACAGCCTTCCTGGGCTTCCTGTTAGTGACAACCAATTTACATAGGGGTCAAGTCTAGGGCTAAAGGGCTTTCCAGAAGAGGACAAGGATCCAGGTATGGCATACTCAGCGTATTAACAGGCTAAGAGGGTGATGGCAGATCCCAAATTCTCAGGAACTCTCTCTCTCTCTCTCTCTCCCCCTCCGCCTCCTCCCTACTCAGAATTCAAATGTCCTTCCTATTTTGAAAGAACATCCCTTGTTCCTGGATTCTGGCCTTTACTTCAGAGGACTCCAATCTTCTGTTGATTCTACAAGCTACCAACATTCTTTCCTTCCATTCCTCTTCTGCTTAAGTTTGCCGACACCCATTTCCATTGTATGAAACCAGAACCCAGACTGAATGGGACCCTGAAAATATAAATCCCCCTAAAGAAAAGGTAAGTCTGATGTTATGAGCCAGACATGGTAACTGAGCCTGAGAGTGGGCGAGAAATAATGGTTCTTGCCCTGCTGGCTCTTAATCAAGCTTCTCCTCCTCTCAAGCCAGTGATCATGGCAACACGAGCTGGGACACCCAAGGGCTCATGCATCTCTGCTATGGGTCCTCTGACTCAGTCCAGGGGCCCATCCCCCTACCCACTTCCTATGGAACATGAGCCTGGCAGCTCACTGGACGGCAGCCTAAGGGTCTCCAGGGAAGGGGGCCCAGACCAGCACCAGATAGTGGCCTGAAAACACAAGATACCATAAAGGCACTGCCTGAGCAGCACAGGGAGAGTGTGGCTTCATGGAGGCCTGGGAGAAGTGGTGGCCCAGAGGCTACGGCACAAGATTGAGCTACTTGGCGGTGTGAGATGATGCTTAACGAGAGAGGCTCTGAAGACAGCCTTCATGGCATTTAATACCAGCACTGCCACTTCTCAGCTGTGTTCTCTTGAACAAGTTGCTTCCCATCTCTGTATCTCCATTTCCTCATGTGTAAAATGGGATAATATTAGGTATACCTACTTCAGGGGAATTTCCTAGTGGCTCAGATGGTAAAGAATCCTCCCACAATGCAGGAAGGAGACCCAGGTTGGATCCCTGGGTCGAGAAGATCCCCCAGAGGAGGAAATGGCAACCCACTCCAGTATTCTTGCCTGAAGAATTCCATGGACAGAGGAGCCTGGGGGGCTACAGTCCATGGGATCACGAAGAGTCGTACACTACTGAGTAACTAACACACACACACATACCTACTTCTAAGGGTTGTTGTGTGGATTAAATCAGCTAATTTTTGTACAGTACTTGTACCACATACCTAGCAACTACTGAATAAATGTTGTCATTATGATGGGTTGACAAATGCACTATAGTTCTATGAAGGAAGGTGGGAAGGGAGGAACTATCTAATCAGGAAGAGTCCAGTAGATGTGTTAGGGTGACCTCATTTGAAGCCACAGGCTGGTGAAGTTTAAGGACACCTGAAAACTCAGTGGCCAGTTGCAAGCCCTAATGCAGTCTAGGGCAAACAGAACTCTCACGTGCTAGGATGGGAACATAAACTGCTTGGCAGCATCTACATAGAGCTAAACACTTGCCCCTCTAGGACCCATCTATTCCACACCTACATGTATACCCAATAGAAACTCATGCATGTGACCACCTAAAGATCCATGTGAGAAAGTTATAGAAGGATTATGCACAATAGTCCAAAAAGGGGAAATTACCTAAATGCCCAGAAACGGTAGACTGGGTGGATATATATGGATATGTATATATATCCATATATATATATATCCATATATATATATATCCATATATATACATCACAGTTGAATTTATTTATTCAATTATTTAATTTATTTGTATGAGACTATGTGTGTATACATATTATTGCTGTTAGTTGCTAAGTCATGTCCAACTCTTTGTGACCCCATGGACTGTAGGCTGCTAGGCTCCTCTGTCACGGGATTGTCCAGACATGAACACTGGAGTGAGTTGCCATTTCCTCCTCCAGGGGATCTTCCCAATCCAGAGATCAAATCCACATCTCCTGCATGTCTTGCATTGGCACATGGATTCTTTACCACTGAGCCAACAGGAAAGCTATGTAAGTGAAGAAATACACATATTTATGTATACTTCTTCATCAATGAAAATAAGCAAATAAAACTACACCTAACCAACAGTATGGATGAATCTCAAACATAGTGTTGAGTAAAAGACCAAGCACAAAAGAATATTCCCTGATAATTCCATTTATAGCAAGTTCAAGTTCACAACCAGGCAAAACTAAGTCATGTTGTTAGAAGCCAGGAGAGTGGGAGGTATCTGGGAGGGGACATGAAAGAGGTTTCTGGGGTGCTGGTGAAGTTCTATTTCTTGCTCTCGGTACTCACTTTGTGAAAATTTATCATACTCTGATGATTCATGCATTTTCCCCTAGGTACATTACATGTCAATAAAGATATACTTTTTTTAAATGGCTGGAAAACATCATTTGTATTAGTTCACGTTCAAGCGACTGATTTGCTTCCTCTCACTAAATGCCAGGCACAGGTCTAAGCACAGAGGGGATCCAGGGTGGTCCAGACACAGGCCTCGCTCCTCAACACGCACACGTGGTCGAGCCTCTGCCCTTTCTGCTCCAAGTCCTTCCCTCATCGCAGGCGGCTCTCGGGTTGCTGATTCCACAGAAGAATTTTCCACCCTGGGTTTCAGTGTCAGGACTGCCAGCACAGGCTCCTTAGATGGAGGTGCCCGCACTTCCACAGGGCATCTTAGAGCCAAATGTGCCGAATGTGCTATCAACTCCTACCCCTTCTTGCTCTGCACCTTCCTACCTCCCATTACTGTGTGCCAGGCACTGTGCTAAGCACTTTACATGGAGGAGCCCCTGCCTGGGCTTCCTGGACCTGCCTCAGCTGGTTACAGATGCGCCCTGCTTCCCACAGAGCCCCAGGGAGAGGGATTAGAGTGGAATTCGACTTGGCATTAAGCAGATGTTATCTCCTGTGCTGCCTCTATCTGTCCCAGCCCTGTAATCTTGGGCAAGTCACTCCACCTATCTGAGCTTTAGAGTCCTCGTCTGAAAAAGCAAATTCCACTGGCACCTACTTCACAGGGTCGTTGGGATACCGAGAGGGCTAACACTCGTACAATGCTTAGCACAGCACCTGGCACACAATAGATGGTAGTGACAATGGTTCAAATGTCCCAGGTACACAGCTGAAACTTCATAAGGCAAGGTCTCAACCAACAGATGTCAGCAACCCAAACCTCACAGTGAAAGAAAGTCACAGAGAGTGAGGGCAAGAGAGGCAGCCAGAGGATGATGGCAGAGGCATGGGTCCCCTTGGATCCTCCTTGTCCTCTGGACCAGTGACTTGGAGAATCCTGCTAGGAGGACATGGAGAGACAGGAACTCATCAGCACTGCTAACAGGAGAATAGACTGTGTGGCCCATCTGAGAGCAATTGGAGGGATTCAGCAATGTTGGGTCTACTTAGGACCTGGCTCAGGGGTTGCAAGCTTGCAGGTCAAATCTGGCCAGACCCTGTTTTTGTAAATAAAGGTTTGTTAGAATACAGCCATGCACATTCATTTACATATGGTCTGTGGCTGCTTTAGTGCTACAACGAAAGAGCTGGGTAATTGCAACAGAAGCTGGATGGATCACAAAGCCAAAAACATCTACTGTCTTACTCTCCACGGAAAGTTTGCCAACCCTGACCTAGGACCCAGTGACCTCACATCAGGAAGAAATCCTCCCACTGATCCACAAGGGGTGCTCACTGGTGCCCTGCCCAGTAGGCATCCATTTTTAGGGAATCAAAAAGCAAAATGCAGGTGATACCTAATATAGAATACAATTAAAAGCAAAAAACAGCAGTGTGAGTAGTTCTTGATATGGGGCTGAGTGATAAAGAACCAAAAAATAAAAGAATAATGAAAATAGCTAACCCTTGTAAAGCATTTGGGCTTCCCTGGTGGCTCGGATGATAAAGAATCCACCTGCAATGCAGGGGACCCAAGTTCAATCCCAGGGTTGGGAAGATCCCCTAGAGAAGGAAATGGCTATCCACTCCAGTAGTCTTGCCTGGAGAGCTCCATGGACAGAGGAGCCTGGTGGGCTATAGTCCACAGGGTCACAAAGAGTTGGACATGACAGCAATTAAGCACATGCCAGGCAGCTCTATGATGTAGGAACAAGTAGACCATTCCATTTCACAGATAGAGACACTGAGCCTCCAAATGGCTAAGTAACCACTAGCCAGTAACTAAGCCAGGGTTTTGAACTCAGGCAGCTTGAACGCAGAGCCTGTACTCTTGACTGCTACACTGCGCAGAACATAATGCTTCTCTCTAGTCTAAAATTTCATGCACCAAAAAGGTAAATTTTATGTTATGTGTATTTTGGGGAAAGAAAAAAAAAAAGGAGGTGAAAGTGTTAGTTACTCAGTCATGTCCAACTCTTTCTGGCCTATGGACTTGGTGGCTCCTCTGTCCATAGAATTCTCCAGGCAAAAATACTGCAGTGGGTAGCCAATCTCTTCTCCAGAGGATCTTCCCGACCCAGGGATTGAACCCAGGTCTCCCGCATTGCAAGGTATCTTAGCACCATAAAAAGAGAAGAAACAGACATCCACATACAAAGCAGCATTATGTGCTTAAGCATGTTTACCCAACACATGGAAAGGCTGCCTGCCTCCACGCTGGCAGAATGTGGGGAAGGAAGAAAGTGACCCGCGGCAGGCAGGGGGAGGCTATAAAACAGAGACAAATGATAGCAGCCTGCTACGAACTGACTCCATTCCGTGCACCTAAGGTCCATACTTTTCTCAGCTTCAAGATGTTTAGAGAGAATTCCAGCACGCCAAGTGCAGCATGAGGGTCCAACCGCAGGCCTCGGCCGATGTGGCCAGCTGCCTGGTCCCCCACCTTCCTCGCTCTCACCTGCGGCCTGGCAGCTCGGCGGGCCGCCCCAGTAGCCGCCGGTGGTGCAGGAACTGGGGGCTGGCACGGCGGGCCTGGCAGGGCACCGCGGGCTGGCTGCCTTATCGCGCCGGACAGAACAAACAGCGTGGGGCCTGACACGGGCTCTCCCCGTGGCCGCAGCGGGGCAGCCGGCTTTTTTTTTCCTGACCATCTTTGAGCTCGAGATCAGACACAGGGAAAGATTAAAACAAATATGAATTTAATCAAGGGATTCTGCTATCCTGGGGTGGGAACAGGAGCCTGCTGACATAAAGAGGGGCTGAAGCACTGGGGAGCCAGAGCCGAATCAAAGCCGCTTGCTTACCACTAACCGCTCAGATGATCCATATCATAACAACAAAAAAGAAAAACAATTATTTATTCTTTTTGATGTTGCAGCTCAGCAGCAACTTGCTTTTTGAAGAGAGCAAGGTCAAAACCAAGTTATTGTTTTTGCCTGAAACTTTGACAGGAACTCCGAGTTCTTCCGTGTGACCTACTTAGATCAGGGATACGGGGAAGTCAGAGATGTTCATTTCTTCTGGGCCACGGATTAGGGCTTCCTTTCTTCTCCTGCCCTCTCTCCCTCCCCCTCACCATTCCTTGAGCCCCTCTCTCTCCGTGAAGGGCCTGAATGAGATGTCCTGGGAAACACAAAGGCTGCAAACCTTCTATCTCCTCCAGGAGAGCCAGAAGCTGAGCTCCCTGGATGCACTCCTCCAAGCCAGGCCCGAGAAAAGTCATCCTTCCACTGCCTGAGTTACTCCCCGGAAACCACAACCTCCCCAGAGGCCAGGGATACAGCGAGGAGTAATTCAGAGGCTGCCTCTGCTCGAAGAAAGTTTACCTCGCGCGAGAGCAACGTGATCAAATAACAGGTTATAATTCAGGAGATCGACATCACCACAGGGGTTCATGAGAAAACAGGCTTTTGTAATCCAGGCCAGGGATCCAGAGGCACCCTCTCCAGGGAAGTGGCATTCAAGCTAAACCTCAAGGATGAGTCCAGGTCGGCCAGGGGCGGAGGGAGAAAGGGTTGGAGCAGACAGAAAGCTTATGATAAGCCAGCGGATGAAAGAAAGGGAGTTCAAGGAACTGAGGGCACTCCTGCCCTGGGCTTCTGGGTCTTAAAGGGAGGAGACAGTATGGGACCTGGAGGTTGGATGGGGACCAGTTCTCAGGATGGAGGTGGTCAGGGGGAGCTTCTTGGCTACACCAAGGAGTATCTGTGTTTCCTCTTCATAAAGATGGAGAGCCACAGTGGAGGCCTTTCAGTGGGGAGCAATGTGGCCAAGTTTGCTTCAGAAGAATGGTTGTAAGGTCACAAGACTGGAGGGGAGAGGTGATGCTGGCAGGGGCCAGGCAGGTGTCAGGAGAGGTAGGGAGAAGTGGAGAGCTTTGGGAAGGATGTACAGAGTACCAACAAGACCCTGTGCCTAAGGAGAGAAGGTTGGCCCCAGTGTCCTCCTTCATTGCCCAAGAGGAGGCAGGTTGGACTTGGGCGATGTTATATTTTGAGTTTCAGTCCAGGTGGAGATGTCTGGTCAGATGCACAGGTCTGGGGCTCAGGAGACAGGGGGCTAGGCGAGCAGATTTAAGAGGACGCGGCACCTGTAGACCCCAGCATCTCCGCCTGCCCTCCAACCTTTGACTGATGCCTCCTTGGATCCGAGGGCTTCCCAGGTGGCGCAGTGGTAAAGAATCCTCCTGCCAAGGCAGGAAACACAGGTTCAATCCCTGGGTTGGAAAGATCCCTTGGAGTAGGAAATGGCAACCCACTCCAGCATTCTTGCCTGGGAAATCCAATGAATAGAGGAGCCGGGGTGGGGAGGGGAGGTCAGGGGCAGGGGCTACAGTCCATGGGGTCACAAAGAGTCTGATGAGACTGAGTGACTGACCATGCATGCCTTGGATCTGGATTTTCACATTGACTGCTCCACCAGAAAAGTTGAAACCCTGGAGACCCCTTCACACTGTGCCAAGCCCTGGGTCGGGAGGGATCAGAAAGCACCATCAGACCCAGCTCCAGTCCCATCAGATGAGTCTCCTTCAGAAGCCAAAGGGATGACACATGGTGCCCCAGGATGGGTTCCCCTGAAGCAGACCCTGCGACAAGAACGTGAGCACAAGCAGCTTATCAGGGAAGTGGTCCCAGGACACATCAGTAGGGACTCAGGGAAGTGAGGCAAGAGGAGAAGGCATCCAAGGACAGGCTACCAAGCAGATGACGGCAATGGATGAAAGGGGTTTCATCCCACCTGCACCCAAGGACCTGCCTGAGGGGTCTCCCACCCGAGGGGGATTCATCCACCACTTCCCAGCAGTCCCCCACTGAGGGCTGCTCCTGGGACACTTCAGGCCTGCTCCCATGGGGGCCAGTCACCCTCCCGCATGCAGAGAATGAACTCAGATTGTCACACAGTTCTTTGCAGTGAGAAGCCAGAGGTGGGAGCTATGACCCTCAAAGGCATCTGGGTAAGGCATCCACCAGCAAATCACCAAACTGAGTGAGTGAGTGAGTGAGTGAGTGAGTGAGTGAAAGTTGCTTAGTCGTGTACAACTCTTTGCAATCCCCATGGGCTGTAGCCCTCCAGCCTCCTCAGTCCATGGGAATTCCCAGGCAAGACTACTGGAGTGGTTGCCATTTCCTTCTCCAGGGGGTCTTCACAACCCAAGGATCGAACCTAGGTCTCCCACATTGCAGGCAGATTCTTTGCCACCTGAGCCACCAGGGAAGCAAAAGCTGAGTGAGTTCCCAATAAATGAATGGATTTTCACTATTGGAAAAAAAAAAACAGAGGGCATTTTCTTCAGACTCCCCAACTGCAAGAAACATCAGACAGCAGGAGAAAAAGCAAGAAATTAACATATTAACAATATGACCCCATTCCCACCCCATCAAGGGCCAGACAGAAGCCAGAATACTGGAGTGGGTTGCCAGACAGAGAAGTGACACATCTGAAAATATGCCAGAAAACACCTCACACCCAGAGAACAAAGAAATGGCACCCTTTAAAATGTGAAGGATTTTTACTTCATTTCTTGCTTGAGGGAAGCAGGTGATGTTTCTTCCAACGAAGACGTGTCTGCTGGGGAAGAACGGGGTCTGGAAGCTGGAGGGGACCCTGGAGGCTGCGAGGTTTCACTGTCTTTTAAGATTTTTTTTTAATGTGGTTCATTTTAAAGTCTTTATTGAATTTATTACAATATTGATTCTGTTTTATGTTTTGGTTTTTTGGCCATGAAGCTCCCTGACCAGGGATCACACCCACACCTCCTGCACTGGGAGGTGAAGCCTTAACCACTGGACCACCAGGGAAATCCCAGACGTCTCTCTCTTTGTTGACAATTCTCCAGTGGTCCCCCAAGCAGGCCTTACCAGTGCCACGCCTGCTAGCCCAACTCGCAACCTCTAGCCCCTGTGCCTCTTCCTCTGGCAACCAAAGCCTCGGCCAGAAGTGCAGCGGATTACCATCCCCTAAGGAACAGCCTGAACAAACAGTGGACGGGGAGCTGGTAGGTGGCCCCCCAGGCCCTCGCCCCAATGGGGTAACGCAGAAGCCTGTGCTTCTTGCACTTCCAGCAGTCCCCGTGGTCCCAAGCTCTAGAGGCATGCCCTGGCAGCTGGCTTCCAGCCACCTTCCTTTTCTGCCTCACGTACAGAGGTGTGCTGAAGCCCCTGAAAACCCACTCTCCCCATCTCTTCCCAGCCTCTCCCTCAGTTACATCATGCCAATAGCTTGAAATCAGCCGTGGTGGAAACATTTACACCATGGAAATTGGCAGACACTAGAAATAAGGTGTTTTGTTGATTTTTTTTAAGCCAGTTTACCAGCATATCACTGCTCCCCTGTCAGTGTTTCTCGGCATTCAGTTCAGTTCAGTTCAGTCACTCAGTCGTGTCCAACTCTTTGCGACCCTGTGAACCACAGCACGCCAGGCCTCTCTGTCCATCACCAACTCCCGGAGTTTACCCAAACTCCTGTCCATTGAGTTGGTGATGCCATCTAACCATTTCATCCTCTGTCGTCCCCTTCTTCTCCTGCCCCCAATCTTTCCCAGTATCAGGGTGTTTTCAAATGAGTCAGCTCTTCGCATCAGGTGGCCAAAGTATTGGAGTATCAGCTTCAACATCAATCCTTCCGATGAACACCCAGGACTGATTTCCTTTAGGATGGACTGGTTGGATCTCCTTGCAGTCCAAGGGACTCTCAAGAGTCTTCTCCAACACCACAGTTCAAAAGCATCAATTCTTCTGAGCTCAGCTTTCTTTATAGTCCAACTCTCATATCCATACCTTACCACTGGAAAAACCATAGCCTTGACTAGACGAACCTTTGTTGACAAAGTAACATCTCTGCTTTTTAATATGCTATCTAGGTTGATCATAACTTTCCTTCCAAAGAGTAAGTGTCTCTTAATTTCATGGCTGCAATTCCCAAATAAATTAACTTGTACTCAGACCCTCACTCAGGACCTGCTCCTAGTGAAACAAAAATGAAGACAGCTCCCCTGAGTCAGGGAGACCAAGGATGGTCATCTATGCCACACAGTGTTGTCAACAGAGGTTGCAGGCCCCTTTCCAGTCCTTACATTATGTTCCAGCCTCTTCTGCAGGCCTTCCTTCTCCCTCAACACCAGCACAGCCATATCTGTCCCCAGTTTGTTTCAACAGTACCAGTTCTTCTTCCCTCTCTACATCTAAACCCTTCAACCACTGGGGGACTTCCCTGGTCGTCCAGTGGGTAAGAGTCTGACTTCCAATGCAGGGTACAAGGATTCAATCCCTGGCCCAGGGACTAAGATTCCACATGCCTGTGGGGCAACTAAGCCCATGTGCTGAAACTAGAGAGAAATTTGTTCCACAATGAAGATTTCACCTGCCACAACTAAGACCTGATGCAGACAAGTAAATAATAAAATTTTAAATAAAATTAAATAAACCTTTCACCATCGGACTTCCTAGTTTATCTCACTGAAGAAGCACAATGTACATTCCTACCTCTGGAGTCTAGGTAGAGTCCTGTGACTTGCTCTGGGCAATAAAATGAGGTGGAACTGATGGTCTATCCAATAGGATCCTAGGTCTTGTGAGAGCATCGCTGTTTCTCATCTTGT
Organism: Bos mutus; assembly: GCF_027580195.1. NCBI lineage: Eukaryota > Metazoa > Chordata > Mammalia > Artiodactyla > Bovidae > Bos > Bos mutus. Next base: position 43,836,516 of record NC_091634.1, read on the forward strand.
GACGCTGCTGTCACCCTGAGGAGGACATTCTGGGCAGCTCAGCTGGTCCCAGTGGAGGAGAAGAGAGAATGGGAACAAGAGGCAACCCAGCTAGCTGCCTCAGATCAGCCCAGCCTGGAGCAGAGCCTCCAAGCCAAACCACAGATGTGCGAGCAATACACACTTCCTGTTGCAGGCTACCAGGTTCCATGGCTGTTTGTTACGATAGGGAACCATCCCCACCCACTCTCATTCCAAGTGGTTCAGGGAGAGTGGACCCCATCTCCCAGCTCCAGAAAGAACGTGTACCAGTCTGTACCTTGGCATCCTGGCCTCAGTTGCTATTTCACAAATGGGCATGTGATCCAAGCCAGGCCAGTGAGGTCCAACCTTGGGGCATTTTCTGGAACTCCTGGAAAAGAGGTACTTGCTTCCCACTGGGACTGCATAGGTGGTGGGATGTCAACCAGTTGCTCTGGGAGCCATCTTGCCAGTACAAAGGAAGGGACTTTTGGAGAACGGAGCCATTGTGTGCTGGTGAATTAGCTCTCCTCCCACAGAGAAAAAGAATAAAGAAAGCAAGCCCTGGTTTGCGGTATTTGCCAATTTCCATGATAGAAATACTCCCACCATGGCCAATTTCATGCTACCAAAGACTTAGCAACACTGCCCAAAATTCCTGAATGTTTTACAGTTGGCTCCAACACACCCCTGGAATGGAACCTATACCATGAAAAACAGAGCCAAGAGATGGAAAGATAGGCAGTATCCTGGTGATATTATTTGAGTTGAGCTCTGGATAGAGCCATGCCTGAAATTCATTAGTACCCTTAGACTATACTCTCATGTGAGCCAACAACTTCCTTTTGTTTTTCAAGCCAGTCTGATCTGGGTTTCTTTTATTTGCAACTGAGAGGAAACTGACTAATACATACTCCCTCCTGCCCCATCATGCTTCCATACTTTGAGAAATAATAATAAATAATTTTAGAATAATAACAGTAACAAAGCAAGATTTAATTGAGCACCAATGATGTGCCAAGCACTTTACAGAAAACTTCTGCCAATAATATTCATATCAATACAGTGAGTCATTTATTTCCCATGACAACACTATGAGCTAAGTACAATTATTAGTCCTATTTGACAGATAAGAAAAGTGAGGCACAAAAGGTGAAGTCATCATCCCAAGGGCCCCCAGTTACGTTGAAGAGCCAGGATTCAATCCTCAGGAATGTGGTCCCAGAACCTGTGACTCATTGCTGTACAATACTGTCCCAAGGGGAGCATGGTGGAGTGTGCGCCAGGCACAGGAGAAGAGGTCTACCCCAGATGGTTACAACCGCTCATCTGCCCACATTCTCCTTCACTGAAGTAGCCCAGGGGCCTGGCAGGGGCCTGACTCTGCCCTAAGGGGGGAAGTGTGAGCTGACATCCCAGCCCTCGCCACCCTGACACCCCTCCCCCTCCAGCTAGCCTGCACCCCTCAGTCTCCAGGGGTCCTCCACCTCTGGCACCCAGCAACAGGTGCAGCAGGAAGATGAGGCACCAGATGTGCCTGGAGGCAGGAAGCTATGGAAACCCCACTGCCAAGAACAAAAACCAGAGTCCCACACCTGGACATATCACAGGAGAAGGATGGGAAGGAGACAGACAGACAGACAAAGTGGGAACCACACAGGGAGAGAGCAAAGGCAGACAATAAGAAAAAGAGGTTTGCCCTCCCCCTTGCCCACCTGTCAACACATCTAACTCTCTCCTCTCTGGGGCTGAGAACAAGATGGGGAAACAGGAAGATTTTTTTTTTAATGAAGTATACTTGATTTACAATGCTGTGCTACTTTCTTCTGTACAGCTAAGTGACTCAGTTATACATATATGCACTCTTTTTTAAATGTTTTTTTCCATTATGTCCCAGGAGATTGGGTATAGCTCCCTGGGCTATCCAGTAGGACCTTGTTGTTTATCCATTCTAAATATAATAGTTATAACCCCAAATTCCCACTCCCTCCCACTCTCTCCACCTCTCCCGCTTGACAACAATAAGTCTGTTCTAGCCAGGATATGGAAACAACGTAAATCCACCTAAAACAACCTAAATGTGTTGACAGATTAGTGGAGAAAGATGTGGTACGTATATACAATGGAATACTATTCAGCCATAAAAAGAGCAAAATAATGCCATTTGAAGGGGGGACCTTTTAACACCAGCAGGTAAATGTTGGGTGGCTACGTTTCTTTAGTTTCAATTCTCTTCAAGGCTCAGATGCACAGCAAGAGCCTCCAGACAAGTGAGTGAAGACATGCCCATATGGGGGGATGTTCCTCACTTGACTGCATCCTGGGCAATGGATCCGATGCCCAGGGAGCCCCAGGAACCCCTCTCAGCCAAGGCTCCAGAGGCCACTGAGCCCTGCAAAGGGGCAAAGGAAGGCGTTAGAGGGCCAGTGTGAAGGGAACCTGCCACACACGATCCAACTCTCCCTTCAAGATCTGAACTCTCTTCTGACCCCACAAGTGGCCCAGTCTCTCAAAATAACCAAGTCCTCCTGTGGAACATGAACTTGAGGTCTTGCTTGTCCCTAACCTGCCACGTGACCGTGGTTAAGCCCTTACTCTCCCAGGATCTCAATCTGCCACCTCTAGAGGGGCTCTGGTGCTCTGGGGGCCTGCGATTCTGCAGACCTTCACCAAACTTCAAAGCCAGTGATGCCCTCACAAGGACACTGCTCAGCATCCCCTGAATGTCCACCCTGCCCCTCCCCTGGAAGCCTCCTGTATGGTCCAGTTTTCAGCCTCCTCCCTGGCCACCTATCACACCTCAGCTGCCCCATTCCCTCAAGGTCTTGCCAAGGAGCTGAACTGAAGGGAACTGAGAGAGGAGACAGAAGCTGAGACCAGCCCAGGGCACCACCCCTGCTGGAGAACAGGGCAGCATCGGACTGGCCTGGCCCTTTGGCCTTTGGGCATTTAAGACGGGCTTCCCAGGTGGTGCTAGTGGTAAAGAGCCCACCTGCCAATACAGGAGACCTAAGAGACTCGGGTTCGATCCCTGGATCTGGAAGATCCCCTCGAGGAGGGCACTTAAGACAGTGCAGCCCTTGGAAAGAGAGCTGAAGGCTCCTCCACCACTCTGAGCCCTCTAGAACAGGGCCGATTCCTGAAGGAGAGAGCGTGTGTGGGCGGAATCATAGGTCAGAAAACCCCTCCCCGGGTCCCTGCGAGACAGACCTCGAAACCATCAAGGAGGGCAAATGGGAAGGGAGGCTTCTCGTGGATGACGGGCGTTGGCAGCCAGCGAGGGTGTGCGAATGGACCTGTGTGCGATGGAGCCACGCATCACACAACCATGGCCTGGTGCCAGATGTCAGCCGCGGGCGCAGCCCCCAAGCCCCACTCCCCCAAACCAGAGGTGTCCCTTCCAGAGAAGAAAGAGGAGGGAGCTTCATCATTAATAGCGCTGGCGGCAAGGTAAGGGCACCCGCCCGCTCGGCGCACCCTCGCCCATAATTATGCCAGCCAGGCTTTCATCCCCACGCACACGCAGAAAGTTTATTGTATTTCGGCCTTTTTTCAGTCTCCTCTGCCTTTTATGCAAGGGGAAGGGTGCTGAGGGGTCGAGGCATCCTCCCCCGGCTCCTCTCCCTGCTTCAGTCCTTTTAGAAAAACACCCAAAGCCATAATTTGTCTTAGAATTTCTTTTGAAACAGCTACAAGAAAGACTGACGACTGCTCTTTTCCCTCTGTTTCTGATTCCAGCCATCCCTTTATCTGGCTTTCATTAGAGCCTCGGCCGCGCCTCTTTTGTGGGAGAGACTGGAGGGAGCCGAGGCAGTTTCCCAGCCGCTGTGATGTTGCTAAAGATTAAAAAGGAGCTTTGAAGCTGCACCAGTTCTCTCTGCGCCCCCTCGGTACAGGACCTCAGAAAGACCCAAGCCATCTGGCAAACCTGACATAAAGACAAAATAAAGTGATTGAAACAGTCTCTTCAAAGCCACAATGGCAGATTTGTTGATTTGGGTGTTATCTTTCATGCGAGGCCCTCAGAAGTCACCAGAACACCTAGGTAATCTCGGGCAGGCCTGACTGCTGTGGATGGAGCCTTCCAGGCCGAGGCTCGGAGAGGGGCCACGCCAGGCGGGGCTGAGGGACGGATGGAGGGGCCCGCTGGAGGTGGAACCCGGGAAACTCCACAATCGAATCCAGAGCCGCCCCGGCAACGGTCTCCATTGAGGCCAGCTCAGTCCGACCCCTCCACCCCCACCACCGCCAACCCAGTGTCCCACCTCAGGAGGGGCACCCGATACCGGCCAGATGGAGTCAGGATGGGATGGGAGGCTGATGTGAGGCTGTCCTGAGTGGGAGGGGAGTGGCACGGAGATGAAAGACCGCTGCCCTAATTGCAACCGACAGCCCGTTAGTAACGCCCTGGCAGCCTCCATATCAGAACCTGCTTCTCACGGCTCCCGGCTGGATGAAGCCTGGGCGGATGGCTGGCTGCCAGGGCCCTGGGGAGAGTCTTCGTTGGCGGACAGCACCTGGGACAAGCAAAGATCCTGGAGGAACAGAACCGCAGGCAACGCTGACCTGGTCCTGCATGAACGCCCTGGCTGACACCTGGGGATCTGAGCCTGGCCCTCTCTGAACCTCAGCCAGCCCTTCCACAGAAAGGCTGTCCCGACCCTCATGGACAGAGTTTCTCTTATCCTTTTTGGGTAGCAGTACCCAGAGCCCAAAGCCTCGGGCTTTCCACTGGCCCGAATGGGGAGCCTGGAGAAGCCGGCACCAGAGCCAGCAATACAAACTTAACAGACACCCTCTTAGTTCCGGGCCAGGAATTTGGAAGATATCATCCCTCATACCCACCCATTACCAATGCAACCTCAGATAAATCATTCCCTTCTCAGTACCTCAGTGGTCCTCGTGACAAAACCTGAGAGTCGGAGTTCACCAGAGATGTTCAGGTGCTGGGAAGAACTGGGTCCCAGGAACATTCCTTACAGGGCCAAGGTGGGATCAAGAGAAAGCTGAGCAGGCAGTCCTCTAAATCCCTGCTTCTCTGCTTTTATCTGATAAATACATCAGGCTTCAGGTAAAATCTCCAGGCTTGTTCTAAGGCTCTGCGGATAAAAACACACATATAAGTTAAAAACTGCAGATCTAGAGGGTCCTGGCTCCTTCCTTCTGATCTCCCTGAAACTGTGATTCTAACTGGATCCTAATGAGCTCAACTAAGAGCTGAACTTCATTCTACCCAGTTTTAGCAAAATGACGAATTTCACAGTGTGACCACTGATCAACAGCCAAAGAATCTACTGAAGATCTACTCCGCACTATCACCCAGAAAAATGTAACACCTGCCTGTCCCCAGAAGATGTATCTAAGGTCCGCCTTCAGAAGATGTGATAAACTGCTGCCTGTTTTCTAAACCATGGAGAGAGGGCCACTGGTCTCAGGTCTGGGGACAACTCACCATCCCCATCTTTCTGCCTCCTCCCTCTGCCCAGTTGGAGGTCTTGGGTCCCAGCTTCTCCTCCACTGCCCTGCCCTTTTCAGAGGGCCCAAGAGGGAATTTCTCATCAAAACTGGCCCCCAATCACCCTTCCTTCCTCCCAGAAGCCCAGCTGGCCCTGGCACCCGGGTGGGAGGCTCACAGCAGAGACTTCCTGGCATCTCAGCTGTGATGCACCAGCATGAGATTAGATTGTCTGTCCTCTTGAAGAAAGGGAGGAAGTCCAGCTCCTGGAAAGGCAGGGCGACAGAAGAGCACAGGTGGGAGGGGGTGGCTGCTCAAAAGCCCCAGATGAGAGTCTTTTAAGTAGACAAAATGTCTCTCCTTTTCTAAACATGCCTCCCTATCTTCTTTGCTGATGAACTCCTACTCATCCTTCAAAACCCATATCCAACATCATTCATTCTTTGAAGCCTTTCTCTCCCTCAGTTCACATGCCACATCATACATACCTATCTTAGGTAGTTCTGAAATTAAATGACAGTAATTTTTCCAAGAAAAGGGTCCATTACTGAAAATCAAAGGATCTCTGTTCAAATCTCAACCCAGCTGTGAGACTTCAGACAGGTCTCTGAGCCCCTCAATTTCTCATTTGTAAAGTGGAGAAGGTAAAACATCCTCTAGGGTGGTTTTGAGTATTAAAAAAGGTAATATACATTAAAGAGCCTGAAATAGTGTCCAGTGCATAGAGGCACTCAAGAAAAGTGAGCTTCATTTCACCCCTAGGAGAGGGTGAGCATCTCAAAGGCAGAAACCAGGTCTTCATTCATTCATTCATGTATTGTCATCATCACTGAGCTCTTGTTTGTTAAAGAACAAGCCCTGAGCCAAAAGCTAGGTTCTCCAGCAGGTCACGAGACAGACACTGGCCAGGTGTCATCAGTCTCACGGTCTTCCTGACCCATGTTTCTCCAGCACCCACTTCGGCTGTCACTGTCCCACCCTTCCAAGATGGTTGACTCTGCCAGGCCTGCAGAGTCCAGGATGGAAGTTGCCTGTCCCCCAGGATTGTCTGTAGACATCTCTCCTACACTAGGTGTCTTTGCAAGACAGAGCCTTGTCTGAACACTCTGGGAAGAGAGAAAGGAAGAAATACCATCACCCCCCCGTCTCAGGGAGCTCCTGTTCCACTGGGAGAGACACTTGCTTCTTCCTGGGGAGTTTTCAGCCTGATGGAAGAGACAAGTACAGAGTACTCAACTTTTAAATCTCTCAGTCTGATGAAAGAGTCACATTCTCCTGATTTGGGGAACTCCTCGTCTGAAAGAAGATGGCAGGTTCTCATTTTCCCGATGGCACAGGTACGTTTCTCCCTGACTGTAGAGCTCCCAAGTCTGATAGAGGGGACACATGGCTCCTGATCTCAGCCCAGTCTATCCCTGATGGGGATGAGATTGTTCCTGTCACAGGAGGGCACCTCCTCTGGTGGGAGAGGCAGTCTGTGCTCACAGATAGCTTGCGAGTCAGATAAAACAACAGGCATGGAAAAAAGAGATCAATCTAGAGTCCCTTTGAAAGGCTAGCTGTGCAGTGTCTGTTTGTCTGTAGCCTCAGAAGTGATATTCCTGGCTCTGCAGATACATCATCCTAATCCATGGGGCTGGACACAAATGACACAGACTCATCCGCCTCTCAAGCATCCAGCCAAGCCCCCCTCACCAGAGGCTCCCAGCCAGAGCTGGCCTGAGGCCACCGTCGCTGGCATCGTATGCCAGTCTTGCCAGGGGAGCCTTTCTCACGATCAGGGACATCTGGGCTGGCCCAGCTCCCAGAGGCCACAGACATGAAAAGCGAGGGGCTCAGCGGAAACACCATCTGCACATCATAAAGCCTCTTGGTGGTTCCCAGAGGCTGCCTCCAGCTGCAGCTGTGCTGCCCGGAAAAGCAGAGGAAGGTACCAAGTGGCCAGGAGGGGGCGGGGGGCGGGGGGTGAAGGATGGCCGAGAGGGGAGCGTTGGGCTGGAGTTCTTCCACCCAGCACCGAGCACACTTTGCAAATGAACGTCACCTGTTTGTCTCCCTGTCACTGCCCAAGACCACAGGTTGTGCTTATCCCCGAAGGTGACCTGGTGACATGAGCAGTGTTCGGTAGTGGTCCTGCAATCAGATTCTAGAGTTGTACAGCCTGGGTTCAAATCAAAGATCCACTCTCTAGGGGAGTGAATGGACTTTGCTGAGCCTGTTTTCATGCCTGTACGTTAAAGATAAAAATCATCACACCCGTCATCGTGGGGTTGCTATAAGAATTGATAGAAGTAATCAGTTAATAGAAGTAATCAGGTAAATAGATATAATTGATAGAAGAGCTGTACACTTAAGATTCATGCACTTGTTATAAATATTTGGACAAAATTTCATTATAAAAGACGTAATATGTGTCCCGTGCCTGATTTAAAGAGCTACTCAGTCACTATTCGCTTTTATCGTTGTCTTTTCTCCCAGATACTGTCCTGAGGCTCGGTGAGCAGACACCTAAATAGGGCGGAGCTTTGGGGGATAGTTCATTGAACCACCTTCCCCAAGGCCCCGCCTCCATCACCACAGCCACAGCTGATTGGACAAGAGGCGGGACCTGGCCCAGGGGAAGCCATCTATTGGCAGTTGAGCGGAGCCTGTCAGATTCTTCCCGGAGAATTTGAACAGGGAGGGGTCAGTCTGTTAGGTCGTGTAAGTCAATGATTCTCTGAAGAACAGAGGAAGGAGGCAGAGAAAAAAAAAAAGAGACAGATAATTGAGAAAAGCAGAGGTGAGAGAAACAAAAGTTTCCTCAGAAAGATATTGGGAGTGAGAGCCCCTGGTGTGGGCTTCCCACGTGATTTCCGAGTAGACAAGGCTGTTGGGAATCTCCTGACTTTGGAGCCTCTGAGATGAATCCTGCAAAGAAGCACAAACGTACATACACACATGTGCACATACCACACGTGCACTCCTTTCTGCTTTTTCTTTGCAGTCCCCTCCCACATCTGAACAACTTCCAAAATGGTAAATCCCAAAGGAGACTAAGTTTGTTGAGTGGGTGCAAAAGCTGAGAGACAGAGATGAATCGTTCTGGACAACAGAATTTTTGGAGAGAGCAGAGAGAAGAGGTGGCTGGCTGTCGGAGAGAAAATACAGGTGCACAGATCTCATGGGGAATTTCACAAAGTGTCTGCACTGTGGTGTGAGATCTTAATAGCAAAACTTCATTAAAATCACCTCATTTACCATCTCAGTTCTGCTCGCTTCCATGTCAGCTCCATTCTTATAGGCTCTGCCCTCTATGGCTGGCAAGACAGTGGCTGCAACAGCTCCTAGAGCCACAGCAGCCCTTAATCACAGCCAACAGGTGTCTTGGTTTGGGCTCCCCCAGAAACAGACCCTGAGACAAGGATTTGAATATGAGTAGTTTATTGGGAAGCGATCATAGGAAACAGTGGTCGGAGAATGGGGAAGTGAGCCAGGGAAGGAAAAGAAGCCAATAAAGGGTGTGTTACTGAGCCAGTTATCTCCACAGACGGCCAGAGCCTAATCTCACTGGGGAGCTGTGAGAAACAGGGTAGAGTATGCACCCAGAAGGAAATTGCAGCATTTATCAACCAGCCCCTATCAGCCATTGGTTGAGGGCTGTTCCAGGGCTGGGCCTAGGACTCCTTACATTTTGCACATGAGGCATGCTACTCTTCTCATCCCAGCCCCAGCTGCTCCCTGGTGACACTGATTCTGTTACTCAGGCTTACAGCACAATGGACTCAGGCAGAGTTCCACGAACTGGCAGTTGGAAGTTCAGCCAGTGTTCATGGAAATGACAGATGCCAAGGGGCTCTGGTAGGGGCACAGATAGTAGCTACCCCAGCAAAAGTCTCACTGTTATCACAAAGGTTCTGACTGGGTCATATGTTAACCTCTGAACCAATCACTGAGGCCAGACGGCTGCTCTATGCTAATTACCTTAGGCACGGGAACAGGGAGATGAGAGGGTAGGAGGCGTGAGAAGGTGGTGAGAAGGTGTTCCTTCTGTATTTCATTGAAATGGGTGAGGGTGGACCACAGCAGATCTCAGAAAATAAGGTGAATGGATGCTAGGTGGCCAGAGAAACAAAAGATGCATGGGACCACTCCTCAAGACTAAATTGGAAGGTAAGAAGGTTGTGTTTGGCTTCTCAAAAGTGATTCTGACCGAGCCTCTGAGCTGGTCACTTGCCCTTATCAAAGGATAAGACATTAATTGAGGAAGACTTCCCTGGTGGTCCAGAGGTTAACATTCCACCTTGCAGGGGACACAGGTTCGATCCCTGGTCAGGGAACTAAGATTCTACATGCCACAGAGCAACTAAGCCCGGTGCCACGATTAGAGGGTCTGTGTGCTGCAACAAAAGATCCCACGTGCTGCAACTAAGACCAGACACAACCAAATAAATAAAAGAAATGTTTAAAAAGCATTCATTGAATACTGATTTGTGCCAGACACTCTGCCAGATTCTGAGGGTGCACACATGAAAAGGTGTCACTTGCGGTCTCTGAGAGCTTCTGGGCACGGGTAGCAGTCGGGGGTGAGGGGTGGGAAGTTACAGTGACCACTGTTTCAACTACCATCTCTTCATATCTGTGCATGACATGCCCCTGATTGCAGCACACACAGTTTTTATGACCCATTAAGCAAAACTTAAAACCACCAGTTAAATTATGTTATACCATGGGTTGTAATTTCTTCCAATTTCAGAAATAGGAAATGTTAAGAAAAAAAAAGTTCATCTTAGCACTGATGGATTTCAGTAATATTTTTTATAGTTCTTAAAGGGTTTTTCACAGGCATTATCCCATCAGATGCATACTATTAATACAAATCTATCAGGGGTAATATCACTACTATTTCCATCCCACGAAACCATCAGAAAGGTCAAGTGACTTGCCCAAGGTCCTTAAGCCACTAAGTGGTGAAAATAAGACTCTGTCTAGTGGCAGAGCCAGGATATCATCAAGCCTGCCTGGCAAACTTCTTTGACTCCTGGCTCTTCTTTTTATCAAATGTGGAGTGCTCCCACCTCTGGTTCCTTCCTGGTCAAAACTGACAGGAAGCCCAACCAACAGCACATCACCCACCCACATACCCACACTTGAGATATTTCCATTTCCAGAACCCTTACGCCTTAGAATATCTTCAATTAGAAGTGCTTGGTAATGGTTTATTTGATAATTTCCTCACACATATGCCTAAATGGTCTCAGGTTGAAAACCAGGGTTGGCTTCATGAGCAAGTGGTCCCAGGACAGATGGTCATTCTGCAGGATTGCCACCAGAGGGCAGCTCTGCCTGGCGACAATGGTAAACAGGAGGTTAACCTTAGAGGGCTGCACATGTCTCCCATCCCCGTCTGAGAACAACAAATAATACTTACTGCCAACCCTTACTAAGCCCAGTTTTGTCCTAAGCACTTTCCATGCATCAACACACTGAATTATCACCTATGAGGTCGCTACATTTATTACCCCATCCTACAGATGAGAAAACTGAGGTTTTGCAGAAGTTAAGTAATGGGGTCAAGGTCATACAACTAGAAAGTGGTAAGCCATGTATCTGTTCTATGAAACCTCAAGCCTCCTGATGTCAGGGGCTGTGTCTTATTCTTGTCTGAGGCCCCCACAGACTCCAACACAATCACTATTTGCTGAATGAAAATCTGTTGAAGTGAGAGTCTTGGGGCTCAGGGGCTGTCACTGCATTCCCCACCCCACCCCCCCCTCACTAGTCCCTGCCCCTGGAGGAGATCTCTAGGCTCAGTTCAGGCAATACCTCATCTAGGTATGCTGCTTCTTCGATGGCGATTCTTAGCGCTTGTCCAGGCTCTGTTGTGCCAGAATCTCAGGGACCACAAATCACCAGCATAAGAGAGAGTTTTAGATTTGTCAGTGGCTTGGCAGCTCTGAAGTCTCATCCCATAGGTTGCAATCTCTGCCACTTGAACGAGTGGCTGGCTATGCAGTTGAGGGGGCAGGGTTGGAGAGCACATGTAATGTGAATTCCTTCAGCAACCATCACTGGGTGTCCACTGTGAACGAATACCAGGTAACTACCTTGAGGGAGATAGAGGCAAGGGTGACACAACCTCCTCACCCCTAATCCCCTCTTGGAAGAAGAAATCAATGACAGCAAGAAGAAAGAACACAGAAGGAAGTCCTGCCCACCTGCAGAAAGAGCCCCAACCCTCCAATCATTGGGGCAACGAAAATGTATTATGCACATGCTAAGTGCCAGCTGCAGGGGACATAGCAGTAAACAAAACCCCTCTTGGCCTCATGAAGCTCTCAGTCTAATGGGGAGACGTAATACATAAATATGTCATTGCAAACGTGATGTATTTAAAGGAAACAGGAAATGCACAGAGTGCTACGAAAGAAACTAAAAGGGACTCGTGTCAGCGGGGTTTAGGGGGTTACCTTTCTGAGAAAGATAAAAAAGAACTGACTGCATGAAAAATGTGGGAACAGCTTTCCAGAATAAGGGAAAAGCAAGTATGAAGGTCATGAATATAGAAGAATGTGACATGTTCAAGACTAAACTTAGGGATATTGGGTGGGAGGTAGGAGGGAGCTTCAAGACGTAGGGGACATATATATATACCTATGGCTGATTCATGTTGATGTATGGCAGAAAGCAGCACAGTATTGCAAAGCAATTATCCTTCAATTACAAATAAATACATTGTTTTAAAAAGAAAAAAACATTAGGGATATTATGTCTGGAGTGTAATGAGTCAAAATGGATTGTGGCAGAAGACTGGGTCAGAGAGGAGGGCCCAGGGAAAACACTTAGGTTTTATTTTTTTTTTTCCTATTATTTTTGGGCTGCACTGAGCAGCATGTGAAACCTTAGTTCCCTGACCAGGGATCAAACTCATGCCCTCTGCAATAGAAGTGCAGAGTCTTAACCTTGGAGCACAAGGGAGTTCCCCACAAAGCTTAGGTTTTATCTGAGTGTGAGGGAAGGCCACCAAAGGGTTGTGAACAGAGGGGAGGTGCAGCCTAAGCTAATCCGTGCTGATCAGGTCACTCTGGCTGTCATGGGGAGAATGGATGGAGAGTGAGGCAGAGTCAAAGCTGGGAAACATGGCAGCTCTCATAAGTTAATGTCAAGGACATATAGATGAGTGGGCTGTTTCCTCCTAATAGGGGATCTGGGGGAAGGCTTTGAGGAGGGGATTTTATCCCAAGTGAAAGCTTAAGAGGCAAGAACAAAGGAAAAGGCTGCATTCCAAGTTTTTTCCTCCTGAGTAAAGGGAAAACTTGTTTTTCCTTTTTCTGCCTCAGAAACGAAAAAGAGATGGGTATTCATCAATCTGTACTTTCCAAATCACCTACACGGAGGTTTAAACAATTATAACAAACCATCAGCGGTTCCAAGTGAGAATAACATGTCAAATGACAATGTCAAATTTGGCACAAACAGATCTGGCTGAGCCTCACAAATTTTATCCTGGGGCTGACAGTGTCAGCAATTCCGAGTCTGATCCCCAGCTGCCTCTGAAAGACAAGATCACAGGAGAGAAAGGGGCAGAGAAAGCCTCCCTGGTTGCATTTCCCTGAGCAAACAGGCACGTTTGCCTCTGGGGTGAGCAGGGCAGTGTCGACCAAACCAATCAGAACATGATTAGCCAGAAAGAGTCTGTCAGCTCTTCATTGGTGACCAGTCTCATGAGGGCCAAGAGTTCACATTTTGTGAAACCTCTTGGTTTCACTAAACATCTTATGTTTCGGTTCAACTAGGTATTGCCTGCCAGCCGAGTCTGCACAGCAGCGTGCCTCCAGACCGCATCCCTCTCAGGACTGGCACCAGCCCTCCCTGACGTCCATGTCCGCCTCTCACTGGGCCCTCACAACGGCAGTCCCCTCAAGGCAGGTGCAGAAGCTGAGTTTAGAGACAATTTAATTTTTGCTTCTAATGAACGGCTTTGCCTATCCAGCACCCATTCTCTAATCCTGTGATAACAGCATCCTAATTTTTCTTGGGGACCTCAACTTAGGCCACGTGGATTAGGTGGTACAGGCCTCCCATCTAAATCCTAGGGGTGGACTTATGATCTAGATTTGACCACCACCATCAGGGCCACCTCCTGCCCCTTCATAGTGATTGGTTCAGAGTAGGCACGCGATGTAAATCTGTTCAATCAGAAAAACCCATGACTTTTTGCTGGACCCCTGGAGAAAGGAGCACTCTCTTTTCTCTGAATTGGGATCTATGAAGATGTCAGCCTGGAGCTGCTGGATGGAGGTCATTAGAGTCTGTCTGAGAACATGACCAGAGCAGAGGAAACAGCCCAAAGACAGAGAAAGCCTCTTACCTTGTGACATCATTTGAGCTTCTGAATGGAGCCATGCTTAAAGCTTAACCTTATTAGGGGTGGGTTTCTGACACCAATAAAGAGCATTCTGACTCTCAGGTGAAGGTTAAGGAATACAAGGATAAGGACTAGACCCTCTGATTTCTAGCCCAGGGGCTCTCACCCTGTATGATTTTCCAAGTAACTTTATCCAACCACATATCCAAACCTAACTAATCTGTATGGCTTTACAATTTACTAAAGATGGATATTTTTAAAACAAAAACATCTGATCACAGCATTGTTTAATCTAACTGGATCACAGAGCCATGGAAGGGCCCCTGGAGATCATATCATTGAGTGGTTTTCAAAGATTTTTTAGCAACTTCTTATTTCAAATGAAATATTAAGCAGGGCTCCTGTGTACAGGAAATAAAGCAGTATCTTGTTACTGCAAGTGTATTTTATCTTTTAAGTTAAAAGTGTTAACATTTAACATTTACTTTTTAATAATCAGTGACCTAAATTTCAATGTGTTTGTTTCTAAGATATAAAAATTGGTTAAATAGGAAATCAATAGAGAAAAATCAATGAAACAAAAAGCTCATTCTTTGAAAAGATCAGTAAAACCAATAAGCCTCTAGTCAGGCTAGTAAAAAGAGGAAAAACACAAATTACTAATATCAGAAATGAAAGCAGGGCATCATTACAGCTCCTACAGACATTAAAAGGATAATAAAGGGATACTATGAACAACTCTATGCCCACAAACTTGAAAGTCTAGATAAAATGCACCAATTCCTTAAAAGACACAATTTTGCCAAACTCACAAAAGAAGAAATAGATTATCTGAATAGGTCCATATCTATTAAAGACATTGAATCAATCATTAAAACCTTCCAAAAGAGAAAACATCAGGCCCAAATAGGTTCACTGGCCAAATCTACCAGACATTTAAAGGAAGAAATTACACAAATTCTCTGTAACCTCTTTTAGAGGATAGAACAGAGGGACGACCCCCTAACTCATTCTATAAGGCCAGCATTATTCTAATAACTAACACCAGTCAAAGACATTGCAAGAAAAGAAAACTACACACCAATCTCTCTCATGAACATAGATATAAAAATCCCAATAAAATATTAGTAAATATAATCCAATAATAAATAAAAAATTATACTCTACAACCAAGCAGGATTTATCCCAGGGACACAAGACTGATTCAATCTTCAAAAAGCACTTAACATAGGGGACTTCCTGGTGGGCCAATGGTTAAGACTTTGCCTTCCAATGCAAGGGGTGTGGGTTTGATCTCTGGTCAGTGAGCTAAGATCCCACATGCCTCTTAGCCAAAAAAAAAACAAAAACAAAACATAGAACAGAAGCAATACTGTAACAAAGTCAATAAAGACTTCAAAAATGGTCCACATAAAAAAATTTTTTCTTAAATCACTTAACATAATCCATCAAATCAACAGGCTAAAGAAGAAAAATAACATGATCACATCAACAGACAGAAAAAAAAGCATTTGACAAAATCCAACACCCATTCATGATTTTTAAAATCTCAGTAGGGATTCCCCAGTGGTCCAGCGGTTAAGGGGCTTCCCCTGTGGCTCAGTCGGTAAAGAGTCTAACTGCAGTGCTGGCGACCTGGGTTTGATCCCTGGGTTGGGAAGATCCCCTGGAGAAGGAAAAGGCTACCCACTCCAGTATTCTGGCCTGGAGAATTCCATGGACTGTATTGTCCATGGGGTCACAGAGTCGGACATGACTGAGCGACTTTCACTTTCACTTTCCAGTGGTTAAGAATCTACCTGTCAATGCAGGGGACATGGGTTTGATCCCTGGTTGGAGAAGATCCCACGTGCCACAGAGCAACTAAGCCTGTACACCATAACTACTGAGCTCACAGGCCGCAACTACTCAAGCCTGCTCGCCTAGAGCCCGTGCTCTGCAGCAAGAGAAGCCACCATAATGAGGAGCCTGCGCACTGCAGCTAGAGAGCAGCCCCCACTTGCCACAGCTAGAGAAAGCCCACGCACAGCAATGAAGACTCAGTGCAGCCGAAAAATAATAATAAATCAGTAAATTCAAAAATAAATATGTAAAAATTTTAAACTCTCAGTAAACTAGGAACAAAGGGGAACTTCCTCATCTTGATAAAAACTATCTACCAAAAAATCTACCAAAAAAATCTATGCTAATAGCATACCTAATGGTGAGACACTCGGAGCTTTCCCTCTAAGAACAGGTACAAAGCAAGATGTCTCTTCTCAACACTCCTTTTCAACATTGTATTGGAAGTTATAACCAATGCAATAAGACAAGACAAGAAAATACAGATTTGGAAGAAAGAAACTGTCTTTATTTACAGATTACATGATCATCTGGGTAGAAAATCTGAAAGGACTGAAAAAAAAGCTGGAACTAATAAATGATCATAGCAAGGTTGCAGGAAGCAAGGTCAATATACAAAAGTCAATCCTTTTCCTATACACTAGTAATGAACAAGTAGAATCTGAAATTAAAAACACGAGACCATTTATATTAGCATTTCCCCCAAATGAACTACTTACACATAAATCTAAAAATATATGTACAATATCTATACAAGGAAAACTAAAAAACTCTGATGAAAGGAATCAAAAAAGAACTAAATAAATGGAAATATATTTCATATTCACAGATAGGAAGATTCACTATTGTCAAGATGTCAGTTGTTCCCAAAATTGATGTATAGATTCAATGCAATTCCAATCAAAATTGCAACAAATTATTTTATGGATATTGACAAGCTGATTCTAGAGCTTATATGAAGAGGCAAAAAACCCAAAGTAGTCAACACAATGCTAAAGAAGAACAAAATTGGAAGACTGAACAACTCAACTTCAAGACTTACCATAAAGCTACAGTAATCAAGACAGTGGGCTTCCCAGTGGCTCAGCAGTAAAGAATCCACCTGCAATGCAGGAGACACAAGATGATCCCCTGGAGGAGGGCATGGCAACCCCCTGCAGCATTCTTGCCAGGAAAATCCCACGGACAGAGAAGACTAGCAGGCTACAGTCCATAGGGTCACAAATAGTCAGACAGGACTGAAGCCACTGAACATGCATGCATGCAGTCAAATCAGTGTGATGTTGATGAAAGTACAGACAAATAGATCAATGGAACTGATAACACAGAAATAGATCCACATAGATACAATCACTGACAGGAGGAAAGGCAGTAAAACGGAGAAAATGGTCCTTGGACTTCCCTGGCGGTCCAGTGGTTAAGATGCTGTGCTTCCTATGCAGGCAGAACCAATCCCTGGTCAGGGAACTAAGATCCCACATGCCACTCAGCACGCCCCCTCCCCCCCAAAAAAGCCCTAGAACAACTGAACAATCACATGTTTGTTCGGTGAAAAAAAAGAATCAGGACACAGACTTTACACCCTTTGCAAAAATTGACTTTGTGTTTTCTATTTGATCAAGGGTTCTGGGTTTGTCATGGCAGAAGTGTTAGTCACTGAGTCGTGGGCCATTCAGTCTCATTGTTTGAAACCCCATGGACTGTAGCTGACCAGGCTCCTCTGTCCATGAATTCTCCAGGCAGGAATACTGGAAAGGGTTGCTGTTCCCTTCTCCAGGGGATCTTCCCAACCCAGGGCTCAAAACCATGTCTCCCACATTGTAGGCGGATTCTTTACCATCTGAGCCATGAGGGAAGCCCTGTCATGGCAGAATCTGAGTCCAAATGACTTTGGGGTTGTCAGCAATGGGCACCATGGCTTGGACTCATGGCACTCGAGCAGCTCTGGAGCCACGAGGACAGAGGCAGCCCAGGCTCTCTGCAGGGACAGATGCCACCTGCCACCTCTCCTTTGTTCACTCAGAGGCGGGTGCCTGGGGCAACTCCCTGTGACCGTGAACAACTCTGGGAGTTGCACTGTCAACAGCCTGCCACAGCGAATCACTTCAGGCCACTGCATCCCCAAAGATCTGCCCACCGACCCCGCCTCGGCCCCCTCTGGGCCTCTCCCAGCAGCATGAACAAGCTGATGCCAGGTAAGCCTGTCCCTGCTGCCAAACGGGAGCATCTGCTGCAGCTCCTGGGGCTCTGGGCTTGGGAAATGCCACCTCCCTCCCCTTCCTACAGGGACAGAGTACAGGGCACGCTCAGAGCATCCAGGAGAGCGGGCCCTTTCCCACCCCTGACACTGTGCAAGAAGCTTTTTCACACCTCACTTACCCTGACCCTCCTGCCCACCACACAGACAGCGCAGGCCTGTTTCTACCCATTCCTCAGAGGAGAAAACTGAGGTTGAGACAAATGAAGAGAAGGGAAGTGTAGCCCAAGGACTACTGGTTGTGGGAGTTCCTCGCCCTACCTCACTGCTGCATGAGGGGGGCTTTGGGAAGCACACTAGGGCAGAGGTGGGGGTCATGGGAGCCCCCGATGTTCAGGGCTTTCAGTGTAACTTGGACCAGGGGGTCGGCTCGCAGGAAGCCCTTTTCATCTGTCAGCTGTAAGGGAATTCCTATAAAGGGTCAGCATTGGCTCTCCCAGAACTGCCCCAACCAGGGGAGGCCACACTACCCCAGGGTGTCAGCTGTCCTACCTCAGGTATCCAGGATGTCAGCTGTGTCCCTCTCCACAGGAGTGCCAAGCCTGGAAGGCCCCACTGTGGTGGGAGCCTGGCGCACCTCAGGGTGATGAGTCTGCTCAGGGCCTGGCCTGCCCCGGCCTCCCCACCGCAGAGAGGCCACGGCCTGAGAGAGCGGGCAGAGGCCGGTTCCTGGGAATGCCACACCCCCCAGTGGCCAGCCTTCCCCGGTGCTCTCTCCTCCTCCTCCGAGACTCTCCCAGAGGGGGCCACCCGTTACCTCCAGTCCTAAACCAAAGGAGACCCTCAAGGGAGGAGCGGGGAAGAGAATCATCATCAAAAACATTCCTTCATCCCAAACACTATTGCTTCAGGGCCCGCGCTTAGCCCGCCCCGCACTGTGTGAGGTGCGGGGGACAGAGTGCAAGGCAGACAGGCCCAGGCCCTACCCTCAAGGAGCTGGGAGTCCCGTGAGGAGAGCGAGGGAATGTGCACACATGTGGGTAACAGATACGTGACTGCACAGAGAGAAGCCTAGCCAGGTGCGGCCGAGAAGTCAGAGGTGCCACTGTGGGTCTCCTTCCAGAAGCTTCTCTGAGGCAGTCACGCTGGAAACCAGGCCGACATAAGGGCAGGAGCCAGGTCAGGAGCTGAGGGGAGAGTGTGCTAGGCACAGGGAAGGGCAGAGGCTATGGTCCTAGGCAGAAGGAAGCCAGGCATGTCAGAACCAGGGAGGAGGCTGGTGTGGCAGGACCATGGCAATGTTGGGCGGGGAGCGGGGGTTAGGGAATGGAGCTGGAAAGAGAGCAAGGCCAGGTCAGACCCTGAAAGCCAAGGTAAGGGTGTGGCTCTGACTCTGAGGGAGGTGGAGAGACATGAGACAGTTTTGAGCAGGGGAGTGACATTATCTGAATCTCATTTTTAAAGGATCATCAATTCAGTTCACTTCAGTTCAATTGCTCAGTCATGTCCAACTCTTGTGACCCCATGGACTGCAGCACACTAGGCTTCCCTGTCCATCACCAATTCCCGGACCTTATTCAAACTTATGTCCATTGAGCCGGTGATATCATCCAACCATCTCATCCTCTGTCGTCCCCTTCTCCTTCTGCCTTCAATCTTTCCCAGCATCAGGGTCTTTTCCAATGAGTCAGTTCTTTGCATTAGGTGGCCAAAGTATTGGTGTTTCAGCTTCAGCATCAGTCCTTCTGATGAACATTCAGGATTGATTTCCTTTAGGATGGACTGGTTTGATCTCCTTGCTGTCCAAGGGACTCTCAAAAGTCTTCTCCAACACCCAGTTCAAAAACATCAATTCTTTGGCACTCAGCTTTCTTTATGGTCCAACTCTCACATCCATACACGACTACTGGAAAAACCATAGCTTTGACTAGATGGACCTTTGTTGGCAAAGTAATGTCTCTGCTTTTTAATATGCTAAGTTGGTCATAACTTTTCTTTCAAGGAGCAAGCGTCTTTAAATTTCATGGCTGCAGTCACCATCTTCAGCGATTTTGGAGCCCCCCAAAATAAAGTCTGTCACTGTTTTCATTGTTTCCCCATCTATTTGCCATGAAATAATGGGACTGGATGCCATGATCTTAGTTTTCTGGGATATTTTATACTCAGTCATAAAAAGGAACAAAATTGTGACATTTACAGAAACCAAGAGGCTGTCATACAGAGTGAAGTGAGTCAGAAAAACAAATATCACATATAAACATATATATATATATGAAAATGGTATAAAATGGTTTAGATGATCTTATTTGCAACTAAGAAATAAAGACACAGATGTATAGGAAAAAACATATGGACACCAAGATGGGAAAGGGAAGATGGGATGAATTGGGAGATTAGGATTTACATATATGCACCATTGATACTATGTATAAAATAGATAACTATAGCTACTGTATAGCTCAGGAAACTCTACTCAATGCTCTGTGGTGAACTAAACGGGAAGGAAAGCCAAAAGAGAGGGGCCATAAATAAACATATAGCTCATTCACTTTGCTGTACAACAGAAACTAACACAATATTGTAAAGCAGCTGGACTCCAACAAAAATTAATAAATAAATAAAGGATCATAGAACATTTTAAAGTTAATACTAGCAGCTGACATGTATTGAGCACTTACTCTATTCCAGGTCTTATTCTTGGTGTTTTTTCACCCCGACTCCCACCCAATAGCTATGGGACATAGGTGCCTCCTGTCTGGTTCTGATGCTGCTCCTGTAAGACACACACACTATATCCTCGTCTGGGTGTTGCAGGGAAGACACTGAGGAAGGATCTGGATGGGTGATGGGTGCACAGCCCATGCTCAACAAGTGTCACAGCCATTATTCATGCCCAAAGCATCAAGGGCTGTGTGTTCTCAGGATCTGGTGAAGTGCATCAGGCAGATCCACCGTGGAAAGAGAAGCCACCCATCCTGCCTCCATGATGGAGCTGCAGCAAACCAGGCTGCAAGCGAGGTGACAGAGGCCCACAGATGTAGTAAGGTACTGTGTGGGACTAAGCAAGGTACAGAGACAGCCTTGTCCTCTCCCAAGATCGTCCACCTCCTCTGCCACCAAGAAGGATGCACGAGAGAGAAGCTCCCTGTCCTTATAAGGGACAACTGGCGACTGCCAAGAGGCCTCCCCTTAGGTCAGAACCACGATGCTACACAAATCCCGACATTCGGCCAAGAGAGAGCTGGGCCATTAAGCTGAGCAGTCATTTTTTACTGGTCCAGTTCCCCTGGCTCCATAAACAGTAAAACTATTTCCTTTCTTTAACTTGCCTTCTGGGGCTTCCCTGGAGCTCCAGTGGTTAGGAATCCAGCTGTCAGTACAGGGGACACAGGTTCGATCCCTGGTCTGGGAGGATCTCGCATGCTGCTGGACAACCAACTAGAGCTGGAAGTCGAGAGCCTGCAAGCTGCAACTACTGGAGCCCATGAGCCTAGAGCCTGTGCTCTGTAACAAGAGTAGCCCCCCAGTGAGGACCACAGCTCGAGTGCAGCCCCGACTCACGGCAACTAGAGAAAGCCCACACCCAGCAATGAAGACCCAGCATGGCCAAACAATAAATAAATCAATGACTTACTTTCTGACCCTCTTCAAGGCACAAACATCCATTTCTACACGTTTATGTGAGCACATAGATCCTCTTCTGGAATTTGCTTTTATCTAACGCTATTCCAAACAGGAAGGAAGGGACTTCGGAAATTATCTGACCCCCTTTATGAAGAGCACTGTGACCTGATGGTTAGAATGTGGGGTTTGGAGGTAGGCAGACAAAGATTCAGATCCCAGGCAGGCAAGCTGTGTAATCATAGATAAACCACTTGACTTCTCCACGCCTCAGTTTCCTCACCTGTGGGACAGAGATAAGAGTGTTCCTCTTGGGACTTCCCTGACAGTCTAGTGGCTAAGGCTCCATGCTTCTAATGCTGGGGGTGCAGGTTCAATCCCTGGTCAGGGAACTAAGATTCCACACGTCCCATGGCACTGTCAAAAAATAAAAAATCAATATTTAAAAAAAAGACCTGTCTCAATAAAATTAAATAGAGTGCTCCTCTCACCTGGCTAGAAGAGGATAAAAGGGGATAGGCAGCGTAGGGAACATTCCAGCCAAGTCCTATTTCCAGGCAATTGCTCAATTTCTGTCATTTTGTTCCTTTTGATTGAGATATGTAGTAGGCTCAGAAAGTTTCCCTGTTTGGGATGATATTTGTATGAGCTTTTTATTGCTATACACCAAGCTGCCCTAAAATTTCGTGGTTCATGTAAACATACATTAATTACCTCACAGTTTCTGTGGGTCAGGAGTCTAAGCACAGCTTCCCTGGGTCTTCTGCCTTGGAGTCTCTCCAAGGCTGAGTCAGGGAGTGAGCCAGGGCTGAGGTCTCATCTGAATGTTCTGCTGAGGAAGGATTCACTCTGGAGCTCAGCAACTTGTTGGCAGGACCGATGCCTCATGGGCTGCAGGACTGATGGCCCCAGTGCTTGCTGGGTGTTGGCTGGAGGTTTCCCTTCATTCCTTGCATGTAGCCTCTTCAACTGTGCAGCTTGCTTCACCAAAGCATGCAAGCCAAGAAGACAACAGAGTTGGCTAATAAGATAAAAGACCCAATCTTCTGGGACTGAATCACAGAGGTGACATCTTATCACTTTGCCCGCATTCTACAGTCAGAAGTCAGTCTCTGGGCCAGTCCACACTCACTTGGAGCATGTGACGACCAGGAGGCAGTCTTTAGCTCAGACAGACTGTAAAATGGTTTAGTTCAACTAGAATTTTCTGGTGACTTTTCTGTGCCAGGTACTGTCCTTGAGCTGGGAATAAAAAAGTAGATGAGCTGGGGTTTCTGTCTCCCAGGAATCTTTCTCTTCGAGGTATTTTCTGCTTTGAGTTCTTACCCATTTTTCCCTGCTGTGAAGACTTTTGGACCTAGGTAAGATCTCTGTTGAGGGAAGGAAGGAAATTACAAGCTCCCTAATGAAGATGAGGTAACCAGACCTATTTCCTCCATCAAAGGGTGCTCAGAGGGAAGACACATGAAGCAAGGGTGAGCTGGTTCTGAGGGGCATTTGCAGAGTAGTGGTCACTGTGTCGGGTTCTGTGGACAAAGGTGCTGTGCTCCCCTGGGCCAAACCCTGCCTAGTGGAGCACACTGGGTGATGGGGAGAAGGCAGGTAAGCTCACAGGTTCAGCCTGGAGGGAGCCCAGATCCACTCCACAGTGAAGGCCAGATCCATAGGTGGAGTTGGCATAGCAGTCCTCCTTAAAACAAAAAGAGTTACAGCTTTGAAAAGGTTGAAAACCTGCATCAAAGCTTTGCATCCAGTCCCATCACTTCATGGCAAATAAATGGGGAAACAGTGGAAACAGTGACAGACTTTATTTTCTTGGGCTCCAAAATCACTGCCAGTGGTGACTGCAGTCATGAAATTAAAGATGCTTGCTCCTTGGAAGAAAAGCTATAACAAATCTAGACAACATATTAGAAAGCAGAGACATTACTTTGCCGACAAAGGTCTGTCGAGTCAAAGCTACGGTTTTTCCAGTAGTTGTGTATGGATGTGATCATAAGAATTGATGCTTTTGAACTATGGTGCTGGAGAAGACTCTTGAGAGTCCCTTGGACTGCAAGGAGATCAAATCAGGCAATCCTAAAGGAAATCAGTCTGGAATATTCATTGGAAGGACTGATGCCAAAGCTGAAGCTCCAATACTTTGGCCACCTGATGCAAAGAACTGACTCATTTGAAAAGACCCTGATGCTGGGAAAGATTGAGGGCAGGAAGAGATGGGGACAACAGAGAATGAGATGGTTGGATGGCATCACCAACTCAATAGACATGAGTTCAAGCGGGCTCCAGGGATTGGTGATGGTCAGGGAAGCGTGCTGCAGTCCATAGGGTTGCAAAGAGTCGAATATGACTGAGTGACTGAGCTGAACTGAACTGAAGCTTTACTCTACACCAGGGGGCATTGGTGGCTTGATTTCAGAGCAGCAGAGGTTCCTTTCTTCAACACAACCCCTTTCCTCCACTCTGAACTCTGCCTCAGAGATGCCAGAGTGGATTGTTACAAGGAGGTAAAAGATACAAACCTTTATCCTTTGTAAAAAATCAGTTCCCCTCCTCTAAAGCAACTTCAGCTTCCCTGGCTAACCACTGGACTCTGTTGGGGACAGCCAGTCACAGACTCTAACTCCTCTTGGCCATAGGGATGCACTTGGCATCCAAGCTGGATCCATCTCCCAATCCTTTGCCTATAAAACATGTGAACCAAGCCAAGCCAATCAGAGACCTTCTCTGGAATTTTTTCCTGGATGATGCTGACAGGGAAGAGACCTTTTTCCCAATCGGTCAGGATACAGCTGCTGGAAACTATGTATTCAGTCATGTAAGAAAAGAAAATGGAGCCCAACACAGAAGGATGAGACAAAGAAAGAGAGTATCAAATCCCTGGCTCCTGTCTTTCTTCGGGGAAGCTTTACTCCTCCCGTCCTGGACATGTGACCCACTAATCTTTTTATTCACCTGAAAAAATTCAAACTGGGTTTCTATCATTCTCTGACCACAGGACCCTAAATTACAAGTCTACCACTTAACCGTTGCAGTTCAAGTAAAAGCTACACATCTTCCTGGGAGAAGTGATCCAGAGGTCCAAACTCTTAAGTATAAATGACTGATGTCAGTTCCTTTCTTGTGAGTATAGGTTTATCTGGAGACACACAGTGCACTGTAAGCCTAAACGCAGAGACAGTCAAGACCACTTTCATCATATTCACGAGTAAAAAGAGCTTATGATTCAGATTCAGAAAACCTGGATTTGAAGCCTGGCCCTACCAGTAAGTGGCAACTTACTTCATTTCTCTGGGCATCCATTTCCTCATCTATAAAATGGGAATATATTTCTCCCTTTCTACCTTACAAGGTTATCATGTCAAAAAATATCAACATTATTTTGTCTCTCTTCAGCCATCATCCCTGGGTGTGGTCTCTTAAACACATCTTAACATTCAGGTAAGTGCCAATGAGCAAAACTGTGAATAACTCCTCACCAGTAGGGTTCAGCATCTAAGGATAAAGTCAAGGAGAAGCAGGGCTTAAAGGAGGAAAGAGGAGTGGACCTCCATTAACAGAGCAGTAGTGTTAGTCTGGACCTCTGCTTCGTGGGGATCCAGATTATTTTCATCATTTTTTCAATCTGATTTCTAAATTTTATTTCTTTTCATTTCAAAAAATAATAAATATACAAGTGAGAAATTTTTCAAAAAAATAGAGAAGCATAAAACTAAACCAATCAACTCCACTCTCAGTCCTAGTCTCCTGAGATAACCACTATTAACAGTTCTTGTGTATCTGTCACAGCCTTTTTATCCAGATCAGATCAGATCAGTCGCTTAGTCGTGTCCGACTCTTTGCGACCCCATGAATCACAGCACGCCAGGCCTCCCTGTCTATCACCAACTCCCGGAGTTCACTCAGACTCACGTCCATCGAGTCAGTGATGCCATCCAGCCATCTCATCCTCTGTTGTCCGCTTCTCCTCTTGCCCCCAATCCCTCCCAGCATCAGAGTCTTTTCCAATGAGTCAACTCTTCGCATGAGGTGGCCAAAGTACTGGAGTTTCAGCTTTAGCATCATTCCTTCCAAAGAAATCCCAGGGCTGATTTCCTTCAGAATGGACTGTTTGGATATCCTTACAGTCCATGGGACTCTCAAGAGTCTTCTCCAACACCACAGTTCAAAGGCATCAATTCTTCGGCGCTCAGCTTTCTTCACAGTCCAACTCTCACATCCATACATGACCACTGGAAAAACCATAGCCTTGACTAGACGGATCTTTGTTGGCAAAGTAATGTCTCTGCTTTTGAATATGCTATCTAGGTTGGTCATAACTTTCCTTCCAAGGAGTAAGCATCTTTTAATTTCATGGCTGCAGTCACCATCTACAGTGATTTTGGAGCCCAGAAAAATAAAGTCTAACACTGTTTCCACTGTTTCCCCATCTATTTCCCATGAAGTGATGGGACCGGATGCCATGATCTTTGTTTTCTGAATGTTGAGCTTTAAGCCAACTTTTTCACTCTCCACTTTCACTTTCATCAAGAGGCTTTTGAGTTCGTCTTCACTTTCTGCCATAAGGGTGGTGTCATCTGCATATCTGAGGTTATTGATATTTCTCCCGGCAATCTTGATTCCAGCTTGTGTTTCTTCCAGTCCAGCGTTTCTCATGATGTACTCTGCATATAAGTTAAATAAGCAGGGTGACAATATACAGCCTTGACGTACCCCTTTTCCTATTTGGAACCAGTCTGTTGTTCCATGTCCAGTTCTAACTGTTGCTTCCTGACCTGCATACAGATTTCTCAAGAGGCAGATCAGGTGGTCTGGTATTCCCGTCTCCTTCAGAATTTTCCACAGTTTATTGTGATCCACACAGTCAAAGGCTCTGGCATAGTCAATAAAGCAGAAATAGATGCTTTTCTGGAATTCTCTTGCTTTTTCCATGATCCAGCGGATGTTGGCAATTTGATCTCTGGTTCTTCTGCCTTTTCTAAAACCAGCTTGAATATCAGGAAGGGAGGCAGACAGAAAAACGGAAATCTCAGAATGTGGACCCCGCCCTTGCCCCACCCACGAGCCGGACTCCGCCCCCCGAGACTCCGCCCCCAGGCCTCAGGCTGCAGTGCCACCTCCAGCCGCGAGGGGCCGCCACTCCCAGCCGACCACTCTCTGCGCGCGCGGCAGGCCCTCTCTCCCGCTTCCGCGCCGGCCGCTCGCCAACCTGCCGCCGCTCTCCGGCTCCGGCTGGGTCTCGCGCGCTCGGGCGCGGCTGGGTGTATTCGTAAGAGGCCTCGCGCCGCTGGGCGCACGCCGTCCCCCTGCCTCGCGGCGCGGGGTCTCGCGGGCCCCGCTCCCGCCCTCCGCTCGCCTGGCCCGGACCGGAAGCGGCGCCGCACGGCCTGGGCCTGGCGCGGGGGGCGGGCACCGGGGCCCGATCGGACATGGGCAAGAAGCACAAGAAGCACAAGTCGGACAAACACCTCTACGAGGGTGAGGAGTGGGCCACGGTGGGGGGCGGCGAGCCCACGGCCGCTCGGTGGAGTTTTCGTGCCTTCGAGACAACTCTCAAGCTTCCGAGGCGGGCCGGGGGTCGCACCTCCCGCGGGCAGGCCTGGACCCGCGAAGGGGGCGCGGCCCGCCTGAGCCGCGCCAGATCACCCAGGCGGCGGCGGCGTTCGAACTCGGGACCTCCGGCCGGGGCGGGTCTCCGGTTGGGAGGTGTGAGGCGGGCCCGAGAGGCCCGGGAGCGTTCGGGGCGTCCACTTGGCGAGTGTCCGTCATTCAACAGGTGCGCCGAGGGGCGCCCACTGCGTGCCATTGGCCACCTCTGCCTGTGCGCCTCAGACTGACTCTCCCTACCCAGTTTTACTCTGCGTTTTGGATACTACCCGGCGAGGCTCTCCTTTAATCGAGACTCTTTCTTTCGTTTAAGAGTATGTAGAGAAGCCCCTGAAGCTGGTCCTCAAAGTGGGAGGGAACGAAGTTACCGAGCTCTCCACGGGCAGCTCTGGGCACGACTCCAGCCTCTTTGAAGACAAAAACGATCATGACAAACACAAAGAGAGAAAGCGGAAAAAGAGAAAGAAAGGAGAGAAGCAGATTCCAGGGGAAGAAAAGGGGAGAAAACGGAGACGTGTAAAGGTAAAAGGTCGTTGCGTTGCTTCAGCTTTTAAGGTGGTACCACTTTTCTGAGCGTTGCCGCCTCCCCCTGCCAACCTCACTTTGTTTTTTCTTTGTATCAAATGAGACGCTGAAACGCCCATAAAATCGGGCTGACTTTGAGGAAGAGCAGGGCAGCATAGAAACATGAGTCATCTATGAGTTTCAACAACTCTTTAATTATGCTCTTAGTTGTACTCACACATCAGGTGAGTGAACAGCTAAGTCCTCATTTTCAGGAGCTGCTTCAAAGAGTCGTTTTTCCATCTAGGAAAGGTGAAAGTCGTGCTCTAGCAAAGCTCAGTGTTCGAGGTTTTGGGAAAACAGTCATTTCAAAAGTAAATGTGTTGTCACAGAGCACCAGATTTGAGCCCCCTGCGTCATACAGCAAATTCCCACTGGCTGTCCAGTTTTACATGTGATGTAAATGTTTCAGTGCTGCTGTCTTAATTCACCCCACCCTCTCCTTCCCCCTATGGGAGCTGGGAGGGAGGTTCAAGAGGGAAGGGATGTATGTATACCTGTGGCTGATTGGCGTTGATAAGGGGCAGAAACCAACAGAATATTGTAAAGCAATTAACCTCCAATTAAAAATAATTTTTTTAAAAAAAGCAAATGGGTCTATTGGGATTCAGATTTTGTTCTGAAATACTGTAATGCCAAATACATAATGAACGACTCTCATCTTTTAAGACAAAATCTGAGTCTTGAAGAGATAATTTGATCAGAAACCTTCAAGGGATATGACAGCAGTAACAAAAATAAGCATTTTCTTAACCATCTGCAGTTCCTAGAAAGGAAAAAAGAAAGCGGCTGCCATCTCTGTCATCTGGGTAAAATAGTAATAATAAACTTTCCTTCCAAGGATGATCACATATGTACCTGGAATTGTCCTAGACTACCTCTGCACTTCCCAGATTTAAACCTGTCACCAAGTGACTTATTGAATCATTTACTGGAACTTGAAGCTAAATTTCCATAGGCTCATTTTTATAATTTTTTTATATTTATATATACAACAGAAATGTTCTAGACCATGTGATTAAACACATTGGTAAGTCCCTAAATCTTAGTCTCTTTTTGGAGTTTCCTATATGTCTTTCTGCCCCAGTGTTTACTGCCTTTGTCTAGACTGACACTTGGAGAAGGCAATGGCACCCCACTCCAGTACTCTTGCCTGGAAAATCCCATGGACAGAGAAGCCTGGTGGGCTTCCGTCTGTGGGGTCACACAGAGTCGGACACGACTGAAGTGACTTAGCAGCAGCAACAGACTATGACAATACATAGAACTGTCAAATGTTTTTTCCCTAAATTGTAAAAGCCACATACGCATATGATTTTTTTTAATTCAAATAATATAGAAGTGAACAAGAAGGATGAGAGAAAAAGTTTTCCTTACTCAGGTATCTCATTTAGTCTTTCTCTCCAGAAATAACCAGTTTTGTTGTGGGGGGATTGTTTTTTAATTATTTATTATTACAGGATAAAGTAATTTATGAGCATAGTTTTAAAAAGTCAAGAGTACTATTAATACATTTAAACATAAAAGCAGACTCCTGTTCCATCCTTCCCAAACTTTTTAGTTTTTTCTTTGGATATTTATCTCCATTTCTAAATGTTGGTTTATTTTGCTGTTTACTGATTTCATTTGTACATCTTTTATTGACATCATGTTACAGAAGATGAGAATTTAAATTCATGTCCTTATGTAGCTCCATGCCCCCACTTTCCCTTCCTGCATTCTCCCACTGTAGATACATCTCAGTTCTTAGTAAATTCAGTGTTCAGTGTTCATTTCTAATTATTGTTTATTGGAGACAAGTGTAATATACAAATACAGGTCTGCTATTGACCAGTTGGCTAATTGCTTTCATTTGGTTGTTATGTACTAATTCTTCAAACTCTTAACAGATTTGTAAAAGCCACCTAGCTTCTGTTTTTCATGTGGGCAAACACGTCCCCCCCTTTTTTTTTTTTTTTGAAACATCCGTCTTGCATCCATCCATCTCTGTCACTACCTGCTCTAATCTGGATTAGTTGATTAGACCTCCTGGGACTCCTTTGCCTGCTTTTGAATCCCATATCTTTCTCTTGATTTACGCCTTCGTTGTGGTGGACTCTTAACTGTACACACCCCCTAAGAAAGCATTCATAGGAGGTAGATTTTTGTTAAGTTCTTACGTGTTTGAAAAATCTTATTGTACTCTCATATACTCTCCTCATAGAGATTAATGGTTTGACTCAGCATGGAACTCCAAATTGGAAGTTATTTTCTGCCAGAATTTTGAAAGCATTGCTTGTTGTTTTCTTGCTTCCAGATTTGCTGCTGAGAAGTCTGTTTCCTTCTGATTCTTAGTCCTTTAAACATGGCTAGTATGTGCCCTCTGGAAACGTTTAGAATCTTTCCATTGTCTTCAGTGCTCTGTTACTTTCAGTTCCGAGATGTTTGCTTGAAGTGTTTCTATGATAATTTCCTTTCCTCCATTCTCTCTTTGCTCTTTCCAGAGCCCCTGCTATTAGATGTTGGACCCTCAACTGGTTCTCTAATTTTCTTGTGTTGTTTTTTTTTTTTTCTCCTCTGCTTTTTTGTGTTCTTCTTTCAAAGAAAGTTCCTGAACTTTGTCCTCTGGCTCTGGTCTTGGATTTTATTTCAGATCTCGTATTTTGAGTTTCCGAGAACTTTTTCATATTCTGTAACCATCCTTGTTTTAATAGCATCCTGTTCTTTTTACATGTAGTATCTTTTTTTCTCTGAGATATAAATTGATGGGGTTTTTTTTTTAATATTTTTCTTTTAAGTTTTCTTTTTCTCCTTGCATTGTCTCTATATTCCCCTCAAGTTTCTTCAGTTTATTTATTCCATCTTTTCTTTTAGCGTCAGAAGCATCATTTAATTATCTGTTAGGCCTTTGTAATAGATTTTTTATTTAA
Source organism: Bos mutus (assembly GCF_027580195.1). Taxonomy (NCBI): domain Eukaryota; kingdom Metazoa; phylum Chordata; class Mammalia; order Artiodactyla; family Bovidae; genus Bos; species Bos mutus. Next base: position 43,867,058 of record NC_091634.1, read on the forward strand.
ATGTGAAGCACAGAAAGGCGGATTATATGCTTTGTGCCTAGACAAAGTTTGTCAGCTGAGAGACTTCACTGTGGGCATGACTAACGGACCTGATCACTTCCATCAGGAACCACCCAACTTTTACCCTTTCCCAGGTTTCTGGGGTTAGAACTTTTCTCACAGGTGTCTCCTTCCTTGCAGGCAGGAGGTATCTTGTTTTCTCTGCTCTGGAGACTCCTCCACTTGCCTTTCATTTCCCAAATGTGTTGACATCTTTTATCCTCTGTGGTCTTCTCTGCTCTTTCTTCCCACCATCATCTCATTTAACTGGAAGTTGAGGTAACTCCTTTTAACCACTCCTGGTTTTAGTTCTGGCAGTTACTACTGTTACGCCAGCTACTATACTTTTCATTTCTTGTTTTATCAACTATCTCATCTTTGTATTAAATACACTGAATTTGATTATATTGCTGTACCATATTTTATTTTATATAACTTTTAAATGTTACAGGTAATGCTGCAGTGAATCTCACTGTTCACATCTCTTTATATCCTTTTATAAGGATATCTTCAAGATAGGTTCCTGCAAGTCTCTCCCTCTGCCCTTTCTTGACTGTGGCTTTGAGTGTCATCAGCCACCTATGTATTTTTATTTCATTGCAAACTAAGATGCTTTTGCTTCCACCATTCATTTGGACATAATACCCTGCACAGTAGGGCAGTAGGTTAATGATTTCCACTGTGAACGTGAAAGTCTCTCAGTCCTGTCCGACTCTTTGCAACCCCGTGGACTATACAGTCCATGGATTCTCCAGGCCAGAATACTGGAGTGGGCAGCTTTTCCCTTCTCCAGGGGATCTTTCCAACCCAAGGATTGAACCCAGGTCTCCCGCACTGCAGGCGGATTCTTTACCAGCTGAGCCACAAGGGAAGCCCAAGAATATTGGAGTGGTAGCCTATCCCTTCTCCAGGGGATCTTCCTGACCCAGGAATGGAGCCAGGGTCTCTTGCACTGCAGGCGGATGCTTTACCAACTGAGCTGTGAGGGAAGCACTGTGTAAAAGGTAAAGTGAAAACTCAAAGAAGTGAAGTGAATTTGCCCAGGTCCTGCTTTCCCAGGACTCAGGGAGAACCAGGAGACATTTCTGGGGTGTCACTGATTCTGTAGAGGCTTTTTGGGTTATCCCTTTTTTTCAAACTGGACTGGGGAAGGGGACGGGACACTTCAGAAGAACACCTCTCTCCAAGCTGTGCTCTGGATCTCCAGGGAGTTTTAGTAACAACAGCTACCCCTGGTCTTTTCTTGGGGAAGGTCAGCTTTGTGACCCCTGTGGGTCTGCAAGGGGCTAGAGTATATGTGGTTCTGAGGAACTGGTGGCTCTTCTGTCAGTTCCAGTAGCAGGAAGGAGGAAGGGCACAAGAAAAGAATAAAACATGCCCTTTTCTTTTCTTTTCTTTTCTTTTTGAGGATAATTGTTTTATAATACTGTGTTCGTTTCTGCCATACATCAACAAGAATCAGCCACCTAGGTGCATGCGTGCTCAGTCGTTTCTGACTCTTTGTGAGCCCATGGACTGTAGCCTGCCAGACTCTTCTGTCCATGGGATTTCCCAGGCATGGATACTGGAGTGGGTTGCCATTTCCTTCTCCAGGGGATCTTCCCAACGCAGGGATCAAACCCACAGGTATACATACGTGCCCTCTCTTCTGAACCCCCTTCCGTCTCTCTCGCCATTCCACCCCTCTAGGTTGTCACAGAGCACTGAATTGAGCTTCCTGTGTCACACAGCAAATTTCTACTTGCTCTCTGTTTTACCTGTGGTAATGTAAATGTTTCCTTACTATTCTCCAGTTCGCCCCACCCTCTCCTTCCCTCACTGTCCTCGAGTCTGCTCCGTATGTCTGCCTCTCCATTGCTGTCCTGCAGGTGGGTTCATCAGTGCCATCTTTCTAGATTGCATTTGCGTTCATTAATATATGAAATTTGTCTTTTTCTGACTTCCTTCACTCTGTATAGTAGTCTCTAGGCTCATCCACCTCATTAGGACTGACTCAGATCCTTTTTTTTAATGGTTGAGTGATATTTCATTGTATATATATACACCACAATTTCTGTATTCATTCATCTGTTGATGGACATCTAAGCTGCTTCTATATCCTCGCTTTTGTAAAAAGTGCTGCAGTGAACATTGGGATACATGGGTCTCTTAATTATGATTTTCTCAGGGTGTATGCCCAGTAGTGGGATTGCTGAGTCACATGGTAGTTCCGTTCCTGGTTTTCTAAGGGAGTTTCCACACTGTTCTCCATAGTGGCTGTATCGATTTACATTCTCACCGACAGTGCAAGAAAGTTCCCTTTTCTCCATATCTTCTCTAGAATTTCTTGTTTGTAGATTTTTTAATGATGGCCAGTCTGACCAGTTCGTGGTGATACCTCACTGTAGTTTTTATTTGCATTTCTCTAAATATGCAAATGAGCGATGTTGAGCATCTTTTCATCTGTTCGTTGGCCATTTGTATGTCTTCTTTGGAGAAATGTCTGTTTATATTGTCTTCCCATTTTTTGATTGGATTGTCTGTTTTTCTGATATTGAGCTGCATGAGCTGCTTATATATTTTGGAGGTTAATCCTTTGTCAGTTCCATTTGCTGTTATTTTTCTTCCATTCTGAGGGTTGTCTTTTAATCTTGTTTATTGTTTCCTTTGCTGTGCAAAAGCTTTTAACTTTAATTAAGTCCCACTTGTTTACTTTCGTTTTTATTTCCATTACTCTAGGAGGTAGGTCAAAGAGGATCTTGCTGTGATGTATGTCAAAGAATGTACTGCCCAGGTTTTCCTCTAAGAGCTTTATAGTTTCTGGCCATACATTTAAATCTTTAATCCATTTTGAATTTTTTTTGTGTGTGGTTAAAGTGTTAAAGAGAGGTCAAGTTTTCCCAGCACCACTTATTAAAAAGGCTGTCTTTTCTCTGCTGTATCTCCTTGCCTTCTTCCAAGATAAGTGCCCATAGGTGTGTAGTTTATCTCTGGGCTTTCCATCTTGTTCCATTGGTCTATATTTCTATTTTTGTGCCAGTACCATACTGTTTTAATGTATCTTTGTAGTATAATCTGAAGTCAGGAAAGTTGATTCCTCCAGCTCCATTCTTCTTTTTCAAGATTCCTTTGGCTATTCAGGGTCTTTTTGATTCCCATACAGATTGTGATTTTTTTTTGTTCTAGTTCTGTGAAAAATACCATTGGTAGTTTTATAGGGATTGCGTTGAATCTGTTGTTTACTTTGGGTAGTATAGTCATTTTCACCATATTGATTCTTCTAATCCAGTAACATGGTATATCTCTCCATATGTTTGTGTCTTCTTTGATTCCTTTCATCAGTGTCTTATACTTTTCTGCATACAGGTCTTTTGTCTCTTTAGGTAAATTTATCCCTAGATATTTTATTCTTTTTGTTGCAGTGGTGAATGGGCTTGTTTCCTTAATTTCTCTTTCTGGTTTTTCATTTTTAGTGTATGGGAATGCAAGGGATGTGCCTTTTCCTTTTTAAAGTGTTTTTCTAAAAGGCATTCATAACTTCTGCTTGTATTTCATCATTTAGCCACTCTATCTGGTAAATGAAGGTGCAGGAAGGTTGGGAAATGTGTTTTAGTTAGGGGCATTATATCTTAATAAAAATCAAGACTCTTTTACTTAGAAAAATACGAAGATAAAGTTTTAGGGAAGCACAGATGTTTACAACACAAAACCCTGTAATTTTTCAAAGATGTCTTAAAATTTAGTAATGTCCTTTTGAGTAGGAAGGCACTGATTATAGTAGATAAAATGCCCAACAGATGGGATCAATAGTTTTCTTCCTATAAAGCAATAGTCTTTAATACCACCCACTGCGTTTGATTACTAAGAACTACATATACACTTTACAAATGATAACTGGTACTTTAAAAAGCAACTGTTACATTCTAGATTGTGTGCTTAGTGCTTTATGTATGTTTTCTCACTTTACTCTTCACCATAATCCTATAAGTCTGGTATTATCATCTCTCTCTTTGTTAAAGTTGTGGTAAAATACACACAGTATAAAATTTACCATCTTCTTCATTTTTAAGTGTCTGGTAGTGTTAAGAATACGCACATTGTTGTACCACCAATTTCTGGAACTTTTTCATACCCATGAAACAACTCCCCATTTCCGCCTCCTCCTCGCCCCTGGTAACCACCATTCTGCTTTATATCTCTCTGAATTTCACTGCTCTACATACCTCATATAAGTGGAATACAGTATACAGTAACACAATATTTGTCTTCTTGTGACTGACTTCTTTCACTTAAGGTTTATTCATGTTGTGGCATGTGTTAAGAGTTTCCTTCCTTTTTGAGGCTGAATAGTAACAATGGCACCCCACTCCAGTACTCTTGCCTGGAAAATCCCATGGACTGCAGCCTACCAGGCTCCTCCGTCCATGGGGTCGCTAAGAGTCAGACACGACTGAGTGACTTCACTTTCGCTTTTCACTTTCATTCATTGGAGAAGGAAATGGCCACTCACTCCATTGTTCTTGCCTGGTGAATCCTAGGGATGGGGGAGCCTGGTGGGCTGCAGTCTATGGGGTCGCACAGAGTTGGACACGACTGAAGCAACTTAGCAGCAGCAGCAGCAGTATTGTATTGTGTGGATATATTACATTTTGTTTATCCATTCATCCATCAATGGATATTTGGTTTGTGTCTACCTTTTAGCTATTATATATAATGTTGTTATGAACATGGGTATACATGTATCTCTTTGAGATCCTGCACTCTGTTCTTTTGGATGTATATCCAGAAGGAGAATTGCTGGATCAAATCATTGCCTCTTTTAAATAGATGAGAAAACTGAGGCTCAGAGAAGTTAAGTAACTGCTCAAGGACACAGGGCTAGCACAAGAACTCAAAATGCTGCTCTTAAAAGAGCTCTTTAGTCTAAAAGAGTTGTTGAAATGGACCCCAACCCTCAATCCCTTTATAGTATATGGAAACATAAATCAGTGCCCTGACAGAGGCAGAATTCTAGTTCTGAGAGTCCTAGATTCCTTGGCACTGAGGGGAATCACAGAAGACTGCTCAGAAAGTAGCATTTGAGCTTTTATTTAGAGATCAGAGTGTAGTCATGTTACACTACAGTCGATTTAGGGTCAGCTGTATATTCTGAGCTATTATGTAGTACAGTAGAAATATTCTTTTCATATCATACAATTAAGTATAAGGGATCGTATGTATAAAAAGCCATGAGTATTATACTTCATGGGCTTCTTCAGGTATTTTCAAAGATAATCTGACAACCCAGTTTTCATTTATATGCTGACTTGAGAAGCTGACCCCTGAACAGAATGTTGCATTACTGTGAAGGTAAGGAAGCTTACACACCCAGTAGAGAGTTAAGAACAGAAGCATGATAGTGGGCAAATGTGAGTGTGTCTATAAGGGACATAAGTAGTTCTTTTTTAAAGCACAGAATCCATGAAGAGAAGTATAGGATAAGATCCAAAAGATGGTTGAGATGTCAGAGTATGGAGTTTGAACTTGAATATGTAAGCAGTGGAGAGTCAAAAACTTACTGAGTGAAAGATAAAAAGTTGAGCCTTAGTAATGATAATCTGTTAACAATATCAGCAGATATTGAAGAGAATAGTGAGCGTAAGGAGACTTTTTCATTGAAATAGCTCAGGTGAGAAGTCTGTATTCTTTTATTGGAACTCAAACCTGTTCTTCAGAAAAGCGTAATCTAACCCAAATTCTATCTTGACTGCTTTGCAAGTCAGCGCCAGGTGTATATATTCAAAGAATTTAGGCTAGTCCTGTTATTAAGGATGTTATCAGAATAAAATGACAAGTGTTTTTCTTTAATTTTTTTAAAATTACGAGCATTAGCAAGGAGAGATAAGAAAGCCTTCCTCTGTAAACAATGCAAAGAAATAGAGGAAGACACTAGAATGAAAAAGACTAGAGATCTCTTTGAGGAAACTGTAGATACTAAGGGAACAATTCATGCAAAGATGGGCACAGTAAAGGGTAGGAACAGTATGGACCTAATAGAAACAGAAGATAGATACTAAGAAAAGGTAGCAAGAATACACAGAAGAACTATATAAAAAAGATGTTAATGACCCAGATAACCATGATGATGTGATCATTCACCTAGAGCCAGAAATCTTGGAGTGCAAAGTCAAGTGGGCCTTAGGAAGCATCACTACGAACAAAGCTAGTGGAGGTGATGGAATTCCAGCCGAACTATTTTCAAATCCTAAAAGATGATGCTGTTAAAGTGCTACACTTAATATGCCAACAAATTTGGAAAACTCTGCAGTGGCCACAGGACTGGGAAAGGTCAGTTTTCATTCCAATCCCAAAGAAGGGCAATGCCAAAGAATGTTCAAACTACCACACAGTTGCACTCATTTCACATGCTGGCAAAGTAGTGCTCAAAATTCTCCAAGCTAGTCTTCAACAGTACATGACCAAGAACTTCCAGATGTTCAAGCTGGATTTAGAAAAGGCAGAGGGACCAGAGATCAAATTGCCAACATCTGTTGGATCGTAGAAAAAGCAAGATATTCTAGAAGAACATCTGCTTCATTGACTATGCTAAAGTCTTTGACTGTGTGGATCACAACAAACTGTGGAAAATTCTTCAAGAGATGGGAATACCGGATTACCTTACCTTCCTCCTGTGAAACCTGTATACACGTCAAGAAGCAACAATTAGAACCACACATGGAACAATGGACTGGTTCCAAATTGGGAAAGGAGTACATCGAGGTTGTGTATTGTTACCCTGCTTATTTAACTTATATTCGGAGCACATTATGTGAAATGCCAGACTGGATGAAACACAAGTTGGAATCAAGATTGCTGGGAGAAATACCAATAACCTCATATGTGAAGTTGATACCATCCTTATGGCAGAAAGCGAAGAACTAAAGAGCCTCTTGATGAAGGTGAAAGAGGAGAGTGAAAAAGTTGGCTTAAAACTCAACATTCAAAAAACTAAGATCATGGCATCTGTTCCCATCACTTCATGGCAAATAGATGGGGAAATAATGGAAACAGTGAGAGACTTTATTTTCTTGGGCTCCAAAATCACTGCGGATGGTGACTGAAGCCCTGAAATTAAAAGACACTTGCTCCTTGGAAGAAAAGCTGTGACAGCATATTAAAAAGCAGAGATTACTTTGCCGACAAAGGTCCATCTAGTCAAAAGCTATGTTTTTTCCAGTAGTCATGTATGGATGTGAGAATTGGACCGTAAAGAAGGCTGAGTGCAGAAGAATTGATGCTTTTGAACTGTGGTGTTGGAGAAGACTTGAGAGTCCCTTGGACTGCAGGGACATCAAAAAAGATCAAACAAGTCAATCCTAAAGGAAATCAATCCTGAATATTTATTGGAAGGACTGATGCTAAAGCTGAAGCTCCAGTATTTTGGCCACCTGATGTGTAGAGCCAACTCATTAGAAAAGACACTGATGCTGGGAAAGACTGAGGGCAGGAGGAGAAGAGGAGACAGGGGACAAGATGGTTAGATGGTATCACCAAGTCAATGGACATGAGCTTGAGCAAGCTTCAGGAGATGGTGAAGGACAGGGAAGCCTGGTGTGCTGTAGTCCATGGGGTCATGAAGAGTCAGAGCGACTGAACAACAAAAACAACAAGTGTTCATAGGACATTATTCACAAGCTAGAGTTAAGTAAAACTTATTTTTTATTGATGTAACAGTTTATAACACCAGTTTCATGGGTCCAGATACATGTATACCCATGTTCATAGCAACATTATTTATAATAGCCAAAAGGTAGACACAAACCAAATATCCATTGATGGATGAAAGGATAAACAAAATGTGATATATCTGCACAATGCAATGCTGCTGCTATATTTTGTCTTTTGTGTACACTATAGCACCACCAAAATTTACTTCCCATCCATCAGAATAATTGATTCATTTTATCCCTTTCACCCTCCTCCACATTCCCCTCTGGTGACCATTGCTGTATGCTTTGTGTCTGTGTGTTTGGGTTTTTTGGTTTGGTTTGTTCATTTATTTTGTTTTCTTTTTTGTTTTTTATGTTCTACATATGGGTGAAATCATAACAGTATTTGGCTTTCTCCGTCAGACTTATTTCACTTTAGCATAATGCCCTCAAGATGTATGGATATTGATGCATATAACAAGATTTCATCTTTCTTTTATGCCTGAGTAATATTTCATTTCAATGTGGTATTTTCTTTCCATTCATGCATTGATAAGCACTCAGTTTGTTTCCATATTTTGGCTATTATAAATAATGCTGCAGTGAACATAGGCTTATATACATCTTTTTGAATTAATGTAAGTAAAACTTAATGAAAATTTAAACTTATTCCTATACAGTAAATTTCCGTTCTGTTAAAGTCCTGTACTGGGTCCCAGGAGGCATACATATTCGTAAAAACTGACTTTTGAGTGTTTATGCTCAGCATTGTTCTGAGTTCTTTACTATTTAAATACTTCATAGCTTTATGGGGTAGGTACTGTTAGTATCTCATTTTGTTGCTGAATTAACTGTAAAGTAGCTTATTACTCAAGAGGAGAAATGAATGACGGTAATTGTTGAAGAAAGTGGAAATTCTGTCAAAAACACAATTCATTGACTTCTTTTGTGTGAATCTGCCACACCCAGGATCTCAAGGCTTTTATAGCTTATTCCAGTCAGCAGAAAATCCTCCCCACTTTACCCCGCTTGGCTGTTCTCTCCTGAGGTGATCCTCTTAGTCACATAGGATCTACCAAGAGAAAAGGAGGACTCTTGACTTAGGACATAAGAGCAGTATTGGCCCTCTGATAGAAGGATTTTTTGTTTGTTTCTTCAGCAAATATCTGCAAAAAACCTGTTATGTATAATACTAGACTCAAATAATAAAGATAAAATACAGTTCCTACTCTATAGGACCTCAGAGTTAGGCTGGGGAATCAGACACAAAAAGATAAACTTCATGGCCTGGTAAATTCTAACAGAGGTGTGATTGAAGTGTTCTGGGAGTACAGAGGATGGTGTTCCTCGTTCTGCCTTGGGGACTAGGGAAAGCATCTAAGGGCTAAACTGTGGGACAGATGCTGTTTTCAGTGTAGGGCCGAAGATGAAGTATAGCTTCAAAGTGATTTTTTTCCGTTGAATTATAAGGTCAACTGTTAAAGCAAAGTTCTGAAATTGTTTTGCAGTTTGCACTGGAAGCAGTATTCGAATACAGGTTTCCCTGGTGGATCAGACAGTAAGGAATCTGTCTTCAATGCAGGAGGCCCAGGTTTGCTCCCTGGGTCAGGAAGATCCCCTGGAGAAGGGAATGGCTGCCTACTCCAGTCTTGCCTGGAGAATTCCATGGACAGAGGAGCCTGGTGGGCTGTAGTCCACGGGGTCAAAAAGAATCGGACACGACTGAGCGATTAACATCAATACCTATGTATGTTGTTGTTGTTGTGAAAGTCACTCAGTCATGTGTGACTCTTTGTGACCCCATGAACTGTTAACTCGCCAGGCTCCCCTGTCCATGGAATTCTCCAGGCAGTAATACTGGAGTGGGTTGCCATTCTCTTCTCCAGGGGATCTTCCTGACCCAGGGATTGAACCTGAGTCTCCTGCGTTGCAGGCATATTGTTTATCATCTGAACCACCAAGAAAGCCCAGGTATCTATCTATACATCTTCTGAAAAGTAACCAATCTGAAGGATAATACCTAGAACTTCAGCTGGTGATTCTCATGCTTTCTTGTTCCTTCTTCATGCTATCTCTTAATGATTGATTAATTCTACAAATATTATGTATTCGGCATTATTGAGATTGGGGGTAGAGAGCTGAATAACACTTGAACCCCTCCCTCCTCACCAGGAACTCCAGTGAAACAGGCAAGCGTGTCTATCTGTAACATAGTATAATGAGCTAGTAGTAATAATATGAGCAAAGATTTACTTCATTCAATTAAAAAAAGTTTTACAAATTAATAAAATAATTTACCATTGAGTCATGGGTAAATAGGAATCCAGTTTGATATAAGTGCAGTGTGTTTGTAGTTACAGAAATAGCCGCTATTTCTCTATTCCGCCTCATACACACAGAATATTTACTCTCCCTGGAATTCTGTTTTCATCTCCACCCTGACTCCCACCCCCAACCTGGCTGAATCCTCTCCTTCAGGTCTCAGCTCAAATGCTACTTCCTCATAGAAGTCTTCCCACACTTCTCCAGTTCTAAATTAAACTCATCCAGCAGTTATTCTCTCCTTGAAATCTGTTTGTATTTTTTTTTTACCAAGTTGTTTAAAGTCTGCCTCATTTTACACTGTCAGCTTCCTAAGGGCAGGGCTGTGTTTGTTTATCCACCAGTGTGTGTCTGCAGAGTAAAATGCCATTTATTTATTGAATGCGTGAATAAATATTTACCATGTGCTAGGCACTGTGCTAAAAATTCACATATACTTATTAATCCTCAAAACAAGCTTCTAAGGTACATATTGTATATATTATTGTGTCTATTTTAAGAATGAGGAAATTAGGCCCCTGCTCTACCTTATGTAGTTACTCCATGACCTCATAGCTAATAAGTGTCAAAGCCAGAATTTGAACCCATTTTATAAACTGTAATTATAAACCCTCCTACCTGAAGTTAAATGGCTTTAGTATTTCTGTTAAGTTTTCTCTGTGTAATTAGCAAAATACTCTGTATTAACCAAAACTTCTGGTTTTACATATCTTACTCTCAGTAAGTGACGTTAACAATTGGATTCTGTAGTATTTTGGAATCATGAAAAAGAAAATTGGAAGGTAGGAATCATCAGAGTGTTAGGTGGAAAAAGAACTGTAGGGATCAAAGCCTCTTGTTTTATAGGTGAGACTGAGACTGAAACAGTAGAAGAACTTGTTCAAGTTTACATTCTAGTAAATTAGAAGCTAGATCTCCTAATTTCTAGTCTGGCAATAACATGTTACAATATCTCCTTTCACTTTAGGGTAGTTTCCAAGTGTATGTTATTTATATTCTTTTTCTCTTTTGGACTCTAGCCCGGAAGGCTATATTCTCTTGCCATACCAAATAGTAAAGTGCTTACTGTAGACCAGGCTAACTAGATGAAGTTACCAGATAGGGGCAGTTCAGAAACATAATACCTTCCTTTGGTACTTTTTCAGCTTTTCTGTTTCATGGTCATTTCACCATCTCATAAACTCTATAAGATAAATAAAAATCAACAGTTGAATCTCTATCTTGCAGCTGATAAAGAGGCCTAGTGAAAGTCAATGAGTGCCTAAGAAGGTCAGAGTGTGTTAAAGATGAAGCTAGAGCAAGAACTTGAGCCTCTAGACCATGTGTCAGCAAACTAGAGCCAACACCACTTGATTTTGTACATAAAGTTTTATTAGAGCACAGCCACACCCATTATGTTGTCTGTGGCTGCTTTCTTGCTGTACTGGCAAAGGTTAATATTAATAGTTGTCACTGACATTATGGACCACAGAGCCTAAATTTTATGTTACCTGGCTGTTCACCAAAAAAGTTTGCCAATCCCTACTCTAGACTTTTTGCACTATGGCCTTAGTTCTTTCTACCTAGGAGAGTGCTTAATTGCCTTTCAAGCTGTCCTTTATCCACTGTTTACATTTAACAGGAAGAGATCTTGTCTCTGAGGTCTTTTTCCATTGAACAGATGTTCAAAACCTGCCAATCTACAAAAGATTAATGCCAGTTTTTCTGGAGAAAATATACAAAACTTCCCTGAGTCAAAAATTACTGCTCCAGAATATGTCATAGGGCCATAAAAAAAGACACCAGTCAACTTAATGGAAACTGACCTCAAGTCCCCAGTAAGTACAATTTATAACATTGTTCTCTGGCGCTTCAGCCAGATATTTTCTGTATTAGATGCTTTGGACTATAGAACGTGGAGCTCTGTATCACTGGTGCTCCAAGTGTGATCCCTGCATGGGCAACACCCACATAGCCTAGAAACTTGTTAGTAATGCAGATTCACAGACTCTCCACTAGACCTACTGGATCAGTAATTCTGGGGACAGGACCCAATCACTAGTGTTCTAACAAGACTTTCAAATGATTCTGATGCACGCTGATGCTTGAGAACCTTCATGAGACCTTCAGAATTTGCATTTCTAGTAATTTCCCAGATAATGCTGATGTTGCTAGTCTGGGAACCATACTTTGAGAACCACCACTCTGCATCCTAGAATAAGGAATTAGGACGTAGACCAAGAAAATAAGATCCTATTGAGAATCTTGATTCTCAGGAGTGTAAAATAGATGGTTTGGGGCAATTTTACTCTAAAATTTAATTTTTAAGATGCAAAAAACAGGATTTTTTTTTAAACTATTACCTGGATGCCAACCATTCAGCTTTAGCAAAACATAACATTTTGCTTTTTGCTTGGTTTTATGTTTTTTTAAAGATATCAGAGTACAGACACCAATGAAGCTTTTTGTGTATCCTCCCAGAATCCATTCCTCTTTCTCATTCCCTAGAGAGAACCATGAATTTGGTGTGTATCGTGTAAACTTGTTTTATATTTTTACTACTTCTGTGTATATTTGTAAAGTACACTTTGAATATTTTCAAAACTTACATAGCTGATCTTGTAACAATTCTCAACTTTTTCCTCTAGAAATTGTTTCTAAACATAATACATGCTGATACAGTGTAACTTTAGCCTATTAATTTTACCTGCTGTGTAAATATGCCATAATTTATTAATGTATTTCCTTTTAGTAGCATTTTCCTTTTAGTAAGTTGTTCCTAATTTTTTACTATTTCAGAGTGCTGAAGTAAATATTCTTGTGCATGTCTTCATATACAGTTGTGAAAGGAAGTTTCTCCAGGGTACCTGCCCAGGAGTAGAATAACTGAGAAGTAGGGTAAAAGGTTGTTGTAGGTTTTCCCTGGTGGGTCGTTGGTAAAAAAATCCACCTGCCAGTGCAGGAGACGCAGGTTCAGTCCCAGCTTTGGGAAGATCCCCTGGAGAAGGAAATGGCAACCCACTCCAGTATTACTGCCTAGGAAATCCCCATGGACAGAGGAGCCTGGTGGGCTGCAGGCCATGGGGTTACACAGAGTCGGATACAACTAAAGCGATTTAGCACACACAAATGCACTGCAAGGTATGAGAGCCCTATTTCTCCACATTTTTTTCAAAACTTGAAATTTTCTGACATTTTAATTTTTACCACTCATAGAGATGTGAAGTACCTTCCAGTTTTTAAATTCATAATTCCCAGAGTTCCAGGGGTCTTGAAGCTAGTTTTCATGTTTCTTAACATTTCTAGGTGTTTTTTCTGGGGCTTACCTGTAATTTCCTTTACCCATTTTCTGTTGGGTTATTTGCCTTTTTACATGAATTTGTAGATGCTCTTTATGTAATCTTTGCTAATATTTTGATTTATTTGTGTTTCTCAGTCAGTAGCTAGTCTTTTAGTTTTATAGATAAAATCTTTCCCTATTCTTAAGTCATAAAGATTCTTTTACTTTATGTCAAGTTTTAAAATTAAGTCTTTAATGTATCTACAATTTATTTTTGCATGGGGTATAAGGTAGAGCTCTAATCTCATCGAGATAACCAGTTGTCCCAGCACTGCCCGTTTGTAGTTGATTTATCACGCCGCTCCGATCTGTCAGGACTTGTCTGTGTGCACAGGTCTGTCTCTGGTCTCTGTTTCATAGATTTGTTTGTCCCTGTGTCAGACCTACATTGTCTTGTCACTTTATACAAACTGATAGCACACGTTTTATTGTGACCTTTTTCAAAACTGTTCTGATAATTCACTCTTCAAGATAAATTATGACTGGCTTGTCAAATTTCATGGAAAATCCTGTCTTACAGTTTTGATAGACTTTGCATTTTATTTATAGATTACTTTGGAGCGAACTGACTATCTTTCAGTTCATGAACATGGTATATCTCCTTTATTCAGGTCTTTCACAATGGCCTTTCAATAATGTTTCGTAATTTTTCCTAAAAGGTAATTGGTCATCTTTTATTAGATTTACTCCTGGTGTGTTATTTTGCTTTTATGAATAGTATTATTTTTCTGATTATTTAATTCTAGCATATAGAAGCACTTTCCCCCATTTATGAACATGGTGTTCTCTTATTTCCCAGTAGATGGCAGTAAAATTTCATTATTAATAATCTTCAGTGGCATCTTATTTTTTTCCACTGAAATTAAATGATTTATTTTAAAGGAATCAATTCTGAAATATTTGTAAATTATCTCCTTTTGTTCCATTTAGGAGGATAAAAGAAAACGAGATCGTGACCATGTGGATATTGAGGCAGAAAAAGACCTACAGTGTCAGGCCCCTGTACGATTAGACTTGCCTCCTGAGAAGCCTCTCGCAAGCTCTTTAGCCAAACAAGAAGGTTGGAATAACTCTGAATTAACTGTCCTGAATGAGGAAGCTGAAATTATTTTAAGGATGTTAGCCAGGGAAAGTTAAAAGTTTAAAAGCTGTTAAATTAAAATTTGTTTACATTTTCTTATATTACTGCTTAAGAACTTTAAGTTAATTTCTGTTTCAAACTTCTTGTTCTCACTTCAGCATATTTGAAAAATAAATGGAATTTCTGTATGAGATAATTTAATGATGGATATGAGATAAGTCATGTATAGAAAATAAGCTAAACAATACTGTCTAGATCTTCTCTCTTAAAACGCTCTTTTTTCTTTGCTTTAGAAGTAGAACAGACACCTCTTCAAGAAGCTTTGAATCAACTGATGCGACAACTGCAGAGGTGAGGTTTTTTTCTAGCATTTTTGTAACCTGGAAATTGAAATGGGAAATAGAGGATCCAAACCACTTCTTTTCATTATTATTTCAAGTCACATCTTGTGGCCTGTATCCAAACGTACTTGATTTTAAAGTGGATGATAAATATTTTGCCTGGCAATAGAAGTACTCCAAGAGGCTGACTTTTAGATGTTCTCATTTGGGTTGTTTTAACTGGCAGCTTGAAGAGTGTTACATAATCCTCTTAATGGCAGATTTTTCCTTAATCTAAAGTAACTTCTGATGTTACAGCTTTAAACCAGGATTAAACAATACAGGTATTTCCATTTGCTAATAGATCAAAACACTTTGTATATGTCTGTGCTGCTTATCACTGCTGTGAGTGTTCAGTAATTACCAAGTTTGGGAGAAGAAACAAAATACCATAAATAAGATTTGTACCCTCTCTTAAATGCAGAAATTTGTTCTAAAAATTATAGTATCTTGATAAAACCAATGTGAAGTTCTTAAAAGAGAAAAAAATAACTTGATCCTTGTTAAAATATTTTGATACCTCAGTTCACTCAGAATTTAAAGTTTTAGCCCAAAGACATCTACATTATTAGCAGAGGATTCATGGATATAGGGCATCCATTCATATCGTGAGATTTCTTCTGACTGTGTTGGACTTATATGTCAACCCCAGAACTTATCATAAATATTTTTTAAAATAAAGCTATCTGTATTCAACACCTATTCAGTGAAAATCAGAAATCAGTGACCTCTCTTCCTTTTTGGTGTTAAAGAACAGTTGAGAAATTTACATCTCAAGTCTTTACACTTGAATAAATCATTCATTGCTTGTCCCAAAGGAGTGAACAGGTTAAGTATTGAGCATTCCAACTCAATTAGAATTTTTGACTATAAAGTGTTCGGCTACCTTTTAATTTTGTTTCTTGCGACATAAGACCAGAATATAAGTTAATGGTGTCTCCGTAAGAGAAATCTACTTATCAGAGTCTCTCTCAGTCTGAGAATGTTCACATTGCTCAGAACATTATGGAAATTAGAACTTTAGAGCCATATTTTTTTTGAATAGCTGTAGTGATTCTTGATCCTTGAGGCTCAGCGCAAATACTGGAAAAGAATGTAATTGACCAGGTTTAGTAATAGCATCTTTGGTCAAACCAAGTCAGACTCTGTATTAAAATGACTACTTTTAGGAAGTCTAGATAATTTTCTCTGAAGAGGTCCACCAGAGATGCTTTGTGGTGTTATTCAAGTAACTTCTATGGACAGTATGCATTTGGATCTGTAAGTTCCAAAGTGGAACTTTTTGCTTATTCTCAATATTTTTTACTCTTACAGCTAGGTGTCCTGCTGGGAAGAACCAAGACAGATACACACACACCTGAGTTCAGATTCTAACTCTGTATTTTATGAGATTTATGACCTAAAACAAATAATATGACCTCTGAGCCTCAGTATCCTCATCTCTTAAGTAAGAATACCAGCTCCTTGATGGCTTTTGTGAGCATTGCTACTGCTGCTGCTAAGTCACTTCAGTCGTGTCCGATTATGTGCAAACCCATAGACGGCAGCCCACCAGGCTCCCCCATCCCTGGGATTCTCCAGGCAAGAACACTGGAGTGGGCTGCCATTTCCTTCTCCAGTGCATGAAAGTAAAAAGTGAAAGTGCAGTCGTTCATTCGTGTCCGACTCAGCGACCCCATGGACTGCAGCCCACCAGGCTCCTCCGTCCATGGGATTTTCCAGGCAAGAGTACTGGAGTGGGGTGACATTGCCTTCTCCCTTTGTGAGCATTAGATATAAAAATACATCAATTCCCTACCACTGTGCCTGGCATGTGGTAAATTTATTTTTTAAATTGCTGCCATTATTATGGCTTTTTAAGCATTTTTAATGCTGTGGTTATTTGGAGTAAGAAAGCTTTGATATGCCAAATTTCCAGAGGAAAATAACAGTCTAATGAACTAATCATATAGAGCAGTGGTTTTCAACTCTGTCTGTCCTGTAAGTTTGTAAGTACCAAAATTCAAGCCTAGAAAAATCAGTGCCTGGACCACTCTTCCTCCCCCAAGAGATTCGCGTGTAGTGAGTCTAGGGTTAGCCTCCCACCGCACTGGAATTCTTTTTAAAGCTCCTCTCATGATTCTCATGCACAGCCAGAGTTAAGAACCTATGATAATACTCCATTGTGTATATGTACCACAGCTTTCTTATCCATTCATCTGCTGATGGGCATCTAGGTTGCTTCCATGTCCTGGCTATTATAAACAGTGCTGTGATGAACACTGGGGTACACGTGTCTCTTTCCCTTCTGGTTTCCTCAGTGTGTATGCCCAGCAGTGGGATTGCTGGATCATAAGGCAGTTCTATTTCCAGTTTTTTAAGGAATCTCCACACTGTTCTCCATAGTGGCTGTACTAGTTTGCATTCCCACCAACAGTGTAAGAGAGTTCCCTTTTCTCCACACCCTCTGAATCAGTTCTAATGAGATGGATGAAACTGGAACCTATTATACAGAGTAAAGTAAGCCAGAAAGAAAAACACCAGTACAGTATACTAATGCATATATATGGAATTTAGAGAGATGGTAACAATAACCCTGTGTACGAGACAGCAAAAGAGACACTGCTGTATAGATCAGTCTTATGGACTCTGGGAGAGGGAGAGGGTAGGGAGATTTGGGAGAATGGCATTGAAACATGTGTAGTATCATGTATGAGGCGAGTCGCCAGTCCAGGTTCGATGCACGGTACTGGATGCTTGGGGCTGGTGTACTGGGACGACCCAGAGGGAGGGTGTGGGGAGGGAGGAGGGAGGAGGGTTCAGGATGGGGAACACAGGTATACCTGTGGCGGATTCATTTCGACATTTGGCAAAACTAATACAATATTGTAAAGTTTAAAAAAAAAAAAAGAACCTATGATAGAAAGCACTGGGTCTCAAGTTTGGAGGTATTATGATAACCTTTTTAATGTCCGTTTTTTGAGCAGTCCCCTACACACACGATAGAAGTTATACCCATTAATTTAAGAAAATGTATATGGTTGTCCTTTGGTATCCACAGGGGATTGATTCCAGGAGCCCCCGTGGGTACCAGAATCCAAGGATGCTCAAGTCCCTTACATAAAATGGCAGCAGTCCAGTGAACAGTCAGCTCTCATATCCACGTTTGGGAAGCTCACAGATACAGAGGGCCAGCTGTACTCATGAGTATGCAACAGCTCTGTGACCCACCAAGAGTCCAAGCCTAGCTAGAAACCAGTGTGGAAGACTGCAGATGTGTATTTTAGTTACTATTTCTGCTTTTTCTCTATGGTTAATAAAAAATACATAGTATTAATCTCCCAGAGTACAAGACATTTTTTAGTTAGTCTAGATTTCTTATTTTGTTTCATCTTTCCCTGTGTTGGAGATGTTGCAAATTAATTAAGCTGCATATTTTAAAAGATTCTGTCTTAAGGGTACAATTTATATGTAAAGCATCTGAACCTTATTAAATAGTTATTAGTCTTTAAAATCATTACTTCAGTTTTTAGTGAAAAACATATTAGCCTGCTACAAATTCTACATCTGAAGGATTTCCTCTGACTTAATACTCCTTGACCAGTAATTTTGTTTGTAGTAGAAATAAAATTGCTTTTTTCCTGTCTTCACAGAAAAGACCCAAGTGCTTTCTTTTCATTTCCTGTGACTGATTTTATTGCCCCCGGCTACTCCATGATCATTAAACACCCAATGGATTTTAGTACCATGAAAGAAAAGATCAAGAACAATGATTACCAGTCCATAGAAGAACTGAAGGTAACTTGTTATTTATGTTGTATTGGAGAATAGACTGAGCTATGCTACAGTATCTATTCAATTAAGAGCCAAACTTTTGGATCCTGGGTATTCGAAGTCTTTGTAGAAATCTGCATGTCTGGTATTCAGAATCATTCTCAAGTTTATTTTAATATCCAAAAATCTGTATTTTTTTTGTCTTAGAAAACATGTTTGAGCTTGGTGATAGAAAACCAGACAAAATAAGTCATCTGCTGTCTTTATTATTTTGTGGGTTTTGGTAAAATTTTGAAATTCATGTGTTCTATGAAATATTTTCTCATCCTTTAAAATGAAAATGTTTGATTTTAAATTTCAGATGAATACAGGTAAAATTGATAGTTTTTTAATTGAAGTATAGTTGATTTACAATGTTGTATTGGTTTCAGGTGTACCACAAAGTGATTTGGCTATATATTTTTTTCTTGATTATTTTCCATTATAGATTTTTACAAAATATTGAACAAAGTCAGTATTTTAATGGAATTTGATTTAGAGTAGTCTCTTTTTCTGTTTCTGGACATGTAAAATAGAGAATATATTGGCTTGTCGAGAAATACCAAGCAGAAGTTTAATTACATTTTCTAGTTTGATGAAAGTGAGTTGCTCCCTGAATTCACTTTGGCTATATTTTTTTTAGCATATTTTCTTCAACATTCAGCAATAAGAAATTTTAAACTTACAAGTAAAGAACCTACAAGCCATGAAGATGATACACATGCCTAGTGTTATAGTTGACGTTTTTCTGTCTTTAAATGGCAATGCACTCCAGTGTTCTTGCCTGGAGAATCCCAGGGACGGGGGAGCCTGGTGGGCTGCCGTCTATGGGGTCACACAGAGTCGGACACGACTGAAGTGACGCAGCAGCAGCAGCAGCAGATGCTGGTTTCAGAGTTAAGCTTTTCATTTTAATCATCCTAAGAAAAGGAGCCGTGTGTTTTCTGTTTTAATTTGCTCTGTACCAAACCACCACAAACTAAAGTGTTTAAACAGTGTGTCTACTCTACCTTTGTTTTTTTTTTCTGAATGAATATTGTAGTGTTTTCATCTGACCCACGGACTAGACCCTAATCATTTATAGAAGGAAAATAAGACAGTAAATGTTATCTTTACTTGGTCTCTTTTTTTTTTTCCATGCACGTTGATTAGCTGAATTTTATGAATAATACTAGCATTTAGTTCTGTCTTTACTATCAGTTTGACTGTATATTTCACTCTGAAAAACCTGAATTATATTCTCTTGTACTCAGAGAAACAGAAATTTTTCTCAACTTTTCATCTGGTGAAAATTAAGCTAAAACTGTTTATTTCAGCATGTTTCTGATCTTATTATTGCTTAATGGAAAATTTTTCAGTTTTTTTTCCTTTCTGTGAATAACTTTCCTTTGATCTTTCCCTTACGATGACAAGAGAGAGTAGAAGTATGCCCACTGAGTGTTTTTGAGCAGATGGTCAAGATTTATCATAATTAAAATGAACAAGTATTTTTAACTTTGGAGTTTTCTGTAGAGCTATATTTTTTTCTCAGGAAAATTCAATAGCCCCATGTAAAGTTTAATTAGCTTATCCAGCTCATAAAACTGTTTGAGGTTGGTTTTTTTTTTTTTTTAAATACTTGGAAGTATACAGAAAGGTCATTCAACTTTATGAAAGAACAATTGCCATTACACAAAAATCCAGTAAAGTCTGCTAAGTCACTTCAGTCGTGTCTGACTCTGTAGACGGCAGCCCACCAGGCTCCTCTGTCCTGGGATTCTCCAGGCAAGAACACTGGAGTGGGTTGCCATTTCCTTCTCCAATGCATGAAAGAGAAAAGTGAAATCGAAGTCGCTCAGTCGTGTCTGACTCTTAGCGACCCCATGGACTGCAGCCCACCAGGCTCCTCCGTCCATGGATTTTCCAGGCAAGAGTACTGGAGTGGGTGCCATTGCCTTCTCCAACCTAGCACATGACAGTTAAGATTCATGGACTAATAGGGCTTCCTGGAGCTTCAGTGGTAAAGAACCTGCCTGCCAGTGGAAGAGTGAAAGTGAAAGTCACTCAGTCGTGTCTGACTCTTTGCGACTCCATGGACTATACAGTCCATGCAGTTCTGCAGGCCAGACTACTGGAGTGGGTAGCCTTTCCCTTTTCCAGAGGATCTTCCCAACCCAGGGATCAGATAGGAGATGCAGGTTCAATCCCTGACCCAGGAAGATCCCACATGGCACAGAGCATCTGAGCCTGTGCACCATAACTGTTGAGCCTGTGCTCTGTAAGGAGAAGCCACAACACTGGGAGGTCCACGTTTCACAACTAGAGGGTAGCCCATGCTCTCCGCACCTGGAGGAAAGCCCATGCAGCAACAAGGATCCAGCACAGCCAAAAATGGTACTAAAGAAATACGTAATTTTTAAAAGATTCATGAAGTAATGGGTCAGACCTGTAATCTGTAGAATGATCCAGTACTTTTTCCAGGTATAGGACCAGTGGTCATTTAGTGTGGTAGTCATCTAGTTTGTCTCCCCTCATTTGCCTCTCCTTCCCCAAATATATATTTAATAATTTTAATGGAATGGAAGCTTTTCAGAATATCTATACCAAAGGTTCTGAACCTGGGGTCCTTTGGGTAGCCATGGATGAGCCTTTAGAGGGATCAAGAATTTTATAAAATTACATACAGGGAAATTTTGTGTTCACCTTTGTATTACATGTGTGTGCTTGAGGAGTGGATCCATAGCTTTCCTCAGATTCCTAGAGATGAAGACCTAACAAAATCCTAACTGATTAGAGACTTGGCCAAGAACTGAGGATCCACATATACTTCGTCTGCTTTAAATTTAATACCAAATTTATTGTGACACTTGACTCAGTCTTCTCATGTACTTTTAAATAATATTCAGTCTACCTGTTTTCATTACATTAAATGTTCTAAGCTGTCATCACTAGTTATTAAATAGCGGGCCTTAAATGTTTTAAATTCAGAGGAGATTGAGGGTCAGGTTCTTTTTTGTTGAGTTTTTATCATTTTTGTTTAGTAAGGCCTTGGCATAATCACTCTCACATTTATACAATGTAAAAATTACTTAACCATGAAAATATGCAGTGGAATTGAGTTCCCTAGCACATGTGCATACTTTGAAATTTAAACCAAAAGTACAGTTTTGATAGTTTGCCTACTCTGGTTACATGTTATAAGTCTTTGAAGTTGTATGGTTTATTTCAGGTTGGCATGACTTTGCAACATTCTGCAAATTATAATAGTATCCAAACACTTAAAAGAATATTAGTGTAAATGTTTTGCCATTTGCTCAGTTATTTTGACTCTGGTAGGAAATATTGTTAAGATAATTTACAATTGTCCCAGTTTTCAGTCAAGATCCAAAATAAAATATTTAATTCATCAATGGATAATTAAGATGTTTGTTTTTAAACTAAGGATTTTTTTAATTAAATGAAATACTCAGTAATTATTAAATGTAAGATAGAAGTATTTTCTAATTTTCTTTGTGTGCAATAATATTATACTGAAGAAACCCATTTTAAAATTTTATCCCCGAATCTAAAGTTTATGCAGTTACTGTAGAATGTTTAAGAATTTGTAAAGGAATGTAGTAGGATGTTTAAATTAATTTAGCAGTATTTGTTTTGTTAGTTTTAAAACTTAATAAATTGCTATTAATGTTGTTTAGTAAACAGAAAGATGGTGTTTTTTTACTGGTTTGTTTTTGTTTGTTTGATGGTTGTTGTTTTGAGTTTTTTGAGGACCTGCATAATTTTAGACCAGGACAGGAGGGTACTTTGTTTTGTCTTAATGCATTCCTCCCTAATATTTTCTCTGCAGGATAACTTCAAACTAATGTGTACTAACGCTATGATTTACAACAAACCAGAGACGATTTATTATAAAGCTGCGAAAAAGCTGTTGCACTCAGGGATGAAAATTCTTAGCCAGGTAAAGGAAATTCTTTGTCATAAATAATAATTATTATAAAATTTATATTCCTTTGATTTTGGTCATAGTGATACAGATCCAATACAGTTCAGGTTTTATTTTATAGACAGGTTATATTAAAGTAGGAAATATTAAATGAAAAAAAACTTTAACATAGAGAAGAAAATTACAGCAGGAAGATTCTCATTTGGAATTGATACAAATAAATATTGGCATTCACTTGTAATTATTTATTTGGAAGCTGTTGAGTTGGTATTCATCAGATAGACTTATATTGACTGTGAAACAGATATCATCTTGAATTCCAGGACAGGATAGATTACATGAGTTATGAAATCTTTTGGAAGGATAGTACCTTATTTCCCTTTGCAGGGGTGGAAGCTAATGTTCTGGTGAAGCACAGGATCTCCTTCAGGTAGAAAGAAAGGAAATAGACAAATGAGGAATCACTCCTCTAATTGTCTGAAAGCCACCTCCCCACAGGAGCAGATTCTCCCCACAGGAGCAGATTCTCCCAAGAACAAGAAGCGATACATAGTAAGGTGTGTGAAGTGGGAGAAATGTATGTAGAGGACACATCATTATCATCATCAAGCTTCATGAGGAAGCTTACACAATAACGTATTCAAAACAAAGATGCCGTAGATAGTGGCAAAGAGTGACAGGAGTCTCATTGCAGAGCCGTGGCTGATGAAATTGAGTGATCACTTGCATCTACTGGAAGAGGAAGAGAACTCACCAGATGAATCACGTCTTGTGAGGTTTTTCTCACAGCTCTGAATAGATGGAAAATTAACTAAGACAAACCGTATCTTGGCAGGAAGTCAGAAGACTGGGTTCCAGTTTTACCTCTTTTCCACTAACTTGTGGACCTTGGGCCTCTGTGTTCTTATCTGTAGAGAAGAAGGTCTCCAAGATAATTGCTAGCATTAATATGCTGATTTTAGATAAGAGCCAGAGTAGGGAGTATACCAAGAAGAACAAGATAGAATGATTTTGCAAAAAAGAAAAAGAAATGGGTATGAGGAAGAGAAAGAAATCAGAATCAAGAGCTCAGGCTGAAATTGAGGGGAGTTGGAGGATAGTAGGAACAAGTCGTGCGCAGGTGCACGTGGTTTTCCAGTTTTTGTGGTGGTCATCTGTGTCACAATTGCAGTCATCTCACACACTAGTAAAGTAATGCTCAAAATTCTCCAAGCCAGGCTTCAGCGATACGTGAACCATGAACTTCCAGATGTTCAAGCTGGTTTTAGAGAAGGCAGAGGAACCAGAGATCAAATTGCCAACATCTGCTGGATCATGGAAAAAGCAAGAGAGTTCCAGAAAAACATCTATTTCTGCTTTATTGACTATGCCAAAGCCTTTGACTGTGTGGATCACAATAAACTGTGGAAAATTGTGAAAGAGATGGGAATACCAGACCACCTGACCTGCCTCTTGAGAAATCTGTATGCAGGTCAGGAAGCAACAATTAGAACTGGACATGGAACAACAGACTGGTTCCAAATAGGAAAAGGAGTACGTCAAGGCTGTATATTGTCATCCTGTTTATTTAACTTATATGCAGAGTACATCATGAGAAACTCTGGACTGGAAGAAACACAAGCTGGAATCAAGATTGCTGGGAGAAATATCAATAACCTCAGATATGCCGATGACACCACCCTTATGGCAGAAAGTGAAGAGGAACTCAAAAGCCTCTTGATGAAAGTGAAAGTGGAGAGTGAAAAAGTTGGCTTAAAGCTCAACATTCAGAAAACGAAGATCATGGCATCTGGTCCCATCACTTCATGGGAAATAGATGGGGAAACAGTGGCAGACTTCATTTTTCTGGGCTCCAAAATCACTGTAGATGGTGACTGCAGCCATGAAATTAAAAGACACTTACTCCTTGGAAGGAAAGTTATGACCAACCTAGATAGCATATTCAAAAGCAGAGACATTACTTTGCCAACAAAGGTCCGTCTAGTCAAGGCTATGGTTTTTCCTGTGGTCATGTATGGATGTGAGAGTTGGACTGTGAAGAAGGCTGAGCACTGAAGAATTGATGCTTTTGAACTGTGGTGTTGGAGAAGACTCTTGAGAGTCCCATGGACTGCAAGGAGATCCAACCAGTCCATTCTGAAGGAGATGAGCCCTGGGATTTCTTTGGAAGGAATGATGCTAAAGCTGAAACTCCAGTACTTTGGCCACCTCATGCAAAGAGTTGACTCATTGGAAAAGACTCTGATGCTGGGAGGGATTGGGGGCAAGAGAAGGGGACGACAGAGGATGAGATGGCTGGATGGCATCACTGACTCAATGGACTTGAGTCCGAGTGAACTCCGGGAGTTGGTGATGAACAGGGAGGCCTGGCGTGCTGCGATTCGTGGGGTCGCAAAGAGTCGGACACAACTGAGCGACTGATCTGATCTGATCTGATCTGTGTCACAGTTTTACGCTTAAAGAATTGCCTTGAGGTGCAGATGTCTTGGTGTCTGTGTGCTTGGCTCTGAAAGTTTCTTGGATCCACTTAACTGAGGAAAGAAAAACATTTAGATTGATGATCATTCTTGCGCTCCTAATATTTAGACAACATCAATTTCCACTCTTTCCTAAAGACTTGGGAAGCTGTAATGTAAGCCAGTTACCCATCTTTGGCAAAATATGCAGAGGAAAGGGGAATATAAAGTGTTTATCCCATCCTTTGCAGAAATACTCAGAATCCAAGACCAAGCCATATTCAAATTATTTTAACCTGCAGATATTTATTTTTGTATTTGAAGTAAAGGTACACCCCAAAAATGCCGTGTTTTCTCCAGAATCTGCACATTTAATTTTTAGAATAAGGTTTGATTTGCAAACATAATATATCCAGTAAATTTTTCAACTTTGATTTACCACTGTTTTCTCATCTTTAAATAATACAGTTAATACAAGATGCAAATGATTCCAGAAGCTCTTGCATTTTATTGAGGGTGGGGTGTCTGGAAGCACAAAAAAAAACCTCTGTCCACTTTCCCCTTTCTCTCTCTGTTGTCTTCCTTTCCTTCAGATCTCTTCCTGTTGAGGAGCCCTACCCATCCTGTGTTATAGCTTCCTGTTGACTATTCTGTCCACCCTAGATGGGAGAGATTCTTACAACAGTGATTTTTAAATGTTTAAATTTAGACCTTCTGAGTTACTCTTTTTAACAGCACATCTCCCAAGAGAGCCGAGCACACCCTTCCATGAATGGTGTCTTTTGAAAAATAACTGGTTTTTAATTCAGTGTAAAAGTTGTAGAGCAGTCATTCATCATTTTTTTCAGTTATACACAAATTGTGACTGTTAGTAGATGTGTTATTTTTATAAAGAGTGGACATATGAAGAATAACTGTTTTGACCTCCTAAATAAATACTAAATGCTGTATTATATTTATAGTGACCTTGGGTCAGACTAATCAGATTTCAAGTCCTGGCTGTGCTGTTGAGACACTTGTGTGACCTTAGGCAGGCCATGTGACCTTTCTCAACCGTTTTACCATCATATAAAATGGTGTAACAGTAGTACTTACCTCACAGAATTATACCCTATGAGTGACAGCTCAGTAGGTACAGGTTCGATACCTGTACTGATAGGTTATAGGTACACTGTTAGCCCCTTCTCCAGGCGATTTTCCCAACCCAGGAATCAAACGTATAGGTATAACACAGTATAGGTGTAGGTAGAACATGTACAGGTTTAGGCTAACACAATAGGTGTTAGCCATTAATAATACATGGCAAAGAATCAACCCTTTAGTCATTTGTAAAATGGAGAATTGATAAACAGTATGCTGATTTGGAGACTTTTGGGTTACCGAAAAAGAAAGACATTGCTTTTAAAGTTCAGTTCAGTTCAGTCCCTCAGTCATGTCCAACTCTTTGCGACCCCATGAACCACAGCACACCAGGCCTCCCTGTCCATCACCAACTCCCAGAGTTCACCCAAACCCATGTCCATCGAGTCGGTGATGCCATCCAACCATCTCATCCTCTGTCGTCCCCTTCTTCTCCTGCCCCCAGTCCCTCCCAGCATCAGGGTCTCTTCAAATGAGTCAGCTCTTCGCATCAGGTGGCCAAAGTATTGGAGTTTCAGCTTCAACATTCAGCTTTTAAAGTAAAATTAATTAAACTCAACTTTTTTCCATGACTTGTGTTGAAATTTAGAAAATTCCTTTAATTGAATTATTTTAATTTGATGCATTGTTTTTTCTAAGTTTGAAAATATTCCTAATGTAGGTTCTGCTTTATAAAATTCTAGAATGGAAGTTAAAAGGTTACTGAGAACTTTGTGATCCAAGCCCATTCATTTAACCAACATATATTGAGTACCTTCTATATGCCAGCCTCTGTTTCAGGTACTAGAAGTAGATGAGTAAAAAATGACTTAAGTGACATACACAAGAGGAAACACAAATGGCCACTAAATGCATATAGAAATAATCAAACTAATATTTTTAAGTACATATTAAAATAAGACCTGTTTTTAAAAATCGGTTGTTGTTTTTTTTTTGATCACACCCCTAAGTTCCAGGGATTGAACCTGAGCCACCTACGGTAGAAGTTCCAGGTCTTAACCACTAGACTGCCAGGAAAAGTCCAGTATTTTTTTTTTTTAATGGTACTAATCATTTTGCCAGGGAGTCAGAGAAAATGTCAAACACTGGTGGAATGTTCAAACACTAAAAATTGTTAAAACTTTTCTGGGAAGCAGTTTAACAGTAAACATCAAAAGCCTGAAAAAATATTCATTCCCTTTGACCTAGTATTTTTACTCACGTGTTGGTCACTCAGTCATGGCCAACTCTTTGCGACCCCATGGACTGTAGCCTATCTGGCTTATCTGTCCGTAGGATTCTCCAGGCAAGAATAGTGGAGTGGGTTGCCATTCCCTTCTCCAGGGGATTTTCCCAACCCAGGGATTGAACCCTGGTCTCTTGCCTTGTAGCAGATTGTTTACCACTGAGCCACCAGGAAAGCTGTTTTACTCCTCTGATTTATTCTAAAGAGATAGGGATTCCTAGAGATTTTTATTTTTAATAGCAGAAACTTGAAAATAAGTTAAATGTTCAGTAGGGGGTCATTAATTAAACCATGGGACACACAGGGGATAAAATACTATACAGTTACTTAAAATATTTTAGAGAATATTTAATGAAACAGAGGGGAGATATAGTTTATTAACTGAAAGAAAATTTGCTTATTCAGTATAATTCTGATTTGCTAATATGTGTAATGCTTAGAAAAATACTACAATGTTAAATCTGTTAACACTTTTCCTTTCTAGATAATAAATTAACAAGGTTCTTATTTTCTCCTTTACCCATGTCTTTGTCTACAATAAAATTTATTACTTAAATAGTTTTGACATTATTTTAAAAATTATGGTGGTTTAGTCACTAAGTTGTGACTGACTCTTGCAACCCCATGGACTGTAACCTGACAGGCTCCTCTGTCTATGGGATTCTGCAGGCAAGAATACTGGAGTGGGTTGCCATTTTCTTCTCCAGGGGATCTTCCCCACCCAGAAATCAAACCCAGGTCTCCTGCACTGCAGGCAGCTTCTTTACTGACTGAGCTATGAGGGAAGTGCACTCTCTCTCTGCAGCAGCATTTGTATGTTATATATGTATTTATATATATATCATATATGTTTTAATATAATTAAAAACTATAGTGCAGTAGAATTAGCAGGGTCCATTTCCTGAGGCTGTCACAATCTGCACTGCTAACACAGCAGAGTATGATGAGAAAAGGCCCCATCATGAGATCCAAGAGGCCTGCTCTTAGTCAGTGGTTCTGAGACCTTAGTTGAGTCATTTAGCATTTCTGGGCTACATTGTTCTTATCTGAATGACCTCTGGTCCTTTCCAGTTCTAGTTTCTGTTACTCTGTAGAAGTCTTCCCTACTGTTGCTATGTAGGAGACTACACTCCATATTTTGTCTATTGACAACACAGAATTAAAAGGCAGAGTAGTTGCTAGGAACAAGTCTGCCTCTTTAACATTTGTCCAGAAACCACAGACCGTAAGGGATGCAATGGAAAATTCACATGTTTCACAGAATAGAAACAATACTTCTTTGGTTAGAACATTATGCGTTCTTAAAAAGAAACTCTGCTAGCAGCCTTTTCTCTTTGAGGCGTGTTTTCACACAGAAAAATGCCAGTCCTCAGTGACCATCCCAGGATGCCAAAATGTAAGAGATCTTCCCATATTCACATGCTCGTTTTAAATATCTAATAATTCATAAATCTCAGAAGATGAACTGTTTTATTAAATATGAAATTTTCACACACTATTCTACTAAACTTCATATTTACTACTGCTAAGAAGGTTTAGTCTTTATTCACACATTCTCTCCTGTGAACTTTTTGACGATGCAGTAAAGTTGCAAAGCATTCTCTTATGTTGGAAATTATCTGAATTAAGGAATAGACTTTATTGTCCTGGTTCCTAACTATTCTGCTCGGTAGGATTACATTTAATTGTTTTTCTTCCCTAATTAATGACAGGATAAGTGTAAACTCTTATGGGGAAAATGCGTTACTTTACAAATGAATGGCAAATATACAATAAGAATACTGCTGAATATTTTTAGGAGAGAATTCAGAGCCTGAAGCAGAGCATAGACTTCATGGCAGACTTGCAGAAAAGTCGGAAGCAGAGAGACAGGACAGACACCTCACAGAGTGGGGAGGACAGCGGTTCCTGGACAAGAGAGAGGGACGATGCTGGAGACGCTGAGGCACAGGGCTTCAAGAGCCCCAATAAGGAAAATAAAAAGTAAAGAATCTTTGGAATATTACGGTTAAGCTGTCTTTTCCACGCCAGTAAGGGGAGAAAATACAATTCAGGGGCCTGCCTTGGGTCCATGGTTGGTTGGGTTTTGTCAAAGTCCATTTTGATGATCTGACACCCCTTTTCTCATACAAAGCACAGTTTGTCATTGTCTAAACACAATTCAGAAAATAGTTCTGAATGTCTATTCTGTAGGGAAGTCGTTTTAAAACCAGTAAATAGTCTCGAGGGACTCATGCTGACAGTGAGTTTATATTAATGGAGCTATTTAAGAAAAAGTTGTATATTCATTACCTCATTCCACAAAGGAGTCGAGCCCGTACTTAAGCCTAAGCACAGTTAAAGCTGCCTTCTAAACAGATGGGCTGTCTCTGAGATGTGTGCATGTTTTCCACCCAGCGTCAGCTGGTAGGAGCAGTGTGAACCACGGTCCTTCCAGCCATCAGCTGATGTGGCCTGACTCAGTTGCGTAATGTGTCCATCCCGCTCAGCTGCTGCCTCCCTGCCCTGACTCCCAGCACCTCGCTGTCAGCTCTGGGAGAGGGGTTTAGTTAGCAGGTTGGGACTTCTGCTGTTACAGCACGACGTGAACTTGTGACAGGTTTTTCTTATATTTCTAAGATTTATACATTGTAATATATGTTTATTTTAAATTTTAAAAGTTGGACTTCAGTGTACCAAATTGTAAAACAAATTGTGCACCCCTCTGCTTTTAAAATATATTTGAGATATGGTTCATTTTTATGAATATACTAAGAAAAATGTGTAGGACAAATAATACTGAACACCGGGAGGGAACTGACCGACTACTTGGCTTGCCTTAGTGTTTGTGTGTCATTGGGGCCCCTTACCAGGTCATTAGGGAACAAAGTTTTAATTGGTGTCAGTAGCACACATTTCTCCACTTTGGTTGTATTCATATTTAGAATTACATTTTAATGTTTTCATCTTCTCCTCTTTTTTTTTTTTTTTTACTTAGTATTAATGTGTGTTTTCAGGAAAGACAAAGATGTGCTGGAAGATAAATTTAAAAGCAATAATTTAGAAAGAGAGCAGGAGCAGATTGACCGCATCGTTAAGGAATCTGGAGGAAAGCTGACCAGGAGGCTTGTTAATAGTCAGGTGATGGAGCTTTTCCTTTCTTTGCATTACCTACTGATTCGGGTTGTCTGAAACTTTTAGTTTTTAAGTTGCTTGTGTACTTTTAATCCATATCTGCCATAGAGCTCTTTAGGATAGCGCTCACAGAAGAAAAAGTAGTAATATACCTGTTTTTAAAGTACATAATTCATATTATCCTCTGTTACTGGCTAGAACGGTTTGGGGTTTTTTTAAGGGACATTAATGTGTTCAAATGTTGGAAAATGAACCACATACTTCTAAGATGAAAAGAAAACATACATGGTCTTTTGAAGTCATGTTGTTTAGCACCTTGGTTCTAAAACCAAATGAATTAATCCATGGGTTTAGGTAAGTCACTTCCCTTTCCTGGTTTTCAGTATACTTTTTAAAACAGTTTAAACAGAACTTGGTGGCCTTAAGCACCCACGCAGCTCTTTTAAAATTCTGAGATTTTCTAACCTTTATTTCTTTAACCCATCAGCACCTGTATACATATGTGAAAGTTGATATGAGTATGATGATAGCCACGTGTAATATTAGTTTGACTAAACTAAGGTGAGGTTTTCTGGTGAGCAACATACATATGTATCATATATAGAACAGTTCATGCCATTTGAATACTTTGGGTCTTTGCAGTGTGAATTTGAAAGGAGAAAACCAGATGGAACAACAACATTGGGACTTCTCCATCCTGTGGATCCTGTTGTAGGAGGTGGGTTCACAGAATTAGACCGCACATGGACTTGATGCTAATGTGGCAAAGAGCAGTCCCCTGGTGAACATTTTAGAGGAGCAAGTCTGAATGTTGATAAACCCAACTATCATCATCTATAAAGAATTTGTCTGGGTATCCTGTACTTCATACTAACAGCCAGCCTACTTTATTTCATCCCAAACTAAGTACTACAAAATCAAGTTTTCTTTAAAACATAAAGTGCCTAGGACGTCCCTGGCAGTCCAGTGGCTAAGCCTTTGCTTCTAATGCAGGGGGTGCGGGTCCAGTCCCTGGGTGGGGAGCTAAGATCACACATGCCTTGCAGCCAGAAAACCAAAACGTAAAACAGAAGCAGTGTTGTACACATTCAATAAAGACTTTAAAAATGTGGTCCACCTGAAAAAAGACTTAAATATATCTAAATACCTGTACTATCATACCCACCATTAACAAACCCAAAATATTAGGCAGTCATTTCTAGCCCTGAGACACTGGCACTTCTTGAGATACCTCAAAAAGACTCGGGCAATATCTCAAAACCTTCAGACTATGGCATAATAAAATTTAACAGACTTTTTAGGGAATAAAATGAATATATATGCCATGTAGTAGTACCTTAATGGTAGTGAAATAATATATAGTAAATGACATGATATCTTTCACCATGGTTGATAGAAAGATTATAAAGGTTAGGAATCACTGTTTTAGAACATCAGTCATACTTTTATTTTTTCAAATGATATTTTAATGGAAATAGAGGGAATATTTTGAAATTTGAGGTAAGAATGGGAAATATGTATCATTTATCTTGAAGGGAATCATGTTGTGATAAGCATGAGAATGTTTATAAATAACGTCCTACTACCATTAGGAGGGAGATAATTGGGGATACAGAAATGAATAATGACAAGATTCCAGGAAATAGCTTCCAATATTTATTACTTACAATGAGGAAGGCACTGTCTTAGGAGCTGGAGGTGGAGCTAGGTGTAAAAGGGAACGAAACAGGAACAGACAAGTCCTTTCCCTTACATTCTGTGCAGTGGGGAAAGAATAACAAAAAGAATCAAGAGGTAGCCTGTCCACCATGAATCAGTGCATCAGGGGAACAGAGCAGTAGAGTAGTAACAGTGTCTGGAGGTCAAAGACTGCTTCCTTAAGAGATGTTTAGGTTGATCCCAAAGTGGTGAGTAAGGGACTGGGGAATAACAAGTAAAAAAAAACCTTGAAGCAGAGAAGAGCTTGATGCCAGCCTGTCGATGTTTCCTTTTAGCACTGCAGCGCACTCTTGAAATGCTGAAGCAGGAGAACATTAATAGGCTCCTTGACTTAGAAGGAAAGGAACTGGTGCTGTGATTTCAAAACAAAACTCTTTTACTTTTTTATTTATTTATTTATTTTGAAAAAAAAAAAAAAAAAAAATCCTGTGAGGCCCTGCAGCCATTCCAGGTTGATGCAGAGGTACAGTCCATAGACCGGGCCTTGCTGCTCAGGCCGGAGAAGCCGCCCCCGCCGTGGCTGTGGCCCTGCGACACCGCTGCCCACACCCCACTGCTGCTGCCACCACTACCTACAACTTGCTCTTTTCGCTCTGGCCCCATTTTTTACTTTTATGTGAACTTCTCATAGTAGACTTTTTTAGGGTCTTGGGTCATAGAAAATGCCACAGGATTGAGAACATTGCTCTTTCTGATTTATCAGTGATGAAAATTTGGTGATAAGAGATGCAGCTAAGTTGATTTAGGTGAAACCTTTCTAAAAGGCACAAAGGTCTGCCCCTTTCTTTGTACCTGGGGTTCTAGTCTCTGCTCTTGGTCTGGTTTTCGGGGTTTCCAGCTCCTGTAGACATTTTCAGATGCGGCCAACACTGACTTGATCCTCACACTCAACAGCTGCCTCCCCAGGAGGCCAGTTTACTGGTTTAAGGTGGAAGATACCACTGTTCACGTCTCAGCTTCATCCTCCTGGTTGGAGGTACTAGTACCAATTAAGACACCAGATGCTTACCAAGGAAGGAAGATTTTGTTCAGAGGTTTGGAGTTTCTCACAAGTGCTTCTACTTTGTCACATTGATCACATGTGGAAGTAGACTCTATTCCAGGGTGGTCTTGTTACAGAAACCAGAGCTCTTCAGAAGAAAACAGTCTTTTCTGTTGGATTTTGTTAGAGACCACATTCTCTCCTGACACCATCCTTCTCTGTTCTTATGCTTATATCACAGATTTCCAACATCATTACAGGGGTTCATGCCTGGTTTACAGGCTTTTCGTCTTTAAAGGCTGTTCGTCTCTGCAGTACAAGTCTGCCTCTTGTAGAGATTAATTTATCCTGAATGTATTATGAATTCTTGTCTTTAATCAGGGATTTCCCCTTCTTTTACTTGACCTTTTCTCCTGATTTACTTCCGTCATCTTAACACTGAAAGGTCCGACATTTAAATGTTTTTTAAAGTGAAGTGCAACATGATTATAAAGAATACGAGGATACTGCAGAGTATGATGAAAAGGACCAGATTTGGATCCTGGCTACATTCCTGCCTTTCTCAGCTCAGATTTTTTTTGTTAAAAATGGGTAAAAAAAAAAAAAAAAATATATATATATATATATATATGGATATAGTAAGGGCTGCCCGGAGTCAGGTGGATGTCGTGAAGCAGTGTGTCCACAGGCACTCTGCAGAGCACCATGGGGTCACTGCCACATGAGCCATCTCCACCATGCTCACTCTTACGTTTTAGAACCAGGTTATTGTCCTGTGAGACTGGGGATGACAACTGGAAGACTTCAGTCTGGAGTGAATACTTTGCAGGGGTTCAAAGAAGATAAAAGGAACAAAGTAACTCCGGGTAAGGCTCCCATGTGGTAGTAAAGTTTTTTCTCTTCTCATTTTCAAGGAGTTGAGGAAAAGAAGCATAATTACCATTACTTTAACTCTATTTGTGGTATTTTTGCAACATTAATTAGATATTTTAAAGAAGAAACTGAAAAATCAGTATTAATATTCAGAATGAGTTTTCTTTCTTGTTTTTCCCCTCCCCATTGTGAGAAAAGATTCACTAGAGTTGTGACTTATAAGTATGTATTTTTGAGAAAATAATTTACCTTGGATTTGTTTGCCAGTCAGTGAAGTAGCAAAGTTAGAAGGGAATAATCTTTAATAATTAGAAAAATAGATTGACATACAAGTTAAAGAATAGTATTGTGGTTCTGCCTGTGTTTTCATCAACAGTGTTATACTTGAGTTACGGACCCTACAGTTCTTATGCACCACATTATGACTCCACGTTTGCAAATATCAGCAAGGACGATTCTGATTTAATCTATTCAACCTATGGGGAAGACCCTGATCTCCCCAGTGATTTCAGGTGAGTCATCAATTCATTGGTACTCTGAGAGCTGCATTGTCCTAAAACACTGATGCACAAAAGGGATCTGTTGCTAGACCTACAGAGTTATTCAAATGGTAAGAAATGTGTTCAGTAATTTTTTAATTGACAATTAACAGACCCTCAGTTATCATCATTCTTTAATGGAAAGTAAATATTTTAAAGAAAGGATGTGTCTTCCTAATATTTTCTGGTGTTGGCATCTGCAGTATTTTTCAAAAATATGTTTTTGAAGCTGTTTGGTACTTCCGCTTACTAAAATTCAGGAGCTTGTCGCTTCAGAATGTTGGGGTGCCACCTGCTTCATTGTAACATGTGTGTGCATCAGTGAGCTGTTCCAGATTCGATCGCTGTGGGGGATCAAATCAGAGTCAGAGCCAGCGCACATTTTCCCCAAGATAGGAGGTAGGACCTGGTTTGATCCAAGGCCGACCCCCATCCAAGCCTGTTTGACCCATCAGGCCCCAGTAGACTGGCAGTTCCACTCCACCAGCCCTCATCACATGTTTCTGTGAGAAGCTAACTGTGTGCTCTTGTTTAGGATGCTGGGTACTTTGCATGGCATCAGCATAATGAGATACCGTCCTGATTTACTGGCATTCTGGCTTGGGTTGGGCTTAGCTTGGGTTATTCCTTCTTGGCAGTGGAATTTTGTAAACTTTCATTATGTGTAAGACTGTAACCCAGTAGATTAAGCAGTTTCCTGGTTCTCTGAAAAGAGGGAATTGTTCACGTTTGTATACATATGGTGGTAGTGGTGGCAGTGTTTTTACAAGTCAGTGACTGTGGTTTCAGATCAAGCCGTTTGTATCCTTTAGACCTCTTCTCACCAGCTTGAATAAATCCTTTCTCGACTATTCATTCATCCATGCATTCCACATAAAGGTATTGCTGGTGCCGTATTTTCCAGGCATCAGCCTAAGTAGGATTTCTTGACTCACTAAAATGGGGTGTGAGAGAACTAAGTCATGGAGAATTCCAGGGTTTTAGATGAAGCATAGAAGATGACATTGCTGTTACTAAGAGGGAAGATTTTAGATGGACTACTTCAGGAGGAAGATCCAGCAATTCAATTTTGGACATTATGAGGCTATTTGACCTCCAAATGGAGCTGCCAAAGAGTGTAGCCCAACCCGGAGGTGTAACTTTGAGAGTGTTTTAGTACATACAAGAGCCCTGAGGCAAATACGATCAGGACAGGGGAGCCTGGTAGGCTGCCGTCTCACACAGAGTCGGACACGACTGAAGCAACTTAGCTTAGGGAAGGAGTGAAGAGAGAGAAGCAAAGAATTCCACTGACTGAGCCCTCATCCCCACCATCACCGAGATCTTATTTTTCTTTG
The DNA here is from genome assembly GCF_027580195.1 of Bos mutus. NCBI lineage: Eukaryota > Metazoa > Chordata > Mammalia > Artiodactyla > Bovidae > Bos > Bos mutus. The sequence goes on from NC_091634.1 coordinate 43,902,965, forward strand.
AACTTTCCCCCAGGAGCATTTCCTTTTCATGGTGTTCTTGATATTGCTTAATTCTCTCATGATGATAAATCCATCACTGGTAAATATGTAAGTATAATTGTGTTCTGTCTTGATGGAAAGTTTCACATCGTGGGTGTAAGTTAAAGGCATCTAATTAAACAGTTGGCTGTAATAGGAAGAACACCAGTGGAGATCATTTATATGAAAGTGACTTTCCCAACACTCTTTTCCAGCATCCATGAGTTTTTGGCCACATGCCAAGATTATCCATATGTTATGGCAGATAGTTTACTGGATGTTTTAACAAAAGGAGGACATTCTAGAACCCTGCAGGAGTCAGAGACGGTAAGAATGCTGCTAAAGAACAGGGTGATTTATCATTGGTTCTCCAGTGTTAGTCATCAGTGTTATGAAACCATGGGATTAACCAGTGTGGCAGCTGAACTCCATTCCACTGAAAAGACAGCCCAGCCCGGGTGGAGTCCATGGGTGGAGGACAATGAACGGAAACAAGTAACTCGGCTACCAGGATCTGTGAGGGCCAGATGATTGTCTTTATCTCCTCATCTTGGAAATGTAGAAATCAAAACTTGGGGTTATAACCCAGAAGTCAGCTTGTGTTATGTACCCGAACAAAAAAAGGAAGTCTGGGCTCACCGGCTTGACACTGAGTTGACTAAAATGATAGGGAATGTCCTTTTCCTTATGTAGTAATAATACAGTGGTGGAGCCTCAAGTAAAAAAGTAAAAAGCTTCCTCATTGCTGTCTTTTGTTAACACTTGTAAATTAGCTCCAGTTCAGTTGGACATAGTTCATAATCCAGGGTAATTCAGAGACGTGACTCAAAGATGAAAACCAGAAAATGTTCGTTCAGTGGAGAAGAGAGCTGATCTCCAGAATGTCCGTGTCACCATGGTTAGAGGATCCCTGCATCTTCTGGGGGTTATGACTCTTCCTGGTGGCTCGGCCTGCAGCCGCTGTGCGCTCTGCCTTCACTGTACCTGTGCCTGCTGGTCCTTGGGCGGCCTGTCAGCACAGCTGAGTCAGTGCCTGAAGTTCAGTGAGAACTGCTGTACGGTCTTGTATCTTAGCACAAAACTGCTTTCTTTACATCACCTAAAAAACATTCAGCTTTACATCAGTTCAGAAATATTTTTACTGTATACTTCCCATCAATTAATCTGAATTAATTAAAGGTCTTGAACTAAAATTGCTTATTTTTTTTTTTAATTGCTTATCTTTCATTTGGTTGATACAGCAGTATATTTCAAATTTAAAATGTCTCTGCCCTTTGATCCAGCAGTTCCTCTTCTCAGAATTTATACTAGAAAATAAGACAGAAGTTATATGTAAGGAATACAGTTTTTATAATTTTTTAAAACTAGAAATCAGTTAAATAAATCACAGTATAACCTTTCAAGATAACAGATCATCATTGATTTTTGCACATGATATATGTGTTTATATACGCATTATCTCTGAAGACTAGGGTTATGGGAAGTTTTCACCTTCTCTGTAGCATTTGAATATTTTATACACATCTGCTGCTGTTTGAGAATATTGCCTCTTCATGTAGAATACACTAGGAGTTCTCCTGTCTTCTGTTTGTCAGAGATTTTAGCCACCTGATGTTTTCTTTAATAAAGTGTTTTTCTTTATCCTTATAGTCATCTCCTGAAGATGAAGGCCAGACTAGGATACTTGACACAGCAAAAGAAATGGAGGTGATTATATTTCGTTTCTTTACAAGAAATATTTAAATGGCAAATAAGATAAAAAGCCTAAATGATAAAGCTTTTATTTTAAAAGCAAAATATTTATTATCTCCTGAAATCAAAGAACTGTTTTTGCCCGTGGAGAAGGTCGCAGCAGTGAGTGGGGTAGACAAGCATGTGAACGAGGGAGCTGCAGCCGGTTACTGAACAGTGTACGTGTCCATGTTGTGGGAACACAGGCTGGAGGAGCCAGCTGCTTTGGACGGTTGGTGAGGCCCTCACAGAGAGGCTTCCAGATGAACTGGAAAGTCTGGAAAGATGAACAAGGTTCTCCCAGCACAGGGCCAGGTGTATGAAGAGGGTAGAACTCCATGTGTTCTGAGCAGGCAGGGCTAAAGAGCACCCAGCAAGTGAGTGACCACAGGGTGCCAGGAGAGAGGAGCAGCAGATGACAAGTTGTATATGCAGTGCTAAGAAGTTGAGATTTTTCTCCTCAGAGACTGCTATGATTAGATGTGGAAGAGAAGGGGGTGCTGGAGGGAGCGGACCAGTGAAAAGCTATGGGACTTAAGCTAGTTGTTTTTTGCTTAGATAACAATGTAATGGAAGAGAATGAAGATGTACAATAAAGAAAAATACAGTAGAAGTAAAATTGATAGGGCCTGATGCACAAGGTAGATACTAGCATTGTTAGCTCACCTCAGATGTACAGGGAAAGGAGCAGCCTTCATCAGGGAAAGAAAGATCTGGTTTCAGGGCTGGTGAGTGTGGTTTGGGACATCACTGGAGGTGTGTTGATCTAGAGGTCATTAGTGTCACGGTAGAATTATTGTTAGGTATTAAGTGAATGGGATTGTCCAGGCAGAACACAGAACACATAAGGAAAAGGCCAAAAACCCTCGGAAAGACCAATGGTTGAGGTAGGAGAAGCATGGCAGAGTCATGCAGGAAAGAGTCCCGCAGTGTCAGGTGCTGCATGAAGCCCTCTAGGACGTGTCATTTGTAACCTTAATCAGAGTAATTTCAGTAAAATGGTGGCGACAAGATAAAGACGCCATGAGTTACATGACTTAGATCACAGAGTTATAAGCCTTTTACAGGAAAGAAAACTTGAAGATGGGAGATCAAGTAAAGATAGATGCAAATGTGGATGGTACTTAAAAAGTCATGTCATTTTCCAAGAAAGATGAGCCAGGCAAGGTCATGTACATGGTGAACAGGTAAGAATGAAGGAAAGCTGGAGAATGGGAAGGAAAGCTGGGTGAGAAGTGTTTTGAGTCAAGTTGTAAGGGCCCAGCTGAGGTGGCAGACCCGAGTATGTACTGATAGGGTTTTCTCCACCACACTTAGCCCACGTGTCTGAGCTCAGAGTGCAATACCAGAGTGTAAATGGAACCATTAACTTTGGGTTACTCATTGTCACCGTTGATCATTTCCTAAAAACCAGTGTTGGGGTTATGGAAATTCTGAGTCTTGATATTCCAGAAATAAAACTACCCATTTTAGGATTTTGTTTCTCCCATGCAGTAGTAACAGCTTGACTTTGAGGCCCGGAGGAGAACCCAGGAAGTATCTCACATTCAAGTTCTACCATGAGGGAGTGCCAGTGTATGGACTAAAACATTGCCTGTGAACCTCAGAAACTGCAGCACCATCACAGTCACCAAAAGGGCAGTGACAAGGCTTTCATCATTAGAGTGGCGATGAAGCAAATAACAGAGTGTGTAAAACACACCATTCCATTACCAAGAAGTGTGAGCTTAGGGACACTTGCGCCAGGATTTAGGAGTGGCATTTTAAAGGTTTTTATGGCATCAGAATTATAACTCTAAATAAGTGAAATAACTTGGCTTATAAACACAAGCTGTCTTACTAACTTCTCATTCTAGCACTGTCAGGGCTTAGCAAGCTCAGATAATTTTTTTTTTTAAGCAGGTTACAGAAGTTGAACTAACAGGACGTTTGGACTCCAATAATCAAGACAAGCTTACAGCACTGAAAGCAGTAACAAACTTCGGAGCTCCGGTTGAAGTTTTTGACTCTGAAGGTGAGTGTCTCCAGAGGATTTGAAGGAAACACTTCCTGACACAGGCAGGCAAGATGTAATGTCAAAGTAGCACAGGTTAGCATAGCCATTCATTGCAGGAACATGGTGACTGGCCAAGCTCAGTGAACAGTAAAGCCTGTCTGTGGTGTTGATTTCATTTAGGGGGGATTACTCCTTTGAGGAGAGAGGACTAAGCAATAATGGCAAAACCCCAGAGCACAGTATTCAGTTTATTGCACAGGATCAGATACAAGAGGTCCATGATGTCCTTAATAAGTTATTTTTCTCACAGAAGCTGAAGTGTTCCAGAGGAAACTTGATGAGACCACCAAACTGCTCAGAGAGCTCCAGGAAGCCCAGAATGAGCGTCTGAGCACCAGACCCCCTCCCAACATGATCTGTCTCTTGGGTCCGTCATACAGAGAAATGCATCTTGGTATGTGGTACCTCTTAGAATCTGAGCCACCAGGGCAGCCCAGGAATACTGCAGTGGGTAGTCTATCCCTTCTCCAGAGGATCTTCCGAACCCAGGAATGGAAGCGGGCTCTCCTGCATTGCAGGCAGGTTCTTTACCGTCTAAGCTACCAGGGAAGCCCCTGGTTGGAGAAGCAAGCTGCTTAAAGGGAGCATTTCTTGAGTAGTGATACCACTCTAAAGTAACACTGAAGGGAACACCATGGACAGTTCATTTTCTGTATTCATGTTTATTGGGCTTTTTTTTTTTTTTCAGTTATCTAAAGGAAGCACATTTCAGTACCTTGAACTCTCTTTCTGTTGTTTTTTTTTTCCCCTAGCTGAACAAGTGACCAATAACCTTAAGGAACTTGCACAGCAAGTAACTCCAGGTGATGTTGTAAGCACATACGGAGTCCGAAAAGCGATGGGGATTTCCGTCCCCTCCCCGGTCATTGCAAACAACCTTGTGGATTTAACGGCAGGTGCGTGCCTGTGTCTCTGGGAGAGTGGAGGGCTAGGGGACACCAGTCCTCTGCCTCCAGCAACATCTGAAAGCTGTTGTCTCTGATGCTAACGTGTGAACTAGTCGAGTTTTCTTTCCATCTTGTCTAAGGAATAAAGACCTCACACATTTGCGGGGAAAAAAAACTATAGTGATACACCTGCCTAGTCTTTAACCTTGAACATAGTGAAGAAGGGCTGTCAACAGTTACTCTGTTTTACTGTCACATCCCCTTTTTAATTAAAAGGAAAAAAGGTGCTAAATAAAGCCTTTTTTTTTTCTTTCAGATTTTGAAGAACCTAGAAAGACTGATGTTACTGAGTGTGAACCTGATGGGATTTGAATCTATCTGGTATTTGATTATATATTATGTATATATTTTTTTCATTACTTGGAAATGCTTTTCAGAAGATATTAAATATTTGTAAATTGTGTTTTTAATTAAAAACTTTGGAACAGTTAATTTTAATGTTCCAGAGATTGAACTTCTATTAGGTAATAAAGCTGAACCTGGACCATGAGCTGTATTGTACATATCAGCTGAGTTACCCCTTCACCCTTCCCTGGGGCTGAATCTGAGGAGGAAGTGATAGAGAAAAGCTTGGAGAATAAAACAGCCTTTTTCCTGACCATCCATTAAAAAGTTGCCCAAATCATTGAAATCCCTCATTTTCCCATATTTGCCTTTCTTCTCCTTAAGGAAATTATAACCAAATGGTTCCTGACTTCCAGATTTCACTTCGAGGATTTATTCAAAAAGTGGCCTTATGAGGAAGGAATGATTTGGACCTATTGGAACGCCGAGCAGAGAGTGGATGGGTGGGCCTGGGCAGAGTTCCTGCGGAGGAGGGATAGTGCTCCTGCAGAGGAGGGATAGTGCTGCTTCCTTAGGTTTCACGGGCAGGACCACGACTGAGAGCTCTTCTTTAAAATTACCATCCAGTGAGATTCCCATTGTTACACCATGAAAACAAATTCAACTTTAGAATTTACTAGCGTGTCCCCCACATACGTGTTGAGGACGATGTCCTTATGTGGGAGGACCAGGGCTTCCCACCACAAAAGCAAAACAAAAACCATGTCAGGAGTTTCATAGCACTAACTTGTCTGGTGTTCCTTTTTGGTTTATTTTTGCCATTTGTAGAGGGGTTTTCCCAGTATAATAAAAGGACAAGCCAAATAGGATACAAACTCAATTGTCCATGAATATGTAAGGAAATCACCAAGCTTAAGGAAAGTTGATGTTGCTATTTACTGTTTTTCAACAGGTCACCTATGACTCTGCCATGCCCCCTTAACTGAGACTTACCTACTTTTATCTGAAAGGCAACGGTTAAGTTCCTGAGCAGTTTAACTATTTAAGTAGGAAATGATACGTGGTCCTTTTCTATGACCAGGCACTAGAGGTAACCTAGTTCAGGGAACAAATCAAGTTTCAGACCCTACTCAGACTGTACGGAGCCCTTGTGTAAAACACCCAGGCTGGCAGCTGTTTTATTATTTTCTTGACTTTGAAAACTAACATTTAACAAGTAGGGTGAAGGAAAATTGAATCTCTCAAGAGAGTTAAGATGACCTAATCTTTCAAAAACATACTTGAAAACATATGCCAGAAGAATTAAAGAATCCATTCAAATATGTATTTATCAATATTTATCAAGTCTTTTTAGAGTTTGTCTCTCAAATATAATTCAGGCAGCAACCAACTCTTAAAACTTTCAATCTATTTAGCTAAATAGTTCCCAAAGACCAAGAAAAGATTCAAATTCAAAACACTCCAGGACAGTCAGGTTTTCCAGATTGCTGATTTAATCTATGAAAAGCTAAACAAAAGAGAAACACTGGTACTTTATAAAAATGAAATATAACATTTTGAAACAAATGTTACAGATCTATAAATATTCAGTATATAGAATAACCCCTAGTCGTTTCATGTACTGTCTCAAAGCATACCTCTATACATGTACACAATGTATACAGTGGTTAATGATCTTTTCTGTTAGGAGATTTTCTTAAGGAAACCAGAAAACTTCACTAGCATCAGTGAGGCCACCTTCGTAGAGATATGAAGCCTGTCCCTGACCCATAGAGAAGGTCAGTGTTAGGAAAAATACTTGTCTTGTCATAAAGCAAAATGACACCTGTGAACAAATGACTTGGTAATTGGAAAATGAATTTATAAAAAGTAAGTGATTTTTATGGTCAGTTATAATACACTATGATCTGAATGTCAGAAATTCAAAACTTAATATTATTCTTATCTGAGCACAGTGAAAGAAAAATACATAAATGGTAACCAATTATTTTTTAAACTCCCAATTGGGATTTCTCTGCTGGAGGCAAACAGTAATTTGTATGTTGCAAGAGTAGAAGCACGTCCACCTCAGAGAGGCCCAGCACACTGATGTGTCTACACTGGACCAGTGACAACCTTCGTGATCTCCGGGGAAAGCCCAGTCACTCCTGATTTCAAGGGTGTAGATTCCAGTGTAGTACTTAGATGAAGAATTGGTGTGTGAGAAAGGCAATTTAAGTAAGGTTTATCTCCCTTAGCAGCGTTTTCACCATGAAATCCCTTTAGGACAGCAAGCTCTCCTGATTCATTCCTCTTGTTCCAATCTCACGGGGTGCCTCAGAGCTGCCACCAGCCCACCCAACCCCCAGCACCCAGCACCGGCCAGCAGCAGGTGCGGCTCCCGTCCCCTCCCTGCCTTGGCTGGGGTGCCGGCTCACTCCACCGCCCCCGTCCCAGGCAAACTCGGCTGCTCAGTCACCTGTCTGCAAGGCCGTGTCATCTTTTGAAGCCTCATGAATGCAAGACTTTCCGTATAATTTCAGGGGAGTTCATGGATGACTTCTGGCTAGAATGCCTGCTATACAGTGAAGTTCAGCTGTATTAGAAACCCTGGAGATACTCTGGTTATAATGCAGTGAAGGCAGTTCAGAAAAGGGAATGGGCAATTTGGTCTTTCCTCATGTTAAAACACAGATTGACTTCTTTGGATTCTTTTGGAGCTGAGGTGCTATAAGACACCACACCTCACAAACCTGGCTTTTTCACTTGCCTGGATTCAGTCAGCTCAGAACATCCAAGCGCTTGTTTGTGAGAGGCCTGGCTTCCCAGATCCGGGAACCTCTGCACATGCCGATGCTGAGTAGGTCCTCCTCAGAGCTAGCTGTGATGACTGAAGGGGAGAACTGCAGCCCATCAGGTTCTCTCAGACGCCACTCCTCTCCAGTATAAAGCTAAGACAGACTGCAGGGTTGCAGGGGGCGCTCGGGAATGCATGAGGAGTCAAGGAAGGGCTGAGAGCTTACACCTTATTTTCTAAGGCTTTTCACTTATTAAACTTAATTCTGGCTTAAAAGTTGTCTGATTTAAGCCAAGGCTCTGCCACTCACTGCCTTGCTGTGGCGAGCCACGCTCCTTGGAGCTCCATCCCACGGCTGGGCTGACCCCGTGAGCTCACGTGGGGCAGTGGTCCCACTTGCGTGTCCGTGGTCACCAAGGAAGAGGCTACACCGGAGGGAAGAGAATTTATCTAGCGTCTCAGAAGCCATTTAGAGGGTGACACCTCAATAATGTATCCATGTTTAAACAGACACATGCCAAAGAGGAAAAGAAGTAAGTGTCCACTGTGGGGCTTTCTCCCTATTGTTTGAACCCATGTGTAGATGTAAAACAATCTTTCAACTCCATTTACCAGAATACCTATATGAGAAGTGTGCGCTCTTATAGCTGGTGTGCTGGGGGGAAAGGAATCCCACCCATCCTGGACGAGAAAAGACACGCTCCGCACGTGCAGCTCACAGGCCGTGGGCGGCGGGGCGGGGGGTCTCCAGGTCACGCCCCAAGGCCTCCTCCACAGCACCTGGGGGATGAGTGCACGGCCCACAGATGAGCTGTTCCCTGCTGGGCTGGAGGCTGCCCTGCAGACTCGGACAGCACAGAGGTTCTGGCTGCCTGTGTGGAAGGCCGGGTGATCGCCCCAAGCTGACAGGTCCCCTAGTGCAAGTCCAAGGAGGCCACGCACGCACAGCCACCTGCTCAGGTGGGGATGACCAATCCCTTGGACTGCCTTTGTGCCTGGTGTGGGGCTGGGCCTTCCGCCTGGCTTGCTTCAGAGAAGGAAATGGGTCTCCAGCATGTCTGGCACCTACCGAAAGCCCTCAGTTCAGCCCCAGGCCTTGGAACTTGGCGGTGTCCGTACAGACAAAGTAAGTCCTCAGTTCACCTTTGCCTTTGACATCAATCAGCCCGCGGCACTCACAGGAATACCCTAGTCCCTGGAGGATGGTACATGTCTCTTCAGTAACCTGAAAAGGAAAGAAGCCTAAGTCCTCAGAGGAGGAAGACCTGCTGTGGGAGGGACAAAGAGAAATTGGCCGACAGGGTCTGGTTTCCCTCCAGAATTTGGTGGCTAGAATCCCCTGGCAGACCGAAAGCCCAGGCTCCCTCACCTCCACTGGGCACAGGTTTCCCCAGGTGAGCTTTTACCTGGATTTTTCCAAGTTCTCCAGTGCTCTCCATTCGACTGGCAACATTGACCGTGTTTCCCCAGATGTCGTACTGAGGTTTTCGTGCCCCAATCACTCCAGCAATCACAGGCCCATGGTTTATGCCTAAAGATATTTGCAGTTGGCAGATCATAGAGACAGAGCCTCCAGCTATAGGGCTACAGAATCCACCCAGCTACCACAGAAAGCATTGGCAAAACCACTAAAATGAAGGTAGGGACGGTGCTTCCTGCATCTGGGACAGGAGATGGCACTTGAGATGCGAGGGGAGGGCTCCCCGGCAGTTCCTTTTCAGACTTGACGATGTGGAGCCTGAGTCCAGTGTTAACACTTCCTGTATCTGCTGTGTGTGTGTTACTCACTCAATTGCATCTGACTGTGACCCCATGGACTGTAGCCCGCCAGGCTCCTCTGTCCATGGGATTCTCCAGGCAAGAACACTAGAGTGGGTTGCCATTTCCTTCTCTAAGGGATCTTCCCTACCCAGGGATCAAACCCAGGTCTCCTGCATTGCAGGCGGATGCTTTACTGTATCTGTATCTGCTAATCACCTCTTAAACAGTAAATGGGCTTTAGCACTGACTGTATTAGCTATCAGGGACCACTTAGGTTAATAATTTTGCTTTGTTTTCAGGATATTTAAGGTCACCTGTTTACAACTGTGGATTCCCCGTGGCAATATATATTCCTGGTTACTTAAAGCCTTCAAAGAAAAGTAGTACACAAGGAAAGAATAATTGCCCAGTCATTGGGTTGTAAAATCAGAGAGGGATTTCTAAAGTTTTTCTAAACAGATGGCAACATACACCCAACTGAGTGGGGTTGCCAGGAGGCAGGGCTGCACAGTCCCACCCTGAGCCCCGGCGCAGTCCCTCCCAGGGCCTCACCGACTCGGAGGCGAAAGGAGTTGAAGGAGTGCCGATTGATGCCGTCCAGCTTGCTCATCAGGGCGGTGCTGAACTCCACCATGATGCCGATGTGGGCGTGCTGCCGCTCCAGGTCCTGCGGGACAGAGCGCTGTACGCGGGGCCGTGGGCAGCGTTGCCCTGTCTTCCTGCCTCCAGAGCACCCTGACCCGAGGAGCACTGTGTGCCAGCCTGGGCGTGAAAGCCACGGGGGGCCGCTGCCAGGCAGAGCGGTACCAACCGAGCCTCCTCCACAGGGCGTCCAGGACCCGAGCACCCACTTAGACTCCCCTCCTGGCGAGGGGCCCCCTGTCCCGACCCCTCCACCAGATCCTCTGTCAGGCTGAGCCATGAGCTCCTCTGCCCCTCCCTCAAAGGAGGGAGTGTGGAGAGGCGCCCCTTCAAGCACAGTGTCGGGCTGGGACTGTGCTCACTTCCCCGTCCTCTGGGGCTGCGGCGTGAGACCAGAAGAGTGGCTGAGTACCTGGTTCTCAGGCCCCGAGGGGACGCTGAGCCCCGCGGCGGCCATGTAGGTGCTGCCGATGGTCTTGATCTTCTCCACACCACTGAACTTAGGCTTTAGCAGCAGCTGCAGGACAAAGGGAAGCAGGGCCGTACAAGAGGGCTGCAGCCTGGGCTGGTCCCCGGTCCTGAGAAGGGGTAGGGTCCTCTCCCACCACCACTTCTAAACGCAAACATTTCTACCGCTGGGCCTTTGCCCTCTGAGTTCACACCTCCGTACAGGTGGGGACAGCCTCTGGGTTCTCTCCCTGCTCCTTTGTTCCCTGACATTCCTGATCTTTTTCATTCTCATCTGGTCTCATTCCTGTGTGCTTAGTTGCTCAGTCGTGTCCGACTCCCTGCAACCCCACAGACTGTAGCCCGCCAGGCTCCTCTGTCCCTGGGGATTCTCCAGGCAAGAATAATGGAGTGGGCTGCCATGCCCGCCAGGGGATCTTCCCAACACAGGGATCAAACCCAGGTCTCCAGCACTGCAGGCAGATTCTTTACTGTCTGAGCCACCAGGGAAGCCCAGTCTAATTCTTACTAAGATGCAAACACCCCACTACTCAACAGAGTCTACACAGGCATGCGGATTATTTGCAGCTAAGACTTAAGCCCAAACTGAGTGACTAACTCTGCAACAGACTGCCAGCACAGGCTAAGCAAGAAATCCAACAACTCTACAACCTAGATCTAAGCAAGCTGCCAATCACAGAGAAGATAACACATTACATGCTGAAGAGACAGAAAAGGCAAATGTGTGTGTACCTTTCATAATTTGTGTGATGTGTGTTCCCCCCAAGGGAGCCGCAGTGCACGTGTTAGCTGGGCCCGGGGCGCCCCGGGCCCGCCCCACCCTCTCCAGGCTGCGTGGAGACCCTACCTCGTCAAAGTCGGCGATGATCTCGTTGAGCAGGCGCAGGCACTCCAGCCCTTCCTTGTTGACGTCGCACTCTGTGTAGAAGACTTTAAAGTCCGGCACCGACGCAAACATGACACACACGCAGTCGTAGGACTGATGGTACCAGTCCTGGATTGGGGGAGGGGGAGACACAGGACCCATGGCCGCCTGGCCTCCTGGGAGCAGGGCGGCGGGCAGCCTGCGGCGCCGATCCCTCATGCTCCAGGAGCAGCTGTTGGCGGGGGCGGGAGGGGCTGAGCAGGTTCTCCACCTGACTGCCATGAGACTCAACTGGGGACCATTACAAAACAGGAGGCTCTAAATCAGTTTGTTGAGGAGGGTGGGACTCGGGTTGGTTTGGGGCTCCTTTAGGTCCCCTGTGTCTGCACAGCTGGGCTTGAGAACCCCCGGGTATAAATGCTAACAGTCAGGAGGCCTGGGTTCTCTGCTCGCTGGGCCTGAGTTTCCATAGACAGGAAACTCTGCTGCACAGAACTGGTAGAAATGCAAGTTTTCATCAGCAGATGGTCCGGATTACAAATACCTGGACGTGTGCTCCTTGCAACGATTCTGCCAGCCAAGTACTATCAGCCCCACTTAATATATGTGAAAACCAAGGCTCAGGGCAGTGAGACCTGAACGCAGGTCTCTTGACTCCGAAGCTTGTTTTCTTACAGCTAATGCCACACAGTCTCCTGGGAGCATCGGTGAGGCCAGTGCCACAGGAACCAAGTACAGAAAGCACCCTCCCTCCAGGAACCACACCCGTGCCTCGGGGCTCCCTGCCCAGAGTGACTAGTCCCTTCTTGTCCCCACCTCATTTAACTTGTCACCGATGAAGTGGGCAGCCACGTGCGCGGGCAGGACATTCTCTAGAAGAAGGCGGTTCACATTCTCCATTGTTTCAAACTCCTCGTGTTCCTTCTTGAACTTCTTCTTCCACAGACAGTCCAGGCGGCAATAATAGTCAATCTGTGGACAGGGGATATCTGAGTCCTGGCCGCAGTGAGCGAGGGCAGAGCACACTCGTAACCCCAGGGGCCACGGAGCCTCCCTGTGCCTCTGGCTGACATTGCCAACTCAAGAGCCGCCATGCGGTAGCCTTGAAACCCCCATCAGCCGAGACTTGCAATCCTCAAGTGACCCACACGATTAAATGTCACTCAAGTCCTGATGACTTAGGACCCCTGACCCCGGGAGCAGAACGTTCTGAAAGGACTGTGTCTTGTGTGCGGCTCCAAGTCCAAGGCCGCCCCCACCCCACCCACCCCGCAGCCTCTCTCCAAGCAGAGGGGCCTCCCGGGCTGCACCTGTCTGGAGAGCATGATGAGGGTGGTGTAGAACAAGACCAGGTAGAAATTGGTCATCGTCTTCAGATGCCATGAACAGGATGAGGAGCTGCTGGACACGAGGAGGAAAGGCAGATGTCACCCCCACTTCCCCTGGAAGCACCCCCAAATGTGGGCCCAGACCCAGTGCTCGCCCCTGGGAAAGTGAGCCAGATGGAGGGGTGCTGCCCTCAGAGCTCGTGTGCGCATGGCTGGCAAACAAGACGCTTCAGGCTGTAAAGCAAAGACGGAGGTACAGTGGAGGCTGACAGGAGGTGACATCGGAGCTGACACCTGGTCACAGGGAAGGGCCGTGGCAAAGTCAAGGAAAGCACTGCAGGCTGGTAGGGGGGCACCCAAAGGCAGCCCACGCTCCTCAAGGTGAGCGGGGCTTGCAGAAGGGGTCACAGGTGCAAGCCAGGCCCATGGGAACAGCAAGGCAGCCAGGTCTCTCTCCTTGGCCCACTTGAGCCCCCAGCCCCAGAATCAGGCACACACCAGCCCCTCCATGTGTCTGGGAACAGACCAGAGACGACCGCTCTCTGCAGAACTCTGAGACCCAGGACACGGCTCAGAGCCAGGCGCTGGGCTGAGGGCTGCAGCCTCCACCTCCCACCCCAGACTGGCCTAGAGACAGGAAGACCAGGTGGCCTCTGGGGACCGGGGACACACCCCCTGCCGATGAGTCACATTCAGTCCTGAGCGCTGCAGACCCAGGGCCACGGCTTCCCCTTCTGTAAAGTGGAAACCACGCCACCTGCCAGTCCAGCCCACAAGCTGTCCGGTCCACAGGGGACCGTGGATGCAAAAGCAGCCGAGTTTGAAATGGCACTGAGACCAAGCAAAGGGCGCTGCAGTGGGCCACAGTCAGGACGGGCAGCGGGCGGGGGGCCAGCAGTGAGGGATGGGGCTCACCTGAGGGTGCCATTGGTCCCGGTGAGGTTGCCCAGGCTGTGGCCACAGCAGTCCCACTGCCAGCTCGGGTAGACGTTGAAGAGGACCAGGTAGGCCACCAAGGCCACGGTCAGCAGCACGACCTTCAGCTCCAGGCTCATCCGCAGGAAGACAGAGCAAGCGATGAAGGCCAGGATGCAGCTGCAGGTGTAGTACTGGGGAGGCAGGGATGCCGGTCAGCCCACCACCTCCCGTCACCAAGAGGCACCTCCCGGACCAGAGGTCGCCAAAAGGAGGGACACCTTTAGCCACAGGGGACTCCATGAAGAACCAGCGTGTCTTCAGCATCTCTCTCCTGCCTCCCTTAACAAGGAGCAGGCAATGGAACCTAAAACGTTCTATAATATGTTGTTTTTAGCATAAGTTTACTTCCACTTACAGCCAATGAACTCACTTAAAAGGAAAAAAAAATGTAGTGAATGAAAATGCCCCTGCCATGTGGCCGTGACAAGTCTTGAGTTCTGCCAGGAGCTGGTCCCTCCCTAAGTGCATCTCCGCCCTTGTCAGTCTCCTCCTCAAGATCCTGCTGTGGCTCCCTAGCGCCCCCAGCATAAAGATCGACCTCCTCACCCTGGCCCTTGTGCTCTGCCCAGAGCTGGATCTAACCTACCTCTGGCTTCATCTCCCAACCGCCCCCCACCTCCTCCCTGTGACACAACCACCTGAAACCTCTGTGCCCACCACCTGCCTCGGCTGCTTCTCTCTGTCCCACCTCCTACCTCCCTGCCGACCCATGACCTTTCTGCCCTTCAGAGACCAGCTCAAATACCCCACAACCCGCCTCAAGTCCCTCCTTCTGTCCAGGCAGGCACTCCAGGCACGGCTTCTGGTGTCAGCCCACCTGGGCCCAGCCCTGGCTCTGCTGCCTCTGAGGCAAACCCGTCCCCCTCCCCACGCCACACCCCCATCCATGAAGGGAGATCATGACGGGTGGGCGTGGAGGGGGACAACCTTCTCGCCCTGGATGCAGGTGCCAGCACCCGCCCTGCACTCTCGCCTCTCCTGGGAGAGCCCACGGGCTCCGGAGCTCAGCACACTCTGAGTGTGCAGGGGAAATCCGAGTGTGGGCACGGGGCACGCGGAGGGACACACTCACCGGGAGGAGGTAGCACGGGCTCATCTCCCAGCCGCTCACAGCCCTCAGGCCTGTCTCGTTCCCAGCAGTCAGCCCCCGGTCCCGGAAGGGCATCAGGGGCTATGGACAAGACAAGGGCCCTGTGAGAGGTGGTCTGGGGGCGACCCAGGGTCTGCTCAGGCCAAGCAGGGCTGGGGGCAGAGGGCAGGGCCCGGGGCTCCACAGCACAGTGAGCATCTCCTGCCGGGCGCGGCTCTAAGCCCAGCCCAGGGGCACGGCACCCCGACCTCTTCCCACCGCAGCCACAGCTCCACTGCAGCAGAAGGCATGTGGATCCTGCCCCAGGGCCCCCAGGGCTGACTCGGAGAGAAGCTAGGAGCAGCGTTTTCAGGGAGTCCGCTTCTCCCCAGGGTGTGCTGAGGGAGGCGGTCACAGAGTCCCGAGTGCAGGGGACAGGGAGGTTGGGAGGAGATGCTGACTCTAGATGTGGGAGCAGGCAGGACCAGCCAGGACAAGCGCCATCTGAGCACGAAGCATGTGAGCCCAGCCCACCAAGTGGGACCCACATGCCCCCCAGCGCGTGCCCAGGGCAGCTCAACCCCAGTGAGGAGACAGGTCTCAGAGAGGCTGAGACAGGACCTCCTCAGGGGCTGGAGAAAGACCGGGACGTCAAGGACACTGTGGTGGCCGGGTGAGCGCTCTGGGGGCCCCGAGTCCTCGTGTGACCAATGCAGGCTGAGGAGCTCGGAGCCGCCACGGGGGCTGCCACAGGCCCGGCCCACCAGGCTGTGGATTATGGCCATATCAGATGCTGCTTTTAGGCAACAGGATTATGGGATTCTAGAACCTAGAAGTTCCCAGGGTCGAAGACTGGCTCCCTCCTCCTGGAAGTATGCTCAGCCCGAGGGGTCCTGGCCAGGCCCACCAGCCCCAGCCCCGGCACCCACCAGGTTGACGACAGCAATGACGAGCAGGCTGCCGATGGTCAGGATGGCCAGGGACACCCGCAGCAGGGGCTGCGTCTCCACGCTCTCGGCAATGGCTCGGAGCTTCCCCAGGGCCGGGCAGCACCTCTGTGGAATCACAGTGTCGTCACCGAGCACCCACAGCACTCAGGGGGCCCACAGCCCAAAGGCACAGCAGAGTGAGAGCTTCTGAGAGCTCTGAGCGGGGATCGGGGTGCTGTGCCTGTGTCCAGCCCAGAGCTCAGGACACATGTGAGCAGACAGAAGGGACATCCCCACCCTTGCAGCTGGGACAGCCATGGCCACTTGGGGACCACTAGCACCTACGAAAGAGGATCCTGGGAGGAGCCTCCAGGGCACTCAGCACTGTCCTCCAGGCTGGGGGTGCAGAGCTCGTGGGGAGGGGCTGGGGCTCGGGTCACGACCATCCTGACACCTGCTGGGGCCCGGCCAGCGCTCAGTCAGGGGCTTCCTGCTCACCAAGAACACATCGGCGAAGCACAAGCCTAGTACCAGCCCGAGCACACAGGCCACCAGCCCAAAGGACACACCCAGAGTCTTCATACTGGAGAAGAAGGAAAAACGTAAGTTTGAGGGGACCTTCTTCTCAGGGCATGTTCCCTACCCCCAGCACCTCAGCCAAAGGGGAACTCTGCATATTGTGGTCTGGCTGCCCCACAAAACAACACACAAGCCCAGGATCAACATCACGCCCCCTCCCCATTTCTGGGCCCAGTACACAAGAAATAAGTGGTTACACAGCCTTCAGCAAGCACATAAGCACATCTAAACGTGCTCCTTATTTCGTCTTTCTTAAGCATATCCTGAACCACAGTCCTAGCGGAGCCTTTGGCCTAAGCACCCTTCAGGAGGCCACCAAGGAGCTGACTTTACTCTCTCCCATGACCTCAGCCCCTTGTCCCTCTCCACCCCCTCCTCTGCCCCCCCTCATCAATAGAGCCCCCACCTCCACCCCAGAGCCTCAATTTCCCACACCTAAGAGGGAGACGGTGGCAGTTACGATTTTAGGAGTTGACCCTTCTACAACTCCAAACACCCAGGGCAACTGAAATGCCTCCAGGGCCACACAGATAACCGGTGACTGTAGCGGTGGGAGGCATGTGGGAGCAGGGAGGCCTGTGATGTGAGACAGCACTCACCTTCAATTAAAACGAAAAACTGCCATGGCTGATTCATGTCAGTGTATGGCAAAAACCACCATCATGTTGTAAAATAATTAGCCTCCAATTAAAATAAATAAATAATTTTTTTTTTTTTAATTAAAAACTGAACATTGGCAACTCCAGGTATGGGGACCACCGCACCCAGGCTGGTTTCTGCAGCTCGGAGGTCTAAAGTGACTACAGTTACTCACGGCCAGCCCCTTCTCCCAGGCTGGGATCTGTGGGTCCCCAGCCCTCCTCACCTGACCCTGGTGGGCCTGACCATCCGGCCCGGCCCCCGACTGACCTGTACAACAGCAAGACGTGGATGAGCAGGATGCAGATGAAGACAAGGCTGGCACAAGCGAAGTAGTAGCGGACCCGGGGGATGGGCGCCAGGCGGTACTGGGGGCAACAGAGACTGTGAGGGGTGGTCGGGCAGCCGAGGCCCCACCCACAGAGCCACTTGCCCTGACCCCTTCCCAGCTCCACCCTGGCTCTGGTTAATCATCTTTTTTAAAAAACACCCTTTCACCGCCTCCTTGACTTCACCGTGATGCTGTTACATCATCCTGAACAAACCTTCTCATTTGTTTCCGTTTTGCAGACTGTCTTTTATACTCAGAGGAAACCCCTTCCCCTCCCCTACCCAGCTCGGGTCTCCATCTTTATTTCCCTGAAAATCCCGTAGCCCAAGTGAGCTCCGGGGTTACAGTGACGGGGGCTACCAGTGGGTCTGATGTCACCCCAAACTGAGCAGTACAGCCAGGCCCGAGCCCCGAGCCCATGGGTGGGGGGCCCTGTGCTGCCCGCCCCTCCACACCAGGCAGATCTCTGCCCGCGGGGCTCCCGCCACCCGTGAGCAAACCGAGGCTCAGGGAGCAGGCAGCCCGTCTGGGTCTCCCAGCAGCAGGAGGCCACCAGACGGCTCTCCTGGTGACCGCGCCTGCCTTCGCGCCCCAAGCTCCCCATGCAGGGAGACCCCAACTCAGGGAGCCCCTGGAGGATGAAATGGGCACTACGGGCTGGGCCACCCTCTCAGGCCACACCCGACGCCAAGACGCTCCAAACCTCAGTCTGCGAAAAGGGTACTAGCACCCATCTCGGCCAGCAGGTGAGGGTGAAATGACCACGCGTGGGCCTTGGACGCTGCCAGAACCCACAGGCCCTCAATAAATAAGTGAATGGCGACTTCCCTTGTGGTCCAGTGGCTAAGACTCTGTCCTCCCAACGCAGGGGACGGGGTTCAATCCTTGGTCAGGGAACTAGATCCCACGTGCCACAACTAAAGATCTTGCATGCCTCAACAAAAAACTGAAGATGCTTCATTTCACAACTAAGAACGGCACAGCCAAATTTGAAAAAAAAAAAAAAACGGTCACTAGCGGGACACAGCGTGGTTTTACGGCAGCCAGATGGGGGGACCAGTTGGGCCCCATCAAACCAATACTAAGTTTGGGGCTTTTTCCTAAAAAGGTCAACACTGTCTGCCACTGTGTGCCCTGGCACCATCAGCTGAGGCCTGGCATACAGGGAGCAAAGCCTCCCAAACCCCAGCAGGCGAACCACTCCCGGGACACGGCAGGCAGAGCGGCGAGGCCAGCAGAGACCCCAACGGGCCTGGTGGACTCCCGACCCCACCAGCTGGAATGACTCAGCTGGAATGGCAGCTGGAATGACTCCCCAGCATCCTCCCCGAGCAGACCTTCCGGGGGTGTTGGCTGCCCCTGTCCCCTGCTCCCAGACCTTGGAGCTCCCCCTTCCTGGGGCTGCTCAGAGGTCCTCACCTCTCGCTCGAAGCCCTTCTCCAGGAAGATGGACCCAAAGGTAGAGAAGTCATCAGACTTGGAGCAGCAGGGTCTGTGGGGCGGAGACACAGCAGGCAGAGGTGAAGCCTGGGGGAGTTGGGGCGGGGTGACAGGGGCCACCCTCAGAGGAGAGGGGGGGTGTGGGCGGAGCACAGGGCCCACCCTCAGGTGGCCGCCCTGTGGACACAGCCCGTGGACACGAGGCACAAGGAAGATGGTCCCTGCTTGAGGGAGGCGGGGGTCTCAAGAGCCTTACCTGGTAGAGCTGAGCCCCTCGATGGCTGACAGCATCTCATCATCGTATGAGTCGTCCTCTGACCGCCCCTTGGGGGATACGCTTCTGGAATCAGACACCCACAGCGGCATCAGCCTGGGGATCTACAACCACTCACCCACAGGCAGGGGTGTGGATGAGATGACTCACCCAAAGTGGGGTTCCCAGGTGCCCACAGGAGGTCCCAGAGCCTCATGCAGGATGGAGGAGGGTCAGGCTGGACCCACTATGGCCCAGAGAGGGCAAGTGAAAGCCCAGCATCACACAGCATTACCCAGCAGCAGCCCAGCAAGAAGCAGAGGGCCGATCCTGGCCCAAAGTCTGTTTCACTAAATCCCGGGTATCCCTCACACCAACCCCAACAACCCCACCACAGGGTGAGTATACAGCAGGCATTCAAACACTGTCAAAGTTCTGGTTCCTAGAAACACTCTGACCCAAACCAAGGCGAAATCCACAGTCAAGGCTGAGCCTTGTGGAGCTGCCATTCAGGACAGAGGCCAGTCAGGCCAGGAAAGCAGGGGCCAGGGCACAAACCTGTCAGGGGTCCGATGGCGCCTCAGGGGAACAGCCTGGAAGGGAAAGGAAGAGAAGCTTATTCTCGAGGACATGAGCCTGGTGCAGGTCTTGGGACTGGGTCTATCATCTGGGGTACCCTCGGATGCATGGACCGTCCAGGCTGCAGGCACCTGGGACTGAAGCTGAACTTGGTCTGGGGAATCAGGAGGCCAGGGACATCCCCAGCCCCCTGGAGCATTCTCCAAATGCCCTCACTTCCCCAAGGGCCCCAGGAGGGAAGGAGGGAGGGCAGAGCCCAGAACCATCCTGCACATGCAGAGAGTGAGGCTCAAGACGGAAAGACCCCTTAGCATCTGCCCCCCTGCCCTTTCCCAGGGCCCCGGCTCCCAGCTCCCTGGGAGGAGGGTCCTACCTTGGGCCTCCGCCCATGGGACACAAGGGTCTCACTGCTGCTCACGCTCTCGCGTTGGTTGAGGTGCGCGAAGGGGCGAGCCGCCCCCCAGGACTCCAGGTAGCGCGTCATGCGCACGGACGCCCGCATCTTCAGGGTCGCGTCCCCCTTGTTCTTGGAGTTGTGCTGGCTGGGCTGGGGCGGCTGCTGGCTCTGAGGGCAGACACAGACACAGCCTTGTCCCATCCCTCCCTCCCTTCTCAGCCCAGGAAGGGGCCCCCACCCACACCCTGCTCCCTGAGAAAGGGGATGCTGCCCAGAGCACTGGTCCATCTGGAGAAAAGGGAAAATGACAAAGCAAACTGCTGGGGCTACAGCCCCTCGGGGACTGGTGGAAGCCCAGTGCACTCACCAGCTGGGCTCCAAGGAGGCCCCAGCTCGGGGACCTCTCCCTGCCCCATCCACAACCATGCACAGCCCCTCAGACCCAGCTCCACCTCCCCAGGGCAAGAAGTGGGTTAAGGTCCCAAGACCAAAGGCCCCGCTTGGCCCGTGAAAGTCCATTGGCCCCTCCCAGTGGAGGTACCCCGGGCAGATGGCGCCCAGGGAAGCCACAGGCATCCTGCCTTGCCCACCCTCATGTGGCCGGCACATGTCGTCCCCTGGCAGCAGCAGGAGGAAGGGGAGTGCTGGCCGGCAGCCTGGAGCGACAGCCAACCCAGGGCTGAACCCACACCCCCATGGGGCAGCACTCCAGGGAGTTCCACTCGTACAGCCCTCAGACCACAGCATGGGTCCACCATCCGCCACATGCCCTCTGTGCCCGTGCCAGGGATGTGGTAGCTCAGCCAGGCCCCAAGCGAGGGGCCCACCTTCCCCCCACCTGGAACAACCACCCACCTGGGACCATCCAAAAGGCCACCAGGGACAAGCTTGAGCCATCTTGAGTCCTCCCCCGACCGACGCTCCTGCCCTCCAGGAGTCCCGGTCTGCAGGGGTTCCCACAAACACCCACATGGACCGGCACCTACAGCCACAAACGCTTGTCAAGCCACAAGCAGCAACTTTCCTGGAAGCTTCTTGCCTCCTTCTGGGATAGAAACATTCTTAACCCCTGAGCCACATCTGTCTGCCGGCCAGAGGAAATAGCACGGGATTCTGTCCTTGTGAGGAAAGTCCCAGGGTCCGGAAAGCGAGCGTTGCCCGGCAGTGAGAGACCTGCCCTGGAAGTCAGGTGGCTGGGGGGTGGTCACATTTCTCTGCCTCCCCCTTCACTGTCAGCAGCCCTGCCGACAGGGCACTCAGCTCTTCAAGTTCAAGGTCACTGGCACGTTCTCACTTTCTCTCTTAGGACAGGGAAGCCAGATACTGTCCCTAAAAGTTCAGTGTGTACTGAAGATCCATCAGTTCTGAGTAAAAATGCACCTGTTCACAAGCAGGGCCCAGGGAGAGCTCACAGGCCCCCCTTCCAGCCACCTCTGGACACTCATCCACGGGGGGACCTCACACACCTAAGCCCACAGAAGCCAGAGCTGGGAACTGGCCTCCCGTCCATGACGGGTGATGAGCCCGAGCATCCGTGTGGTGTGCGCTGCAGTCACGAAAAGAGACGCGGGTGGTCTCTGAGCACAGAAGAGGTCTCCAAGCTACACTGCAAGGTTCGCACTGGTGGTGGGGAGGCGGGAGGAGGGGGCGCTACTCGGAGGGCAGAGTTCTTCCGTCTACTTACCCACATAGACAACTCTGGGGGGAACACACTCACCACACTGGCCCCCTCTAGAGGGGACATGCCAGCTCTAGACAGGGATGCGTGGAAAACTGTCTACAACACGCCCCTCAGGCTTTCTGAATTTTTGACTATATGAATGAGTAAAATTAAACAAAGAAGGGGAAGTTAGGGTTGCCAGGTAAATTACAGGAAGCCCAGTTAACCCTGCATGAGACACTCGTACTAAAACCTCCCTCATTCATCTGGAACGCGACTCAGACTGGGCGTCCGTGGTTGTACCTGCTGAGGGGTGGGTTTTGGGGCCATGCCTACCACCGCCTTGGGCTCAAGGGCTCTGCTTCATTCATTCACCTGCTGTCTGGGCCCCAGCTCCATACCAGGTGCTGTTCGAGGACTGGGGGCTGCAGCACAGAGCAGAGGGACCCCCGCCCAAGCCTGCCCACATGGAGCTCACACTGACAATAAACAATAAAAAGGATAAACAGGAGCACCTGGGACAGAGGGAAGAGGGCTCTGGGCAGAGGGAGCAGCAGTGACCTGGGTCCTGCCATGGAAAGAGCCTGGCATGGAGGGACGGGAGGCTGGCACAGGGCGGGGGAGGAAGTGCTGCGGTCCGAGTGGGCGGGGCCCGGCGAGTGGGCGGGGCCCGGCGGTGGGCGGGGCCCTGGAAGTGGGGGGGCGTGGGAGTGGGGGTCGTGGGAGTGGGCGGGGCCCAGAGCGGCAGGGTGAGGGGCTGGGTGAGGGGTCGGGTGAGGGTCGGGTGAGGGGCCGGGAGCAGCCCCAGGATACCCAGGCGGGGTTCCCCCACCGAGGGTGCCCTGGGAACGCTGGCAGGATGAAGCCGAGGGGGTGAGAAGAAGTTCAGAGACTGGCCCTCAGCCCCCCTGGAGACTGGCAGCCAGGTCAGCCCTGAGGACAGCCAAGGCCAGAGTGAGAGGGAGCCGAGAGAGCCGGCCCGGCCGACATTCTTGAGCGAGCACCAAGGATGACTCACCGAGGGCGGCCAGACGAGCGGGCCTCCCGCGGGCGGGAAAGAATGGCCCTTGCAGGCGCGGGTGGGCTGGGGGCAGGACCCGGGCCGGGCGCAGGACCCGGGCCGGGCGCCTGGAAGGAGCCCCACAGCCCCACACCCTGCCCCGCCACGGGGTCCAGAGAGAAAGAGGGGCCCACAGAGAACAGAGGCACCGGCGGGGCGGGCGGACACGGCGGGGCAGACACACGGAGACTCCTGCCTAGCGGCCCGTTGGCCGACCCCTGCTTCCCCTGACTCCCATCCAAGGCGTGTTTTTAAAATGTGCCTTGAAAATCTGGAAGATTAGTGACAACCTCGTGGAAAACAAACTAATAAATGTCACTAGAGTTCGTTCGAGAACGTTGACCATGCACCCAGCTCATGGTGAAAGCTTCGGTCTGACTGGCTTTTTCTCCTCCTGAGGTAGGCACTGCTGCCATTTCCATTTCACAGAAAAGAACACTGAGGCCCAGAGAAGATGTCACCTGGGGCCTAAAACATACCTGGTGATGGGACGCTCACTCTTCCCGCCTCTCTCTCTGAGGGCACCATTCCCCAGGTGCGGACCCTGGCTCCTGCGTGGTACCCACCCCCATGCTGCCGCAGCGGAGCCTCGTACCCGGGGGTCGATGACCAGGTAGGTGCGGATGTTCATCTCTTTGAGGTAAGGGTCCCGCTGCTGCCCGTGCCCGTCCTCCACCTCGTACGCCTTGTCCAGGTGCTTCAGCGTCGCCTCTGTGATGTGCACCCGGCTGGGGGAGACCAGAGTCACACAGCAGCAGTGCCCCCAGAGAGGGTGGGAGGACCCGCCCGGGGGTGCACAGCAGGGCCGAGCAGACCGGAGCCCAGGCGAGCGCCCCCCACTTCAGGGCCACAGACTCCCTGTCTGAGCCCATGCTGAGCCCCCACCACGGCAGCCCACAGTCAGCCCCGTGACCTCTGACCCGTCCGCCGGCCAGCAGAGCCTCACCCAGGGACTCCGGCCGCCTCCATCCTGTTGGCCAGGGACACATCGTGGGACCACACGTCGTACTGCCACTTGCGCAGCCCGATGACGCCGCACAGCACGTTTCCCGAGTGGATGCCCACGCGCATGCTGATGTCCACGCCTGTGGCCTCCCGCACCTGCCTGGGGCAGAGGCCAGCCACCCCACCTCAGCCAGGGCTCCCGAGGGGCCCTAAGCCCTAGGACAGGCTCAAGGTCCTTGTACAGGGTATGAGGAGCATGTGGGGACAGGGCAGGCCCAGCTCACAGGAGACAAGTTTCTCAGCCTGAAGGGCTGCCTCCTCCCATCCCCAGGAGTGTGCAAATGGATGTGGTCACCCTCAAGTTCAAGGCTACTAAAAAGAGGAAGAATTCCAATTGTCCCCGGTCACCATGGTTTGTGGGGAAGGCCTTAAGAGTCTATCACTGGGTGTTCCCCTGCCCGGCAGCCCCAGCTGGGGTCTGCAGAAGGATCCAGGCACCTCCCAAACCCAGCAGAAACAAAGAACATGGGGACAGCCTTGGGGGGCCTTACACACCCCCACCTCTAGGAAATGGGAGCACTGAGGATTGAAGGAGTACTCAGTACAAGGTGCCCCAACTTAGGCTTCCCTGGGGCACAAGGCACCCCCAACATGAAAGGGCCCTCTGGGGTCCCTCTGACAAGTAGGAGAGGGTCCAGGGAGCAGCCAGTGCCATGTGCCCCCTAAAGGGCTGGAGAGACGGACCAAGCCTGCTGGGGTCAGAGCCAGAGGGAGCAGAGGCCCCCGCACAACATCCACATTCTCCAGGGAGGAAGTGACCCCCGAGAGCGCAGCGCCAGCCTGAGATAACTCAGGCGGTGACGCAGAGCCAGACTGTGACCTGGACCCCTGACTCCCGGGCGGTGATTTGTCTGGTAAGATTTCAGGAGGAAGACAAGCTGGAGCTGGGTTTGCACAGGAGCTGTGCACTTGCCAGGCAGTGCAGCCACGCCCTGCTCTGTCCTGAACACTGGCTGGGGTGGCCAGGCCCGCCTGGCCCTCCACCACCCGCCTGACCACAGACCACAGCTGCCCTGGGCTCCAGGGAACCTCATGGGGAGCTAAATGTTGGTGGAAAGGAGCCGTGAGATGCTGGGGGTCTCCCTGCAGCTAAGGGCTAGTTCCCCAACTCCCAGGGTCTTCACAGGGGGAGCAGGAAGCAGATGGAGGCCTGGAGTCAGACCCTATGTTAACCAGCTCCTCTGCCACTGCAAAGGCTCAGTCTCCAAAGAAACAGAGTCCCCTGCCCGTCCTCAGGATGACCCTGAGCTCTGAGCTCCGGAGGCTCTCTGCTACTCGGAGTCCCAGTGGGGCCCAGAGGGAGGGATGTAAACACACTGCTGAGTGGTCCAGGTAAGCCTTCTGCACCCTTGCAGCCTCAGTTTCTCATCTGGAAAGTGGGGACAATGTGTTCCCCACCATGCCTTGGGGAGCAGGAAGGATCCGTCGTGGGGACAAGCCCCCGGGCCCTGGACCTGCCTGTGTTACCTACTTGATGGCCTCACACATGTCCAGCCCCATCTTCACACAGTTACGGGCGTGGTTGGGCAGGGACACAGGCAAGCCGGACACGCAGTAGTAGCAGTCGCCCAGGATCTTAATCCGCATGCACTCATTGGCCTGCAAGTCAAGGGAGAGGCCTGGTCCACAGATGGCCCAAGGGCCAGGGAGCAGGCCTGTCAGCCACCTCCCCACACCCTCCAGAGTCAGCCAGGCTCTTTTCCGGCCAGAGGCTTTTTCCCCTGGGGCACCAAACACCAGCAGCTGCTTCTGGGCCTGGCAAAAGGACTGGGGACACAGGAGCTCTGTAGGAGGAACCCTAAGCAGGTGTCAAGGATGAAACCAAGTGTTATGAAGGACGGCCACCTGAGTGCCTCTAGGGAGCCACTACCTTTGGTTTCATTCACCCATGCACTGTTTGAGCTTCTACTGAGACCCCTGCCCTGCCCCAGACACTGGGACCCAGCAGTGAGCAAAACAGAAAACAACCCTGCAGCCAGAGGCAGGGCTGGACACTAAACTAGATAAATAAAATCGATAGACACCCATGATAATAAGTACTATGGAGAAAAACGAGGGGGGAAAAATGAGGAATGAGAAGGAAGAGGAAGCTTCCATGAGGCCAGAGAAGGCCTCCCAGTGAAAGTAATTTAGAGAAAAGTCCTAAAGGAGCCAAGGGAGCAAGCCCTGTAGGGAGCTGGAAGAAGAGCATCCCCGGCAGAGGGAAGCAGACTGTGCAAAGGCCCTGAGGCCATGAAGCTGTTGGAGACACAGCACAGCAGTCTGTGCAGATGAAGTGGGGGAGTGAGAACAGAGAGGCAACAGGAGCCATAAGCTTCAGGGTCAGTCAGTCAGGTCAGTTCAGTTGCTCAGTTGTGTTCGACTCTTTGCAACCCCATGAATTGCAGCATGCCAGGCCTCCCTGTCCATCACCAACTCCTGGAGTTCACTCAAACTCACGTCCATCGAGTCGGTGATGCCGTCTAGCCATCTCATCCTTTGTCGTCCCCTTCTCCTCCTGCCCCTAATCCCTCCCAGCATCAGAGTCTTTTCCAACGAGTCAACTCTTCGCATGAGGTGGCCAAAGTACTGGAGTTTCAGCTTTAGCATCATTCCCTCCAATGAACACCCAGGGCTGATCTCCTTCAGAATGGACTGGTTGGATCTCCTTGCAGTCCAAGGGACTCTCAAGAGTCTTCTCCAACACCACAGTTCAGAAGCATCAATTCTTCCGCACTCAGCTTTCTTCATAGGTGTCAAAGGTAACCAAGGAGACAGCTACGCTGCCAGGGACACAGGGTTTGGGGAGTGGGCAGAGAGCAGAGAGCAAAGATGGCCGTGGGGAGAGAAGGTGGAGTCATGGAGGAGAATGTTCTTGGAGGGGAAGGGGAGGCCAGGCAGGCTGTCTGAGGTCCCATCCGAGGTGACGCTACAGCCACTTGACCCCCATAAGCCCTGGGTAAAGGGGGCCACACACACCAAGGCCTGGGGGTGGGGGCTGGGAGAACAGGAAGGAGCTGCCCCCTGGGCTGCATGCTCCACGCTGCACCCCCACTGCATGCTTTATTTACAGAGACCCCACCAGGAAGCCCTGCCCTGGCTCCCTCCTGCAGGGTCCCAAAGAGCTGGTTCCCAGAACAGGATACCCTCTGTCTCCAGACCCAGTGCCCACTCCCTGGCACGCCCCCAAGGGGTACCCTAGGGGTACCCTCCCCTGGGGTACCCTACCTGCCATGCCTTTATGAGCAGTCCCAAGCCCGCCCTCCAAGGACCCTTCTGCGTGTGCCCGCTGCTTCCCACTGGGCCGCCCAGTCTGGCACACGCTGAGCTCTGCACAGCCTAAGCAGCCAGGTGAGGACACTGCTTTCCTAGAAAGCAGAAGCTTGTCGAGGGCTGGGACACCCGGGCACCGGCTCAGGGCGCCGCCACCCTTATCTCCTCCAAGGCCAGGCGCAGGATCCCAGTCTGGATCCAACTCTACTGTCAGGAGGCCACACTCCCCCGGCTGCTCCTCCCACTGCTTCTGACATTTAGCACTGGAGGAGCTGGGTTAGTGCGCTGGGGGCGGAAGTGGCTGAGCCCAGAGGCAACGCAGAAACCCCTGGGAGCAGGCCCTGTCTCTCGCCAGGAGGTTACCGTTCTGGGATCTGGTGGCTTGGGGACAAGAGGCTGGAGCCAGCCCTGCCTGCTGCATTTGCCCAGGGACTGGACGCTCTGGCCTGAAGACTGGCCCCTGCCACGGCCTCCCTCTCCTCATCTGTACAGTGGGGCTCCCTCATGGGCCTGCCACGGAGGGCAGGCTGTGCCCAAGAAGCCAAGGGCAAGGCCTTGGCTTTCTGGCAGGGAAAGAGCCAGCTGTGGCCTCCAACCTCTGGGAAACCCCACCTGCTGGTTCAGGGAAAATCATGAAAGAAAGAAGTTCCTGAAGAAAGGCTTCCAGCTAGACAGGACCTCAGAGTCATTCATTCAACAGGACCCAGGGAAACAGTTCTCCAGAGCACCCCTGGCCAGTGGTGTCCAACTGTAGCTTGAGTACCTCCTGTGATGGGAAGCTCATCCTCCGAGATGGAACCCGCTGCCCACTCCTGGTGAGGCAGTCTCTCCCAAGAATGAGCAGCTCTTCCTAGTGTGGGGCCAGAACTTGCCTCCCATCAAACTCTAAACCACTGATTCTCTGCCCATGGAGTCACCCAGGAGGCTCTTAAAAACTCCCAAGGGTGTGGGCATGGGTATTGCGTGTTTCATTTAAACTTTCCAGGTGATTCAAACAAGTGGCCAGAATGGAGAGCCACTGCCCTAAATCTTACACTTGAGTCTCTACTCAGTGGCCACCACTTCCAGGAAGCCTTCCTGACCACCTGAGGCTGGGCTAGGCACTCCCCAGTCCCACCCTCTGTGCCCCTCTTCCAACCAGGCAACATGCAGACTGGGAGCTACTTGAGGGCAGCCTGAGGCCCCATGTGAGCCCAGGGCTGACCCTCAGCTGATCTTAGACCATGTGCTAAATTAATGAAGAACTGAGGCTCCTTCACAACCCCTCTTGCCCAGACACACACACCGGGAGCTGTGTGTGTGAAGACAAAACAGTGAGGTCCCCGCTCAGCCCTTTCAGTCTCCAGACCCCTCCTGCCTTGTCTATATCCTGGAGACTCCCCTTGCCCAACACTCTCCAGGTTTGGCACCTGCTAAGGGTCCTCAGGGGTCCTCCAGTCAAGGCCCACTCCTCACCTCAGTTGTCAAGTCCCTGCATGTCTGACCCTGTGACCATGCGCCCCCATGAACACACTCTGTCCCACTGACACGGAGCCGCTTTCCACATGTGGGCACACAGAGCTCTCTTTCTACTCTAGGCTTTTGCACATTTGGTTCCCTCTGCACATAACACTGTTCCCCTTCCTCTTAGACTTTAATGTGCAGGCTCTTCACCCGGGATACTGTCAAAAGGCAGATTCTGGGTAAGGCCTGGCATTCCCCAGTGAGGCTCCCAAGTGTGGCAGAGGCTACCACCCTCGTGTAGTGAGAACAGAGCCACCTGCCCCCCAGGCAGCCTTCCTCTGAGCTCAGGAAGCCCAGTGCCTTCCCCAGCATGCACTGACACACTCTGGACAGGGTCCTGGCTCAGCCTCCACTCCAACCGTGGGGAAGCATTTGCTGACTGGATGCTGAAATTCAACCCAGGCCTCCCTGTGTCCGTCTCCAAACAGCACTGGACACAGGACACCCCGTAGGTGCAGCAGGAGGCGTTCCTGACTTTGCTACTGGAAGAACGGAAGCAGCACGCTCACCTTGGCGATCTGGTCAAACTTGCCGAAGAGCTCATTCAGCACCACCACCAGCTCTTTGGGGGAGCAGTCACTGGCCAGTCGCGTGAAGCCCACGATGTCAGCGTAGAGGATGCTGGGGGTGGGGTGGGAGAAGGGTCAGGACCAAAACCCCCGAATATCTGCCAGCCCTGCACTCAGTCACCCCTGCAAGCCCTCCACCTCCACAGGGATGGGAGAGAAGCTCCTGCTCATAAAGACAAATTAAAGTTTCAGAAGCTTTACACCAGAGCCAAATGGAGCAAGCCCCAGTCTGCAAGGCCCTCTGGAACCCCTGGCCCCTTTAGAGCCCTTACCATAGATGACTCAACTATACTCTCATGGGTGGATTCTTGGGCCCCTGGGAACTTCTCAACCTCCCCACACCTGATTTCACCAGATGTCGGAACTAAAGCCTTGGTAAGATGCAACAACTCTTGAGAGTCCCTTGGAGAGCAAGGAGATTAAACTAGTCAATCCTAAAGGAAATCGACACTAAATAGTCATTGGAAGGACTGATGCTGAAGCTGAAGCTTCAGTACTTTGGTCACCTGATGCAAAGAGCTGACTCATTGGAAAAGACCCTGATGCTGGGAAAGACTGAGGGCAGGAGGAGAAGGGGATGACAGAGGATGAGATGGTTGGACGGCATTGCTGACTCAATGGACGTGAGTTTGAGCAAGCTCCGGAAGATAGTGAAGGACAGGTAAGCCTGGAGTACTGCAGTCCATGGAGTCTCAAAGAGTCAGGCACGACTGAGCGACTGAACAACAACAAAGAAGTGGCTGGATGCTCCCTCCAGGCGAGCTCCACACCCAGTGCCCTCACACCTCTCATCTTCACACTGCCCCTGTAGAACCCCCATTCTGCGGATGAGCAAACTGAGGCCCAGGGAGGTGCAGATGCGCTGGGAAGCCAGAGCTGCATTTGGCACCAGATCTCCCGGCTCCCGAGCCTGTGGTTCTGGACCATCTGCAGCCCAGACAGCAGCCATGGGCAGCCTCAGGGCAAGGCTGAGCTACAGGCAGAGGGCCGGAGTGGAGCTCACGGCACCCGCATCTACACTTCACTCAGGGCAGCGCCATCGAGTAAGATTCTGCAGGCCCTTCAAGTCTGTCAAAATCAGTGTCACGACTGGGGGGCCACTAAGTCACCTGGGGCGGGGGGGGGAACTTCACCTCCTTTTGGGGGGATCCTGTGCCCTGTGGAGAATCACCTGCAAATGACCCTTTCCTTCCCTGCAGTCACGACCGTGCACAGTTTGACCATTTTAGCAGGAAGAGGATTTCCTCCAGTACTCATGTAATCCAACCTCACTCTCTGGGGGAGCAAGCAGGGAGACTGAGGTCTGGGGCCTGGATTTACCTCTCCCCAGTCTGGGGGAGTCTCCTGGGCCCCCAGGTAGGAGGGTAGGGGGCTTCCCAGGAGACACTGGGGCACACGGGCCCGCCTGCCACCCACCTGACATTCTGGTGCCTCTTGACGTAGAGGTTGTGGAAGTTGTTGTCGGGCAGGTAACGGCGGTCCCCGCGCTCCTTGAGCCGCTCGATGATGGCCAGCTTCATGCCCATGGAGATGTGGGCAGGCAGCACAGACAGCAGCAGGTTCTCCTGGCATGTGGGCATGGGCGGGGCGGCGTCAGGCCCCCGTCCTCTCCGCACCCTGTGCTCCCCCCCAGCAGCTGGTGCACATCCTGCACCAACCCGCAGGCACACACCTCCCGTGGCCCAGCAGCCCCCCAGGGGATGCCGGCACAGGTGTCCGGTCAGGCGCCCTGTGTACACACTTATCATCAGAGAAAGGACACAGGGCATGGGGCCTGGGAGATGGCAGGGGGACGAGGGGCGGCGGCTCCAGGGGGCGGCGGGTCCCCACCTGCTGGCGCTTCTCGATGCGCAGCTTACGCCGAATCTGGATGCACTTCACTGTGTAGGTGAAGAGGTCGTGGGAGGCGTCCTGCATGTGGTGCTTGTGGAAGGCGCCTGTGAGGTTCCCGCACACGAAGACCACCGCAGTGGCCAGCAGCTGCAGGTGGGCCACAGCAGGCTCAGCATCAGGCCTGGCCCATGCCCCCAGGACACCGGTCCCCTTGGCGGGCTGGTGCTGGTACCCTCTCCCCAGTCCCTGGCCTCCAAGGGGGTGCAGGCAGGGAAACTGAGGAAGTGAGTCGCTGTGACTGCAGGATGGGACTCAAGCCTGTGTCTGCATCCTCCAGGCACCCCCTAGCATGGAGGGCTCAGGACCCAGAGCCGCTAAAACCGAGGCAGGAGCATGTCTCCTCACAGAGCCCAGTGGGGCACCAAGGACAGCCATGGAAGGCACGGAGCCTGGTTGGCTGCCCAGAGCTCTGGCCCTCGCCTCCCAGACCAAACACACAACTGACCATCCACACTGACCGTTCATAATCCCTCAACATGAAGGCAGGACAGGGTGTTGAACCTGTCCAGTGGGGCTCCAACACGAGCAGGGGAAAACTCTGAACAGGGTCTCACCCAGCAGAGTGCACTGGACCCAGGAAGGACCCTGAAGGTCAGGGCTGGAGGGAGAGGCTGAACCCTGGGGTACCCCAGGCCGGCAAAGCAAAGACTGCAGGGCGGGGCACCTGCCAACTGGGATAAAGCCTGGCCTGGAGGCCACCTGTCAGCCAACCTCTGTCTCCAAGGCCTCCAACTCGCCCACACCAGCCTCAGCTGCCCTCAGCCCGAAGCACAGCTCCCCCCGAGGCTTAGCCGGCCCCGCGCCCCTCACCTTCAGCCCCACAGGGCTGGTGAAGTCTTCCTGGTGCATTGCGAGCACCAGGAGGTGGGAGATGCTGGAGACGAGTCCGGCCGTGACGGCGCCCCACGTGCTGAAGGGCAGCAGCGTGTACACCACGAAGACCACGAACAGGAAGAAGGGCACCTGCACACAGCATGTCATGACGTGGCTGCCCCGCTACCCCTGCCCAGCTGCGCCCAGCTAGTGGGGCCCCAGAAGCCTGAACGCTGAGTCATCAGCGGCCCATCCAGGACCCTGGTGCCCTCTGCTCTCAGGCTGGCCCCTTCCCCCACCTTGTGTGGTGAGAAGCAGCAGCAGACACATGCGAGAACAGGAAAAAGTCAAAAACCTACCCAGCCAGCATCATGTCCTACAAGCTGATTCAGGGTCTGGGGCCAAGGCTGAACCTACCCAGCCTGAGGCTCCACTGTGCTCGGGGGCCAGGGAGCCCTTGCCTGGTGCCGGCTGCCCCCAGCTCTTCCCCTGAAAAAATGGTAACCACTGGAAGGCTGGGCAGGGTCCGTTCACCTGCCCCATCCAGCGGTGCGGGCCCACCCACCCCATCCACTCTCAGAGCTGGCCTGCCTGCTTGCGCCCTTCGGGGAGCAGTGCCCATCCCCACGCTTCCATGCATGGCTTCCATGACCCCAGCCCCGATGGTCAGATTGGGGCCAGCCCCTGATGACAATGACCATCCAAGCTAGGCGCATGACCCAGGCCAGCCAGTGTGACTCAAGCTGGCTGAGAAAGGGCTCCTTCTTTCAGCCGGCCGGGGCAGGCTGGTGGACAGCAGCCTGGAGGCGCTGCAGCCATCTGTGCGGTGAGCTGGGGATGGCCTGACAGGAAAGCAGAGCTGGAAGGAAACAGGATCTGGCCAGCCTGCTGAAACCCCAGACTGACCCCGGGCCTTTCCTGCCACCTGAGCCAGTTCGGGCCTCTTTGCCTCTTTGGGGATGTATCATTTCCAGAAATGCCATGGCTAGACATTCAGGTGGACCCTCCTCCCATCTCACCCCCACTTCATCAGTGCAAAGCGGAGAGAACAAGACCAGCCCAGGGCCCATTCTCAGTCACAGAACCACAGCCCAGAAAGAGGGGAGGGCCTCCCAGAAAGAGGGGAGGGCCTGTGGCCGGTACACACAATACTGATCAGCCTCCAAGACGGACCTGAGGCCCAGGGAGTGCAGGAGCTGCCGAGCGCACCCAACCCCCATGGGCACCAGGGTCCCGCGCCCTCTCACCTGCCCCAAGACACAGGTGTCCTTCCTCGGCGAGTCGAAATCAAACACCAACACGTAGCCCAGCGTCACAAGGCAGGCCCAGATGAGCAGCGCGGAAATCCTGAGCCCCCGCCGGTCGAGGCATTCAACGTACACCAGAGCGTAGAGGAGCACAAACACGGCGAGCGTGAAGAACGCCGTCCCCAGGATGGCCCGGTGTCTGGAGGGGTCCTGGGTGGGGCAGACACGCACAGAAATGCCACGGCTATCCAGCAGGGTGTCACTTCCTCCAGGAAAGGTCACCAGCGGCTCCCTCCTCGTGGGCGATGCCCTTCCTCCCTCTACACATCAGGCTCTGTGTCCCCTCAGGCTTGGCGCCCTTGCCTCGGCTGGGGCTGCCTGTACCACCACCTTTCCCCAGTTGCCCTAAGCACCCTCCCCGGCCCGGCCCTGGGATGGTCTCACTCCCCACTCCCTTCCCCACAGCGACCCTCCCAGGGGCCCCAGGGCCTCTGTGCACACCTGCAGGTCACAGGTATAAGCACACAGAAGCAAAGCTGAGGACAGCCTCGGGGGGAGGGGCCACTGCTCCTAACTCTTAAAAGAGGAAAGGCTCTTTAGGGGGAAATGGTGACTAGGGGCATCCGAGACAGGGGAGGTGTGAAGGAGAGGCGCAGACGTGCACCCTGCGGGGAGGAGGGTAACAGGGCAGACCATGCACAGCGGGCCGGCACCTGGTTCCCCCAGGGGCCCCTAAGCAAGACGAGCACAGAGACTGATCTGGGGGCAGGCCCACAGCAGTACTCCGTAACCAGCTGCCAAGTGACCAAACGTCCCTGAGTTTACAGGCACAGAGACACAGACAGCACTGATGGAGCACCTACTGGGCGCTGGCCACCTTACCTTATTCAGACTGCTCTGTTAATACCCTGTAGTCTTTGATGTTTTCTCCTAGAACCTTACTGTCCTATACAGCAACCACTAGTCATTTGTGGCTATTCAAAATTAAATTTCCACTAATTTAAAAGTAAATTTTAAAAAAAAGTAAATTTAAGGGACCTCCCTGGTTGTCCAGTGTCTAAGACTCTGCACTTCCACTGCAGGGAGTGCAGGTTCAATCCCTGGTTGGGGCACTAAGATCCCACATGCCGCAACCAAAGCACAAAAATAAATAAAAATGAAACAAAATAGAAAATTCAGTTATTTAGACATATTAGCCCTATTTCAAGTGCTCAACAGCCACACACAGGTCATGGCTGTGGTGTCTGCCTGGACAGTTGTGCTGAGAAGGACTCTGAGACCATGGCCAGGCTCCCTGAGCACAAGTGCTGGGATTGATTCATGAGGTCTGCCTTGGTACCAGAAGTGGGAGCAGGGACACACCGGCCCTCCCTGACCTAGACCTTCAATAGAATCAAAGTCCACTGTGGAGAAAAGTGATGGCCATCTATTTGCTCAAATTAATGTACCATCTAAAACCACCCCAGACCTAAAAATTTTGAAAAATGTGTCTTCCTCCAGCCTAAATCACTGCATATGATGATTGCAGCCATGAAATTAAAAGATACTTACTCCTTGGAAGGAAAGTTATGACCAGCCTAGACAGCATATTAAAAAGCAGAGACATTACTTTGTCTAGTCATCTAGTCAAAGCTATGGTTTTTCCAGTAGTCATGTATGGATCTGAGAGTTGGACTATAAAGAAATCTGAGTGCCAAAGAATTGATGCTTTTGAACTGTGGTGTTGCAGAAGACTCTTGAGAGCCCCTTGGACTGCAAGGAGATACAATCAGTCCATCCTAAAGGAGATCAGTCCTGGGTGTTCATTGGAAGGACTGACGTTGAAGCTGAAACTCCAGTCCGTTGGCCACCTGATATGGCTGACTCATTTGACTCATTTAATTTGGCTGACTCATTTGAAAAGACCCTGATACTGGGAAAGATTGAGAGCGGGAGGAGAAGGGGACAACAGAGGATGAGATGGTTGGATGGCATCACCGACTCAATGGACATGGGTTTGGGTAAACTCCAGAAGCTGGTGATGGACAGGGAGGCCTGGTGGGCTGCGGTTCGTGGGGTCACAAAGAGTTGGACATGACTGAGTGACTGAACTGAACTGAACCCAGCCTAAATATGCTCCATAACACTTTACAGATGCAGAAACTCAGGCTTAAAGAAGATAATGACATGCCCAAGGCCTCACAAGTACAGAGCATCAGAGCTGAGACCTGGACCCCAGGGAAGCCCCAGCAGCCACAGGCTGCCCCCACTCACCCCGTAGCTGAAGGTGATGATGATGAGCGTGGTGCAGGCAGCGATGGCCACCAACAGGAGCATGAGCAGGAGTGGCCCGTGCTGGCTGGTGAGGCGGTACTTCTCATAGAGCGCATCCTGGTCGGGGCCCTCCTCGCCCTCGTTGAGGAAGTAGCGCCCCTTGGCTGGCATCCTCCACCTTGGCACACCCAGTGGTCCACGCAGGAAACCCCACGGCCTGGGGAGCATTTGTCTGCCAACACCCACGGCTGCGCACCTAGGCCTCTGGCCTCTCCCAGCCTGGCAGGTGGGGCTGGGAAGGTACCCCCTCGGCTGGAAGCTCCATGGGTACACAGGGCCCGCACTGCTCCCGCTGCCAAGCCTAGCTACTGCACGGCCAGCATCCGCCTCTGCATTCAGGTCCAAGTGAATGGCCACTCGGGGTCCTCAGCTCTGCAGAGACACAAGACGACCGAGATTTGCCCTGGACTGGGAAGGCTGGGCATCGGGGGAGAGCGAGGTCAGGACTCACACCCAGGTGTGATTACCAACCTGAGCCCAAACCTAACTTTCAGGTCTTGTTTAAAGCCTGGCCCACCCCAAGGTCATAAAGCTAGTTTCCTGTATTTCTTAAAACTGCGCTGTCCAACACAGTAGCCACTAGCCACACATCACTGTCAAAAATTAAATTTAAGTCGATTAAAAGTGAAATTAGGACTTCCGTGGTGGTCCACTAGTAAAGAATCCACCTGCCAATGCAGGGGACTCAGGTTCAGTCCTTGGTCTGGGAAGTTTCCATGCGCCATGGAGCAGCCAAGCCCATGAACCACAACCACTGAGCCTGTGCTCTGTGGCCCTGGAGTCACAGCTGCTGAGCCCAGGCGCCGCAGCCACTGAGCCTGTGCTCTAGAGCCCGGGAGACACAATTGCTGAGCCTTCACTGAGCCTGTGCTCTGGAGCCCTGGAGTCACAACTGCTGACCCCAGGCGCCGCAGCCACTGAGCTTGTGCTCTACAGCCCTGGAGACACAACTGCTGAGCCCGCACTGAGCCTGTGCTCTAGAGCCCGAGAGACACAACTGCTGAGCCCAGGCACCGCAGCTACTGACATGGCACATCTAGAGCCTGTGCTCTGCAACGAGAAGCCCACATACTGCAACGAAGAGTAATCCCCTCGCCCCAACTAGAGAAATCCCACGCGCAGCAACGAAGCCCCGGTGCAGTCAAAATAAAATAAATTAAAAATTTTTTTAATGAAATGAAAAATTCAGTCCCATATAGAGGCCAACTGGAGAAGGTAAATGGCAACAGGAGGTCACAATCAGCCAAATCTATGAAGCGGGGTAGTCACAACAGCAGTGGTACCCAGGTGACATCCCGGAGGACGTGCTAAAACACACATCGCAGGCTGCAGTCCCAGTGCTGTTTCAGCAGGACTAGATGGGGTCTGAGAAGAAATGGGCATTTCTTACATGTTCCCAGGAGATGTTGAAGCTGCTGGTGCATACTTTGAAAACTACTGATCTACAGGACAAATAGCCCACTATTAACCAGTCAGTGACATGAGAGAAAGTGGGGATGTTACACGATAAAATAAATTTTAAAATCTTACAAAAAACAAAAAAAGGTGTTACTTGCTCAGTCATGTCTGACACTTTGTGACCCCGTGGACCTGCCAGGCTCTTCTGTCCATGGAATTCTCCAGGCAAGAATACTGGAGTGGGTTGCCATTCCCTTTTCCAGGGAATCTTCCCGACCCAGGGATTGAACCTGCTTACCCTGAAGGCAGATTCTTTACTGATTAAGCCACCAAAGAAACCCAAAAGTCTTACAAACCCAATATAGTGGACATTATCTAGACCTTGATTTTAAAAACACTCCAACTACAGGGACTCCCCTGGTGGTCCAGGGGCCAAGACTGCACACTCCCAGTGCAGGGCGTCCAGGTTTGCTCCCTGGTCAGGGAACAAGATCCCACGTGCTGCAGCTAAGACCTGACACAGCCAAATGAATAAAATTTTAAAAAAATGCGCAACTACAAAAAGTTGTTTTGAAACAAGTGGTGAAATCTGAATGGGAACTGGGGCTTCCCTAGTGGTCCAGTGGTTAAGAATCCCCCGCCAAGGCAGGGGACACGGGTTCGATGCCTAGTCTGGGAATATCCCACATGCCACAGAGCCACTAAGCCCAAGCACCACAACTACTGAGCCTGAGAGCCCTAGAGCCCCTGCTCCACAGCAAGAGGAGCCACTGCGATGAGAAGCCTGCGCACTGCAACTGGAGAGTAGCTTCTGCTCGTCGCAGCTAGAGAGCCCATGCAGCAAGGAAGACGCAGCGCCCAAATAAATACATGTGAACTGAAGGTGGGACTAGGCTAGTAAATTACACTTAATTTTTTGAGCATAATAATAGCATGAGAGGAGGGGATGGCAACCCACTCCAATATTCTTGCCTGGAGAATCCCCGTGGACAGAGGAGCCTGGTGGGCTATAGTCCACGGGTCACAAAGAGTCAAACACAACTGAACGACTAAGAACAACAACACAATTGCATGATGATTACATAAACATTTTTAAAGTTAAACAAAAGTCAGTCCCTCAGTCATACCACTGGTTATCACGTAGGCCAGTGCAGATCTGGAGCCCCTCTATCATCCAGAAACTCCTCCTGGAAAGCACTGCTCTCGCAGTTTGACTACATGTAGGCCTCTGTTCCATCTCACGGAATTTTGGGGTACAGTATGATGGGGGGGGGCCAAGCTCCTTTTTCTGAATGGGCATCTGATTACTCCACTGGCCTTAAGTGAAGCCACATTCTTCCCTCAAAAGTGTCAGTGGAGCCACGTTTGTCCTGGGTCAGGTGGCCACACGCGTGAAGTCTGTCTGCAGGATTTCTTCTGCTCCAGCAGTTCTTGTGTGAAGACCTCACTCACTCGGTTACTGGAGCTTTTCAGTGAGTCTTAGACCCGAACACCAGCTTCACTCAGAGCATCCCCCTTGCATTAATATTAAGTTTCCACCTAAGATTGAATTTTTCTAAAAGGACCCAATGACAAGCTAGCAAGTTCCACTTCATAGAAAAGAAAACTGAACCTCAGAGAAGAACACAGTGGACCCTTAGTGACACTGAGAGCAGACCCCAGGCTTGCAATGCTCAGCCCAGAGGGCCTCCCTCTTTCTCCAGCACCATTCATGTATTTACTCATTAGTTTACTCCCAAAAGGCTTGCTAATCATGCCTATGGCACACCAGGCCCACTGTATCTCCCGTGTGCCAGGCTGGCTTTCTCTCCCCTAGGGCTCCCAGTCTCCAGGGAGAGAAAGTTACCCAAAAATGTGCAATCCCTAGATGCAGCCATTGGAGCCTGGGGTGGCTGCCACGCTCTCAACAGGAATCTTGGGTCAAGGGAGCAGACCGGGAGGAGTCCAGGCCCCCAACACCGTCCTGGCCTGCCTCAGGGACAGGAGCCAGGACAAGGCGGGTGGCAGAGGGCAGGGAGGCAGTCAGACGCGGGAAGGCTCAGGGCAGTCACAAGGGCTGCAGATGGCCACTGGTGGAAGCCGCAAAGGAACGTCAGTCCAGGGACTCCAAAGACAGAACAGCAGGGCACCCAGAATCTCAGCGTCTAAGTGAAGACCCCCAGTGAGCGTCAGCTGCCTTGAGTAACCCAGGGCAACCTTGAATCAGGACCCACCTGAGGCATCATTCCATCTGGGAGCTCCTGTTCCTCAAATCCTGGGTACAAAACAGAAAAACCACATACTTGGAGGCAGAGGAAGGGGCTCTTCACCAGAGGCCCAGGCCCCTGTGTTCCTCCTAGGCCCAGGCAGGTGTCCACAAGCCTTGGCAACCACCTCTTTAACCCAGGCAACCCTGAGGGAGTTGAGCCAGGGCTGCCAAAGTGTTCAAAGTGCCTGAACAAGCTACAAATCTGATTTCTACAAGAAATACCGGTCTTCAAATGTTGATAGCTAATTTTTAAAATTTGAGTGGTATCAATAGCCAAAAGTGACTAAACAACAAAACAACCAAAGCATGGAAACAACCTACATATGTATCAACAGATGAATAAAGAAGACGCTGTACACACACGATGGATACTACTCAGCCACGGAAAAGAATGGAATAACGTCATCTGCAGCAACACAGACGCAACTGGAGATAGAGATGATTACACTGAGTGAAGTCAGACGGAGGAAGACAAATGCCATATGATGTCACTCACATGTGGAATCTAAAATATGACACAAACGAACCTACCTACCAAACAGACTCAGAACACGGAGAACACGCCTGTGGTTGCCCAGGAGGCGGGCGGGGCGGGGGACTGGGAGTTTGGGGTTACTAGATGCAAACTATCGTATTTAGAATGAATAAACAAGGTCCTACTGGATAGCGCAGGGAGCTGTATCTCCTGGGATAACCATAATAGAAAAGAATATTTTAAAAAAGAATGTCTATATGTGTATAACTGAGTCACTCTGCTGTACAACAGAGGTTGGCACAATACTGCAAATCAACTATAGTTCAGTAAAAAAAAAAAAATTCTAAAATTCACGTAGCACAGCCCACTCATTTGCCACCTCTAAATCGACACTCACTAGTCTTTGTTCCAGCAGAGGCGTGTTTGAGTACTAACCAGCCCCGTGCCGAAGGAGTCACAAAGCAAGACGAGGGGCCTGCCCTGAGAAGCCCCCTCTCCAGGGCACCTGAAACAGCTTAACACCGCCTGCACACACATTCCCACTCTCACCCTCATAACCTGGCAGGCGAAACCGAACCCAGGGAGGTTGAGCGGCTTGCCTAAAATCACACAGCTGGAGCTGGTGGGCAGAAGGGCTGGGA
Organism: Bos mutus; assembly: GCF_027580195.1. Classification (NCBI taxonomy): domain Eukaryota; kingdom Metazoa; phylum Chordata; class Mammalia; order Artiodactyla; family Bovidae; genus Bos; species Bos mutus. The sequence goes on from NC_091634.1 coordinate 43,943,113, forward strand.
CTCAAGCCCGGGTCTGCCAGCTCCCAAACCAGGACCCCTTGGCCCAGCCTCATGGTTTCAGTCAACAGGGAAAGGCTTCCCTACAGAGCTCCTTCCAGAAGCAGCAGCTCCCAAGGACTGAACCAGTTGCCAAAACTATTCACAACACTGTCTGTCTCTGTGGCCGGGTGCCAACCCCAGGGCACCAGGACTGCCAGGCTAAGAAACCCAAACTCCAAGGGGCCAAGGCAACTCTCCACCGCTGCTCCATCCCCCTGGCGCAGCCCCAGAACAGACTGTGGGTGGCCACGATGTACACAAGTGCACCCCCACCCACATGTGTGTGTACTCATACATACACACACACACACACCCCATGGGGCCTTTCACCCCCAATGCCAACCTGCCCTTCCAGGCACACAAAGCCTGGCTGAGCCAGGCAGGGAGAGAGAGGGATTAGCTGAAAGAGTCCTCGGAAACTCAGGCCTGGTAAACACTTCTCTTGGGGATCTATTTAGGCCACCTCCTGGGCAACGGCAGGCGGGCGAGAAGGCGGACAATGGGCAGCATGGGCATGGGGACTCGATCCACCCAGGGACGCCATCCAGCTTCTGGAACAAACAGAGCAGTGCAAGGCCAGGCTGGGAGGAAGGGCTACGGTACTACCTCCCACAGACAAGCCAGCACCAATGGGTATCTCCATAGGCCACGCATGCATGCTAAGTCGCTTAAGTTGTGTCCGACTCTTTGTGACCCCATGGACTGTAGCCTGCCAGGCTCTTCTGTCCATGGGATTCTCCAGGCAAGAATACTGGAGTGGGTTGCCATGCCCTCCTCCAGGGGCTCCACAGGCCAGCTTCTCCCCAAAATGAGACCCAGAGGCCTCTCAGTCGGGGCAGGTTTCAAGGCCCTTCTTCTGCCAGTGCCAGCTCAGTTGGCAACTCGGGGGCCCCTCTGAGCCCCTGGATGAACTCCTGCCATTCTGCAACCTCAGCTCACAGGCCTTGTGACGGGAAGTTCATCCCCTCTCAGGGCGGTTTCTCCAGCACCGGGCGCTGCTCTGGCTGTAAGTCTGACCTTAGGTCAAGCCAGGCCCAGCCCACCTGCCTCCGCACTCCCTCACCCCCATCCCTCAGGTCCTGTGTGAATTCCACGGACATCCAGTGCAGAGACCTTGAGGCCCCGTTACCTGGAGGGGCTGGAGTCCCAGGCTTCCCTCGATGTCCCTCCCACCTCACAGCAACGCTGTTGGGGGAGCGGCCCCTTCTCACAAAGGAGGGGGACTCCCCAAGGGTCCAGTGGGAAGGCTTTTCCCGCTTCCGCTAGGTACGGTCCTCTCCCGCTCCCCCAGCCCCTAGTTTGGGGGGCACGTGACCCAGGTCTGGCTTATCAGCACAGTCTCTCCCAAGCCCCAGCGACTGGTTTAAGGATGGTGTGTGCATGCGTACTAAGTCATTTCAGTCATGTCTGACTCTGTGTGACCCCATGGACTGCTCCAGGCTGCTCTGTCCATGGGATTCTCCAGGCATGAATACTGGAGTGGGTTGCCATGCCCCCCTCCAAGGGATCTCCCCAACCCAGGGACCAAACCTGCGTCTCTTACGTCTCCTGCATTGGCAGGCGGGTTCTTTACCACTAGTGCCACCTGGGATGGACGTGGGACCAGACCCAGTGAGAGTCCTCGTTGGGACTTCTGCTGGCCCATGAGGGAAAGATGCTCTCTTTGCCAGTGGCCTGGAGCCGGCAGCCAAGGGAGCCACACAGTGACAGATGTGACAAGGAAGCCCACATGGAAAGCTGGAGAGAGAGCCCTGAATATAGCCCCAGGGCCCCCAGATCCAGGTCTGTCAGAGGCTCAAGCAACCCCAAGATGTTGACTCACAAGGGACAATCAATGCCCCCCCACGGCTGAGGCCAGAGTGAGCTTCCGGCACTTGCAACCAAGAGTCCCAAGGTCCGTGCTAGGCCTCCTGCCCCAGTGTGCTGTGTCTGGAAAGCCCTCATGACCCCTTGAGGATCCAAGTCAAGAAAAGTTGGTTCAGAGGTGGGAGTAGGCCCCTGAGACACAACCAGTCCTGGCTGAGACCTCCTCTGGGGAACTCTCCTCACCCCAACCTAGGTCTTATACCTTGGCCACCAGGTCCCTGACTGACCGGAGCAGCAGGAGGCCCAAGGCTGCAAGAGGCAGGGTGCTCCCTGCATCTTCTCCAGTGCCCTCCAGAGACTCCTGTGCAAGAGGAGTTAGGGAGCCCAGGGATGTGCTTAGGCAGAAACTGACAGCCGGGGAATCAAGCTTCCTCCCCCAAGCGGCCCCGGTGGGCTCCGCGCTCCCTGTGTCCCCAGGGCCTGTGACTGAGCGGGACAGACCATCAGAGAATCCACTGGGCGTTCACTGTGTGCTCAGCGCTGTCTGAATCCGCATGCCTGCCCTGTAGGTGAGACTCCCGTGTCTCTTTTATGGATGTGGGAACTGAGCACAGAGACCTTCAGTTACTTGCCTGAGGTCACACAGCTAGTAAAAGAGAGCCGGGATTTGAATACAGGCCACCCAGGGTCCTGCCCATTTCCCTCACAGTACTAACATCCGCAGAGCCCAGAACATCTCCACATGCCAACCTCTTCCAGCCCTCCCTGTTTGCAAGGCTCCAGAGAGAGGGTTGGGGGCAAAGTGGACTCAGTCAAAGTACCTCTCTCTGCCTTCCAGGGGCAAGATCAGGCAGCCATGCCAGGGACCGTCCTCATAGCCAGCAAGACCAGGAGGGCCTCCTCCTCCAGGAAGCCCTCTGAGCTACCCTCACACACCGTCTTCTCCCTTCCCTGCAACCAAAACAGGACTGGGGTCTTCCTGTCAAATACTGATGGGCAGGGGTCCACATTCCTCAGCTAGAAGAGCCTGGAAGGAGGGTGCTAGGACCTCAAATTATGACTGCAGGAACTGGCCCTCTGGGTGCTCAGGAAACCCTTTGCCAGCAGAACTGCCTGATCTGGCAGCCCCCTCCCAGCCCTACCACACCCCTAGGGGAGTGCTAGCCCACCCCAGCTTTCACAGACACAGACAGGATACCCACTTCCTCACCCAAGCAGCACTGGCAGGAACCCAGCCCAGCTTCCTCTGGCCCTGCCCTAGCAGGCCCCGTTGCTGCACAGGGCCTGGTGGCCCCAGAAAGGGGAAGTGGGGCCTTGGGGTGTGAAGCGGGGCAGGCAGGCAAGCCTAAGGAGAGGAGAGGCCCCACTTGGGCCTCTTGGGCCAGTCCCTGCGCCCACGCTCTGCCCACGTGACCATACTGCAGCAGGCAGGAGCCCCCCAGCCCAGTGCCCCCCAGCCTAGCGCCGGGTGACTGGCAGACTTTCTGATCACGTTAATGTCACCTCCCTCAGGAGACCCAGAGCTCTGAGAGGGGAAGCCAGTAGCTGCTCTGCCGGCCCAGCACAAAGAGGCACCTGGGAACCTTCTCTAAGCCATAGCTTGTGCGGGAGCCCAGCCTCACTCTGCCTACCCTTTTCTCCCGGCACTTGTCCCTGTCGAGTTCTTCCAAGATGCCTCTCAAACATCCCCACTCTGCCTCACCAAACTGATGTGGGATTTAAGTCCATGTCCTGCAGCTGGGCCCTGGCGGGTGCTTGAGAGACAGACAAACGGATGAGCCAAACTGAGCCCGGCAGAAAGCTGGAGAAAGCAGGCAGGGCGGCTTCGTAGGGGTTGGCACTAAGGCATAACATGGTGAGAGCAGGCAAAAAGGCCTCCCGCAGAACAGGCAGCACCTGCCACGCCACACCTTCCCCAGGTGATCTGTGCCCGGCGGGGAGGAGGCCTGGGTTCGAGTCCCAGCTCTGTGCCTTTGGCCATGTGAGTGGCAGAGGCTCTCAGGCTCCACGCCTGTGTTCTCACCAGTAAGCTGATGGCCAAGGTAGGGGGAGAGTGAGGCACGGGTCCTCGTGGCCAACAGGCCAAGTTTGCGAGGACAATACAGCACATGTGCCCAGAAGCAAGCTCAGTTCCTAGAGCTGAGAAAGCCCAGCCATTAATCCCCACAAGAGAGACCGAGGTGCACAGGGGGCAGAGTCCCTAACAACCCTCTCCCTGACCTCCCCACCTCCGAGGGACAGCCTGCAGTGCCACCAGGCAGCGGCAGAAGCCAAAATCCCCCAACAGCATAAGTCCCCAGCCAGCCCTGCTCCCCAAGACCCCCAGGCTGACTCCAACCCAGCCTCCAGGGAGCGCAGGTGGCCACTCAGTCCTGGGGTCCAGACACCTGTGTCCCAGCCCCCTGGCTCTGCCAACATGCTCTGCAACCCTTACCCAATCTGGGCCATGGTTCTCCCTCTTGCAAAGGAAGTACTTTAAGTCAGATCTCAGAGGCCCAACAAGAAGAAGTGCTGTCACTAGGCCCCAGAGGGCTAATCCTAGGGGTGGGGTAGGGAATTGTTCTTTGTTCCTGAAATCTGCCCTTCTGCTTCTCCTCCGGATTAGACATGACCTAGTCAATCCCTGAAACACAAACACCCCCAAGGTTCCAGCCGCCTGGGATAATAAATCTGCTCTGCCATCTCCTGCGCCAATTCTAACAAGGGTTAGGGACCGCCTGTAAAGAGTCCATCTATTCATTCACTCATCTTGACAGAGATCTGCACTCAGGGCTTCAGCAGATGTGCACCAACACCTTCTGTGTGCCAGCACCCAGGCCAGAGGCCAGGAGCAGACTCGGCTCCAGGCCCAAGTTTTCAGAAGGCAGAGACTTCAGTACCCGCTCCCCCTAGGTGTGCAAAGGGCCCTGTGCACAGCGGGTGTTCAGGCAGCAGTGTTGATTGACTGACTGCTCAACCAGGCTCTCATATCAGAAAGAACAGCTACATTTTCCCCGCACTCTTGCCTGAAATTCCACCATTAGTGATTCACTCCTTTAAGCCCTACCTTTACTAGGCTCCCCCTTTAGACTAAAACACGTTCACGCCCATGTTTCATTCCTGTTCCCTTTCCCCTTGACAAGGAAGAACAGAAAGGGGAAGTCTAGCTGGCCTTCAGAGACCTCCTGTGGTGCTAGTCCTGCCCAAGAAGTCTGAACAGTGGGCTTCCCATGACCCACCCAGTGGGTCCACTGGTAATGGTGGGTTTAACCCAGAGCAGCCACTGTCCTGCAGACGGCAAGAAAGATTTAGATTTAAGTCTTAACTCCCGCACTGCTAGTTGCCTGTTTAAAAAGTTAGCAAAACCCAGAGGAGGGAGAGAAAGCTTGAATCATAATTTATACTAGGATGATTTCCAAAGGACAAGAAACCATGAAAGAATTCTCAAATAAGGCTGCAGTGACTAAGTCCTTTCTAACCCAACATGAAACCTAAAAGCATAATGAAAAGACTGATAAATTCATTACAATTAAAAAATTTTTTCTACATAGTAAAAGCAATCAAAAGCAAAATCAAAAGATGAACAGAAGATTATGGAGACATTTGTGACTTTTATTCCAAGGAGCTAATCTCCCTCATATGTAAAGAGTTCCTACAAATCAAAAAGAACAATAACTTAACAGAAAAATGGGAGGAGAGTATGAACAGAAAGTTCACAGAAGGACAATCCAAATCTCTCAAACATTTGGAAAGAAACTGGCTTCACCCATAATAGCAGAAATGAAAATTAAAAATACTGTGGAAAACCATTTTTATATATCTACTTGGCAAAGACCAAAGCATTTCACAAATCTGTGTTGGCCAGACTGGGGGGAAACAGACACTCACCCTGGCAGGCTTTAGATTCAGCACAGCCTCTGGGGTGGGCATTCTGGTCATACCTCACTGAGTCACTAACGTACACACACACCTTTTGACCTGGCAAACCTACAGCAAGTAATTTATCCTACAAACACTTTCACATGTGTGCAATTTGACTTACACACAAGATTACTCATTGCAGCATTATTTGTAAGTACGAAAGACTGAAAACAATGTGTGTATCAGTCTGGAGAAGGTATTGTCTGGTTGCTGCTGCTGCTGCTAAGTCACCTCAGTCGTGTCCGACTCTGTGCAACCCCATAGATGGCAGCCTACCAGGCTCCCCTGTCCCTGGGATTCTCCAGGCAAGAACACTGGAGTGGGTTGCCATTTCCTTCTCCAATGCGTGAAAGTGAAAAGTGAAAGTCAAGTCTCTCAGTCGTGTCCGACTCTTCGCGACCCCATGGACTGCAGCCTACCAGGCTCCTCCGTCCATGGGATTTTCCAGGCAAGAGTACTGGAGTGGGGTGCCATTGCCTTCTCTGAGTAGAATCCTATGCAGCTGTCAAAAAGACACAGCAGCTTGAGCCATACTATGGCTGGGTATCCTGTGAAAAATGCACATGGGGAAGGTCACGCCTGGAATGGATTAGGACGGAACCAGGACACAGAAACACCAAAATTGCTACTTTAACAGAGTGAACAAATTTTCTCATTTTCAGTTTCTATTTCTATGGTTATAATATAGTTTGTGTAATTTTTAAAGTTTTCAATAGAAAAAAACAAGATCTATCATATACATAGTGCCTATCATTAACAATACTGCACTGAATACTTAATTTTCAACATGGTAGATTTTGTGTGTTCTTAGCATAATAATAATAATGATAAATTAAAAGCAGGGAGGAAACTTTGGGCTGTGAGGGACAGGTGTACAACAAAGATTGTAGTGATGGTTTCATGGGTGTATACATATCTCCAAACTTATCAAGTAGTACACAATTAAAATGCACAGCTTTTTGTATGTCACTCATACCTCAATAAAGAGGTTTTTCATAAATACATAAAGTAAAAAATCAAGAAGAAACTCAAAGGGCACTATAAAGCGATTGATAACTGAAGTGACACTCTAAATATATTAACATAGACGTGTTCCTGGCATGTCAGAGTGGGTGTATACGTGTGTGCACACAGATATATAAATACGTATGTGAATACCCCAAACATAAATATGTGTGTTAATCGCTCAGTCGTGTCCGACTCTTTGCGACCCCATGGGGTGTTGCCTACCAGGCTCCTCTGTCCATGTGATTTTCCAAACATAAATAGAGTGTATAAATCAAAGAGCTTCCCAGGTGGCTCAGTGGTAAAGAATCTACCTGCCAAAGCAGAAGACAGAGAGATGCAGGTTCAATCCCTGGGTCAGGAAGATCCCCTGGAATAGGAAATGGCCACCCCCACCAGTATTCTTCCTTGGGAAATCCCATGGACAGAGGAGCCTGGCTGGTACATTTCATGAAGTTTCAAAGAAGTGGATACAACTGAGCGACTGAGAATACACACACACAAACAAAATAAGAAAAACAGAAAAGTGAACCCCAGGTTCATCACATCTAAGTTGCATGACCCTGAAAAAGTTACCTATCCTTTTTGAGCTGCAGTTTCCTCATTTGAAAAAAAAAAAATGGGGGAATAATGTTCTAACACCCAGCACTTTGAGGGGATTCAGTGGAGGCGATGCAGGCAGAGTGTGGGGGCTGCACCTGGCACAGCATGCCCAAGTCAAGAGGACAGCTCTATTAGGGCGACAGAAAGGGCCTCGAGGGCTAGAGGCAGCCCAGATGCGGTCACAGGCCACAGCACTGAAGAGGTCAGCATTGAAGAGGTCAGAGAGCTCTCTCCGGAAGTGGCGTGGCCTCTGGAGTGGACAGAGCAGCACCAGCCCCTCTGGGCTGCTTTCTGAGGCTTGAGCAGGGTCATCCTCGCAGAGGCTGACTCTCTAAGCGGTGCCTTGCTGGGCTCAAGAGAGCATCTGTCCACTGGGTCAAGGAAGGTGGGCCTGAGCCAGAGAGAGCCTCCAGGCAGCATTGGGTCCTCACCCCCAAGGCCTCTAGGGCTGCGGAGAGGAGAGAAAGCACAATACCCCTCCCTCAAGGCATGCTCTGCACACCCTGAACCCGACGGGGAGACAGAGGGCAAGCAACCAGCCCGCAGGCGTCCTTGACCCATCAGCCTCTGAGCACCTGCTGCAAACAGGTGAAGTCCTTGCCTCCTGACCCCCACGGTGGGTTGCGGGTGCTCGCACTCTACTTTCAGCCAGGGGAACTAACTCTGCGATCTCAAGCTACTTGTCCAAAGCCTCCTAGCTGGGATGCGAAATCAGAACTGCCCACTCCAAGGCCCAGGCTCCGTCCGAACCCCACAGCGGCATCTCCTGATGTGTGCTCTGTCCAACCGCAAGGCCATGAAAAGCATACACACACAGCCGTGCACACGGAGCCGCACATGCGGGGCCACATACACCCCAGTCTCTAGTCACAGGCAGCACAGGCCTTACCATTCTCTTCCTCTTTCTCTCAAGATATCCAAGACTTAGTTGCTCAGTCATGTCTGACTCTTGCGATCCCATGGACTGTAGCCCAACAGGCTCCTCTGCCCATGGGATTTCCCAGGCAGGAATACTGGAGTGGGTTGCCATGCCCTTCTCCAGGGCATCTTCCCGACCCAGGGATCAAACTTGGGTCTCCCACATTGCAGGCAGACTCTTTGCCAACTGAGCCACCAGGGAAGATCCAAAATCTGCTTGCAATGTGGGAGACCCAGTTTCGATCCCAGTATGCTTGCCTGGAGAATTCCATGAACAGAGGAGCTCGGTGGGCTACAGTCGATGGGGTCCCAAAGAGTCTGACATGACTGAGCAACCACCACTTTCACTTTCAAAGATAGGCTGTACACATTAGCGAATTAAAGATTCTGAGAAGTCCTGTAAGAAAGCAAAGCTGCTGAATTAATAAACACGAGTAAACACTTGTCAGTCTTCTTGGTTCATGAGGCTCTTTTCTCATTAGATCTCTAATGAATCCTCTTTGGGAAATGCTGACTCCAGCATCTCAACTCAGGGACCTTCCCCCAAGAAGCACCATGAACAGCATGTCTGCCCCTTTCCTGACAGCCTGGGAGCTCCCTGAAGCTGGGGCCCAACTCCTCCACCACCACCTGACCCTGGGCTGGGTTGGATGGGCGGGCACACGGGGACCAGCCCTGAGTCTCACCTTCAGGGTAGGGTGCGGGGAAGACGGGAGGAGACCCTGCGCTCAGGCAGTCTTCAGCTGGAGAAACAATCCGCCCTGGGGAAGAGAAAGTGGAAGGGAACACTAAGCAACCAGGAGAGACCCTCCTGTCCTACTTCCTGCCTCTCCCATGCCTTGCTTCGAAGTGCTCCCTGCCTCAGTCTCCCTACCTGCTGCAAGCAAAGCAGTGCAGGGGACAGAGACCTAAAGAGCTCTGCCTCTAAGCCCTCTCTGGGCCTGATTCCTCCCAGGGCAGGAAAGGCCCCCAGGGCCTACGAGGTCCCTCCTTGCTCAGGCGACTAGAGAAGTTCGCTGCAGAGAGGTGAGCGGGACAGGCAGATGGAGAGGCATCCCCACACAGAACTCAGCAGGCCCTACAGGGCTCACGGCCTCCCCTTGCACCCATGGAGCCCAGCGAGGTATTGTTGCTGAGTCCGGCTCCCGAAGCCACTGCCCAGAGACCCCCACCACAGAACCCAGCCCTCATCCAAGGGGCCGAGACCCCCCTTCCTCAAGGCTTCCTGAGAACGGTGTGAGGTCAAGGGGGCACATCAGTGGGGAGAAGGGAGAGGGCTGCCTGGTGAAGGCCTAGCCCGGAGCCCGGAAGAGCCCTTCTGCAAGGGAAGCAGCCCCAGCCGACCTCCCTCACACCCCCTGAAACCACAGCCTGGCTTCCGGAGCCGCAAACACAGGGGCTCAGGCACCCCTCCCCATGGCTCTCCCCCGAGCCCAAGTGCCCCCATTCCTAGCCCACCCCTTCCCTTCACAGACTGGTCTTCCAGAGCCAGCCTCCCCTGGGCACAGGCAGTCGCCGTGATGGAGCCTAGGTCCACGGCAGCCACATGTTCCCCCAAACCCAAGCCTCCCCTGGGATCTTCCCCAAGGCCTCCCCTCACCTGTCTGCCACCCCACGGTCAATGAGCTCCGTCCTACTCACCCCTGCCCAACACACTCCTCCAGTGCTTCCTGAGGCCCTCTTTGTGGCTGTGAGATTTGACTTTTTTCAGTTCCCCAAACAAGCCCCACCCTTCTGTCTCCAGGCTCAGGCAGCCTAAGAGCGCTGCCTACCTCTCCAGCCCCAGCTCCCTCCGCCTGGCAAACTCCTACACGTCCTGCAGAGCCAGGCTGAGTGGCCACCTCCTCCAGAAGGGCTGCCCAACCTGGACTCAGAGACTGCGCGTCCCACCACAGCACAGGAATCCTGGCCTGCCACCGCCTCTCCCAAGGCCAGTGTCTGGCCACACACTGCCCCGCTCTCAGGACCCAACACCGCCTGGCACACCGGGGACCCTCACCCCCCAAACTCACGAACTGAGTCAAAAACAGCCTGCCCTGGACTGCGGAGCCTGGGCCCCGAGCCTGGTGTCGCTAGTCCTGTCTGCATGAGCTTTGGCGGGTCACCTGCCTCTCAGGTCTCCCGATTCTCACCTGAGCGGTGGGAACAAACACATTCCCTGGCTCCCCGGGCTGTTCTGGCAGTGAAATGACCTAATGGCTACGAAAACTCCTTATAATATCCAGAAACTTCTCACGGGGAAGGGGGCTGACCTTGCGGTGCTGTTTCTACCCCAGCCCAAGGCCCCTGAGCTGCCATCCAACGGGTGCTCACCAGGCTCCTGCCCACAGCAGGTACCAGGTGAGGTGCTGGGGCTACAACAAACAAGATGGGTGCAGGGTCCCTGCGAGCCCCTGCTGCGGGGAGGGGAGAGACTAGACGCGGGCCACGTAAGCCCCTCGAGGCAAAGAAATGCCAGGGTGGGCGAGGGCCCAGCTTCAGGCCAAGCAATTGTAAACCCAGGAAAGCCTAGTGGTTGAGAGGCACAAGCTCTGAGACCAAACGAGCAAGAACCCCCAGCTCCACATCAGAGAGGCTGGGTGACCTGAGGCACATTAATTGACCTCTCTGGGCCTCGGTTTCCTCATTTGCAGGATGGACGTGTGATGGTACCTAAGGCTCAGGGGCCTGACCCAGAGGCTGGCACCCAGGGAGTGCCGTTATGTGGGGCCACCCCAGCCGGCTCCACACAGGAGGGGTGGGCCGGAGAAACTGATATCACTCCCACTCCATCATCTCCAGCCCAGAAGAGAGAGAGAGGTGGGCTTTGCGGGGCAGGAACATAGCTGAGGACCAGGGTGCCTGAGACAAAGCCCTCACAGCAAAACCTAACTTGCCATCAGCCCCCAAAAGGCAGTTTTTCTCTTCTCTCACTCCCCTGCCAGAAAGCAGACTGGCAGAGAGATCCCAGGGTGCCAGCCCCTGTCCCAGGCCTGAGTGGGAGGCGCCGAGGCATCCCGTCCCCAGGGAACCTGGGCAGCGGCTCCAGGGAGTCTGGGTGTTTCAAAACAAGACGCTTCCCCATTAGGCCAGGGCCCCATTAAAGTAATGCCTCCAGCCAACTTCAAAGGGCTCCTCCTCCCAGAGCCAGATGGGGGCTTGAAGGAGATGCCTGAGGAGTAGGGCTCGGGGAGCAGGGATGGGCAGACCTGGGGGTTCCCTGGCCCGCACAGCAGGGAGGTGGATGGGAGGCAGAGTCAATCTGACTACTGCAGAGATGGGGAGACTGAGGCAGAAAGAGGGGCTGGCCACCCCAAACCCACAGCTCCCTGCTGAGTGCACCCAGGGGAAACATGCCTCCGGCACAGCTCTGACCGGGAAAGCACACCAGCGTCTGGGCCTGTTTCCCCACCTGTGTAGGGAGGGGGCCGCACCCCAGGATCCTGGCCCTCTCCCCGCTCGGCCAACCAGTGACAGCAGGAGCCCCGGACCCAAGTCGGCTGCACCTGAGGTGGTGAACTAAGCCACTTTCAAGGGCAAGGAGGCTCGGATCCTGAAGACAGAGGCCTTCACCCAGTACTCTGGGTCCCGAAGATGGGGGGTGGCACCACTGCCTGCATCTCCCCTGGGGGCCTCCTGATGCCTGAAAGCCAGGCCCGCTATGCTGCTCGCCACCCACAAGTGGCACGCATTCCCCCACATCACAGGCACCCCCACCATCACCCCCCCAGCCCAGCTCAGCAGACAGATCTAGAGGTGGGGCAAGGATGGGGGGTGGGGACGGGCGAAAGCCAGGAGAAAGGGTTTGAACGCAAACGGGACAGGAGGAATTGATCCATCTGTGTGTTAGGGGAATGCAGGAACCCCACAGGCCTCGTTTCCAGGCTCAAGGTCAGCTGTCCCAGCCGCTCTTCACCCAGGGTGGGCTCAGTCTAGCCCCCAGCACAGCACTCTGTTCAGAAAACACCGATGAAGCAAGACCATCAAAGAGATCAGCACACGGAGGTGGCCCCGGCCCTCGCGGGGAGAAGGGTCGCCAGAGAGGAGGCTTTCAGCCGTCTTTCGGTGAAAAGGTGACTTTTCACAAAGCGGGCTCACTCAGCCCGCCCCGCCCCATCCTGAGGCCCTGTCGTGCTAGAGGTGCAGTGGGTGGGGATGTGGGCAAAGGGGCGCCTGGGGAGCAGAGATGCTGCAGCCCCGCAGGCCCACGCCAGGCATTGAGCAAGGCCCCGGCCGTGACAGAGCCCCTTGCGAAATCCGTGGGCCATGGCAGGTTGAGCCGGATGTCGAAGGCTATCAGGTGGGCACCGGGCCACCGTCTTTGGAAGGTGATGGCAGGAGGAGCCACAGGTGGGCGAGTGAAGACTCCACAAGTGAGCCTGGGCTGGGAGGGCAGGGGCAGAGCTGCTGGGCCCCTCGGGCAAAGGAAGGGGGCTCGCCACTGCCAGAAACACGGGAGGCCTCAGTTTGCTGGTCTCAGATGCCTGGGAAGCATTTTTCAGGCCTTAAGTTTACCAGCAACCTGCCTGGGTGCTGCCATTTTACAGAGGAGAAAACTGAGAAACCCAGAGACTGTGACTACCCCAAGGGCTACAGGGAGGCCCCTCAGCAATACCCTTCAGCCGGCCCTGCCCAGCCTCCCCTCCCCTCCCAGGTTCCCTTCTCCAAGGATGCCCACCCTCCCACCCAAGGCAGGACGGGGGAGAGAGCCCCAAACACAGCTGCACGACAGTAACGACAAACACTTCCGCGGGGGCGGCGGCTTCTCCGTGCTGGCCGTGCCATGCACACTCCTTCCTTTATTCTAGAACTACCCAGCACGCTGGGTACCATGCATGACCCATTTCACAGATGCAAGAAACTAGCTCAATCCCCTGCTCATCTTGCACACTGCCAGGAGACGGCGGAGGGGGCACTGAACCCAGGCCTTAATCCAGCTCTGCCTGGAGGCAGGGGGCTGGACCTGATGGCCTCCAGAAGACCTTGCTTCTCTGGTTGCTGTTCCCATACCAAGGCTTGACTCACTGAGCCAAACTACCTCCCAGCTCTTGGCTACTGCGGTCTTTTAAAGGAAAAGAAATGCCGTTGGCACTTCCCACTCATCCCTAAGACCCGACCCCACCAAAGGCTGGACGTGGCCACACTGACTCAGAGACCCTGCCTGGGGTGACCCCTCTGCTGGCTTCCTGAGAGACCCTGAACTTTCCCGGCTGACTTAAGCACTGACCTCAGCCTAGGCAATAAGACGTGGATAGCTGCCTTTAGCTCAGTGTAAACGTGCCCACGGCAGGAGGAGAGAGGTGAGGGACAGGCCACGGGCCACCACTTGATGACCCAGCAGTGCTGGGATGGCAAGTCATAGAAAATGCCCAGGGCTGGGTCATGCACCTCCCCACGGAGGCAGGACGCCAGCGCGTGTCCAAGAACGCAGGCCCCACTGGGGCGAGAGCCCTGACTCAGCCCTGGCTACCCCGAGGTGGGGGCAGACAAGACCCTCCACCAGGAAAGCTCGGCCCCAGGGCCCTCCAAAGCCACCCAAAGCCCGTTCGGCCGCACTCCCCCAACCAGCCCCTCCAAAGACGAGGCGCAGCATCCTGACCCCACGCCAGGCCTCAAACATGGCGGCTCGCCCTGAGAGGCAGCGCACGCCAATGGATGCCCCAAGGACTGGCTGGCTCCCTGTGCGGCCCAGGACAAGACCTCGGGCTTCCCCTCCACAAACGGGGGGCAGACAACACTACCACACCAGGAGGTGGGGGTTGGAAGGGGTGGGTAGGCAGGGAACGGGCTAAAGCAGTAATTACAAACTGTAAAGGGACGCACATCCCCAAAGTAACATCAAGTCGGGCCTCTGTCTCCTCTGAAAAAAGCACCTTTGGCTTTTTGGAAGCCCCATTTTTGCCCCTCACCCCCACTGTACCAGCCCCCATCCCCAAAGGGCCCACAGGAAGCCTGCCTGTCCCCAGACCTACTCCTGGCAAAGAGGCCCCACGACTGCCCTTCACCCCCTACCTCACCCCTGGGGAAATGGTCGCCAGCAAACAGACTCTTGTTTTCAATGAATTACCCCTGGAGACTCCCCCATGAAGTTCACGCCTTCCCTGGGAGGGCAGAGGCTGCACAACCTGAGAGTCCTCCTCCCCCACACCCGGAGCCACAGGAAAACTCCAGGAAGCCAGGGCCCATCTGGAGGGGGGAGGCCCGCAGCCGGGCCAGAAACCAGGCGCTCAGATGAGCCTTCCAGACTCCGCACCCGCTGGACGCCCACACTTCCTGCGGAGCCAACCCCACTACACTTCCTCTTAAGTCTCCCCGTTTCATTTCTGTGTCTTCTTTAGCCCTGTCCAAGCCAAAAATACATGCATGAAGTCACAGGTCCTATTTACAGATTTTTTTTTTTTCCTTTTCTGAAACACATTAAAACGAATACCTACATTTTAAGCACATTCATCCACATGGCTAAAACCAGCTGAGAAGCAGGGCCCACTACCCTGAGAAACGGTGGTCTAGTCACCCCTCACATCATCCACTCCCGTGTCTGTGGTGGAGAGCGCCGGTGACAGGCCACGGTCACACAGCCATTGCAGGCAAAGCCAGTCTGGGCTGCGGCCATCCATCTAGGCCTTGGGGCCAGGGGGGTCTGTCTCTTGGAGGTCCAGCCCTGGCCTCAGCTTTCTCTCCCCCTCCCTATCCCCTCCCTTAGGGGCCGGCCAGGGCCCGCTGTCCTAACCCTCATGTGATGACATGGACAAGAGCCGCTTGCTTTGCCCTGTGTCTGTGTTTGGATGAACAGGCAGAAAGATCCAGAAGGACCCACTCCCCATGGTCCATATTGCTAGTCCCAGAGCTTTGGGCTGAGAGGACTTGGAGGTAAAGAGAGACTGTTCCATCCATTTTCTTCAGGCATCTTGTTCTTTGTCTCTTAGGCATGCATCACTTTCAGAGTGTGGTTTTGGTGTATTTCTTTTTAATCTAACAAAATAAATTTAATTGCTCTTCCCCCGCTCACTTTTACTTTCACTGAGAAAAGTAAAGTGTACTTGTAAATGTGCAGCTACAACCTTGAAGAGAAATGTGGACACTTGACAGTCTGTGGGTCATGGCAGTCTAGGTGGACCGAGCCAAATGACCACCACCACAGTCGTAACAGCAGCTTCTTGTCAGGCTGAGACAAGTCAGTGACCTTGTCCAGGAGGCCCCACACCTGGCCATCCAAAGCCTCCCCTACTGCCAGTCCAGATCATGTCCACCCTCGCCCTGGCCAGGCCTGCCTGGTGGGGAGGGGTGCTGCCCAGGGGCCCCAGGCTTCTAGGACAGATGGCGCCCCATCCCCTCTGCCCTCTTTACCTGGCTTTCCTCCAGGGCCCCCCAACAGCTGGGCCAGGGTCAGGGCCCGCTCAGAGGTGACCGTCGCCTGCCCCTCCTTGGCCAGCGTCCAGACTCACACACGTGAAGGCTCCTTCCACCGGCTACCTAATGAGAATGACTCACATCTGGACCCACAACTTCCTGCTCTGGCGGCGGGAGCAGCAGAAAGGCTAACGTTGAGCCCTCAGCTCAGCGCCTCTCGGGGCATGCAGGCGGGGGCCCCTCTCCCAGCTACAGCAAGAGCCCTCGACAGGAGTGGGGGGAGCCGTCAGGCCAGGCTCCCGGCTCCAATGACCTCATGGAAATTGGAAGCTTCAAACTGGAACAATTTTCATAAAGTAAAAATAAAACAAGAACCCAAAGCCTGCATTAGAAGCCCGGTGACGCTGGCTGGAGGCAGGGGGTGAGCAGCGCCTTAACGAGCAATTAAGAGGCAACAGAAGCCTTCCAGGGAGCCTCTTCCTGGCTCCACCTTTCACACAGGGCCCTGAGCCTCAGTTTCTCCACCCACACAGCGAGGGGGCCTCATCCGTCTCTGAGAGGTCAAAGTCTCCAGCCTGGCTTGCCGCCTCTCCATCTCACAGCTGCCCCCTGCCCCATGCTGGGGCCAGACCAGGGGCCGAGGTTAAGGCCCCGGGTTGAAATCCCTATTCCAAAGAGCCCCCAGAGAACCCCAGCACCCCTGCGTCCCTGGAAGCCACTCATTGAGCTCCAGTTTCCCTTTCCAATGTCAGGCCTCAGCTTCCCTTCTGGAATGGTGGGGTGCTCAGCGGTGAGGCATGAGATAGGAAGGGAGCAGGGCGCAGAGACGCAGCTCCTGGTCCACAGGGCATCCCCTGAACATGTGACACGGGGACCTGGGGTCATTTTCTACCTTGTATCCTGACAGTAAGCCCTATTGTTCAGTAACAAAGAAGGGTGAGCTAAATCGCGTTAGCCATATCTGACTCTTTGCAACCCCATGGACGGCAGCCCGCCAGGTTCCCCTGTCCAAGGGATTCTCCAGGCAAGAATACTGGAGTGGGCTGCCATTTCCTCCTCCAGACAAGAGAACGGAGCCCAGTTTCCCCAGCCTCGCCCTCCCCAGGTCTCCCCTCCAGCTCCTTCCTCAGAGGAGGCACTCTTCCCTGCCGGCCTGCTGAACCCTGAGCCCCAGTCACTGGGCACTTGGCACCCCACCCCTCACACCAACTGTGAGGTCCCAGCAGGCAGGACCTGGGGTCAGCATTTAAACACTGACTGTGTGCTGGGCACCATGCCCAGCCTCAGGAGGAGGTCCTGCTATCATGCCCATTCTGTAGAGAGAAAACTGAGACTCAGAGAGGTTACTCACTCGTGCAAGCACACACAGCTAAAACAAAAAAAGAAACAACGGGAAGAGCCAGAACTGAAACTCAGGTCTGTCTGACTCTATAGCTGGTGCTTTCAATCACTCACATCATGACCCTCCCCAGGTGCAAAGAATGGCTTCCCTGGAGTCAGGCTGCTCCTGCTGGAGAAACTCCCCCCAGGGAGGGGCAGCTGTGGGCTTCCTCAGCCTCAGGCCGGGAAGGCTGGCTTTCCTTCACTCAAGGTGCCAGGCGCACAGCACAACCAGCCCCTCCCCTCTCACTCCGCAACACCCCCTCTCCTCCCTGTGGGCAAGACCCGTCTCGGGTGCTGGGAACACAAGCATGACTTGGACACACCCCCTGCCAGGCAAGCTCCAGGCTAAGATGTGCCCACCGATGACATGGCACAAAGATCTGGGAGGGGCATCCTTGGAGGCAAGATACATGGTCCAGAGCTCAAGGGAGAGAGACCTCACCCACCTAGAGGAGGAAGAGGCCCACGAGAGGGTATCTCAGGCCAGGGAGATGGCCTAGTCAGTGCCTGGCTGCTGCGTGGGAGCCACCAGTCCCCACACAAGAGAGTGGCAAGGCCGTGAAATGGTGGGCAAGATGGAATAAAACTGCAACGAAAACAAGGCAGGCATGGTTGGCAGTCGGCCAAGAGACAAATAACACTGAACACTGAGCAAATAGTTTGGCCCCAGTTGACAAACCCAGATGTCAAGCCCTTCCCCCTAGGGAAGAAACCCCACAGCACCCCAGGCAGATGTCTGGGAGGGAGTGCAGACACGGAAACCATCCATACGAGAGTTGCCACACCCCAGAGGAGCCCTGAGAAGGGTCCAAGCAATCAGGCTGGTGATTCACTCTCATGACAGTCCTTTGTCCCATGAATATGGGATGAAGAGGACGAGAGCTCTGCAGTCAGAGGCCCCATCGAGGGACCTTGGCCCATTATAAAGTCAGGGTGATGTCATCCAACCCCTTGGGAGGCTGTGAGGGTTAAGTGAGAAATGTGTGTAGGGTACACGGTAAGTGCTCAATTATAGCCGAAGACAAGGAAGGCCAGACAGAGGGTGTTCTCTAGATCCTGGCTCTATTGCATGCCTGCCCTGGTCAGAGACCTTCCATGGCTTCTTGGTGTCTCCTGAGTCAAATCCTGGCTCCTCCGCTTGACCCACCACCATGCCTGGCCCAAGTCATCTCTGCAGCCTGATCTCCCGTGACCCCACGATCCAGCTGCCTCACCTCGCTGTGCCCTGGCTCAGGCCTTCCTGCCACTTGGGATGGTTAAAATGCTACTCATCCTGCCAAGACAAGGACAAATGCCACCTTTCCGGAAGCAATGTCCCATCGTCACCTCCTCTGGACCACAGGGCTCTCCTTAGAGGATACACACTGCCCTACTCCTTCCGCAGCTTCCACGTCCAGTAACAGCTCCCTGTTCCTACGGGTAGTCAGCCCTTCAGGGGTGGGCTTCTGGTCAGTGTCCACTGGGGAATGGGCAGGAATGCTGGCTGTGAGCAAGAGGCCTCAGTTCTCACTACAGGACTGCTCGAGTGTCCTCATGACATGCTGGCTGGCTTCCCCTAGAGTGACTCAAAGAGTGACCCCTAAAGTGGCAGGTGACTTAAAATGCTCAATTCTGGGACTTTTGTAGGAACTCAATGAAAAAAAAAAAGATGCTCTCATTTCACTAGGCTGGGAGAATAAGAGCTGGAAGCTGCTGGGGCCACGGCGGTAGGCAGCCCCAGTGACCCTTGCCTCCTGGTATCCACGCCCTTGTATGGTGCCCTCCCACATTACCTGGGTGACCAACAAAATACCATAGACATCACATGCTTGTCTTCTGAAGTTATGAAAGATACTGCAGCTTCCACCTTGCTCCCCCTTGGATTACTCACGCTAGGGGAAGCCAGCCAGCTGCCCATGAGGGCACTCAAGCAGTCCTGTGGTAAGAACTGAGGCCTCCTGCCCACAGCCAGCATCGACCCGCCACCCACACGTCTGAGCCACCTCGGAAGCGCATCCTCCAGTCCTGTCAAGACTGGACTGATGCACTGGCACTGCAGCATCCCTACCTGATCAGGAGTGACGGGGGGAGGGGTGACCTCTTCTCTTCCAGCAGCATCCCCCCACCACCACCACCAAGCACCAGGCACTCAAGAGGGCTTTGTACATTTCTGCCAAACTGATCTGCCCCCAGAGTCTTCTAACAAGAATGCAGAGCAGAAAAACAGAACCCACTCTCTGTGCAGACAGCAGCACTCACTCGGCCTGGGAGGACAGAGCAGTCTGGCCCAGTACTGGCATCACGTCTCCTGGCTGCCCCTCCTTCAGGCCCTCAGCTCTTCCACGCGCTGGGCCAGGGGGACCAAAGTGAGATCCTCAAGGAGACAGCCTCGCTGAGGCAGGCACAAGCTTGTGGTCCCGTCACTCACCCTCCTCCCAGATGGACTTTTCACACTGCTGGGTTGGGGCCCAAGGGGGTTGCATTCCAGTGCAGCGACTCACCTCCCGCGCCTCTGCCTTCATCTCTTCTCGGTTGACTGCAGACTCAGAGATGTGCTAAGATCCCTTCCCTGCTCAGGCGGGAAACATATGGAGATGCTCTGGCTCACTCCTTCACTTATATCCTCCAAGTTACAAGATGGAACAAGGGCCTTCACTCCTAATCAGTGGTGGTCCTAAGGGGTGACTTGGGGTGAGCTACCAAACCACTCCAAAAAAAACACATGTGCTAAGAAGTAAACAGCATCTTTGCTCCCAAAGTCGGCTCCCTTAGCCACTGTCCCGCCTGTGTAGAGATCTAAACAGCTGCTCCTTGTCCCAGTTCCGATGCCAGACAAGGAAAGATGAACAACCCTGCATCCTGTTGGTGGCACAGCCTACCAGGAGGCAGGGGGCTGGCTCCCATGAGCACCCCCTGGCCCCAGCCTCTGCCAGGCCTCCGGGACAGGACTTTGGACAAGGAAAGGGGTAAGCCCGGTCACAGTGTGTTGAGCAACTGCAGAGAATCCTAAAAGAACAGATGTGAAAGCAACTGCCCTGCCAACCAAAAGTCCTTACTTCCTTTGAAAAACTTGGCAGCTGGGCTACACCCGCAGCCTGTCCTTCCCCACACTCCGCCCGGTGTGAACCACTGAGGGACAGGGAGAAAGACCACGTCCCTCCCTACAGATCCTGGGGAGGAAGTTATGGAGATGCCACAAGGTGAAAACACACCCGTGTGCAGAGTTCCACCTTTCATTTAACAGTATCACAGATGCACATACACGGGTGTGTGTGTGTATATATATATTCCACACAAGAAAGTCTGAAAGGATATACTCCAAATCTTAGGAGTTATCATCAGGTGATAAAATTCAGCATAGTTTTAATTTCACACTTTTCTTGTTTATGCCTGTTTTCCAATTTTTTCTAATAAAAGTACACTACCCGAGTAATTAAAAGATTAATGGGGAAAAGCAACTACTATGGAAAAAAAGCAGGAATGAGGAAAAACAGTGGCCTGAGACTGGAAGTTCTCCACTCACTCAGCACCACTTGTAACCAGGTGAAAATGAAAGGTTTTTATAATAATGAAATATACTACTATCTCAAAGCCACTTAAGATTACAAGAAGAGATTGTCCCAGACAATGCAAGCCTCCCAACAGAAGTTTGCAACCCCCTCTCCAAAGTGCTCTTGCGGTGGCCGCAGGGTGGGGTGGGCGTGTGCTGTGCATCAGTCCTTTCGGACTCTTTGCGACCCCATGGACTGTAGCCCGCCAGGTTCCTCCATCCATGGGATTCTCCAGGCAAGAACACTGGAGTGGGTTGCCATTTCCTTCTCCAGGGGTGGGGGTAGTCGAAGCTAAAGTAGATCAAGGCTAGAGACACAACTACCAATTTATAGGAGGTTTGGTGGATAAAGAATGTGTTGATCATTATAGAGAGCTCAAAAAAGCAGAACATCTGGCACAAGAGAGACAATGAATGAATATCAAAACTACGGCTTAAAGAAGACTGGAGAAAGATATCAACCCATTAAAGATATCCCATTATGTAGACGTCATTTGAATTCTGACTTTAAAAACTAAAATATTTTTTAAATTTTATTTTTGACCTGTATGTAACAATTGGAAATCTGAACATAATACATTGGCTGGATAGCTATAATTTTAAAGAATATTGCTAAGTTTTAGATGTGGAGATAATACTTTTTTTTTCTTTCTTTTTTTTAATTCCTTCTCTTTTAGGAATATAAACAAGAATACTTCCTCAGTATTGCAGGTTCAGTTCCAGATCACTGCAATAAACAAATATGTCAACAAGGTGAGTCACACAAATTTTTTGGTTTCCCAGTGCATATAAATGTCATGTTTACACTAGACTGTAGTCTGTTAAGTGTGGAACAGCATTATATCTAAAAAACGTACATACCTTAATTTTAAAATACGTTATTGCTAAAAAATGCAAACCATCATCTGACAAGGTGGCCACAAGCCTTCAATTTGTTTTTTTAAAAAAAAAGAAAGAAACACACACACACAGAATTTACCTACAAAGCACAATAAAAAGAGGCATGGCTGTACTACCATTCCCACAGATGAAGTGACGTGAGGTCTGGAAGGGGGAAGTGCGTGGGAGCAGAGGTGGCTCTAGGGTGGCCCGGGCTGGAAGCCGTGACATCTGGGGGCTAAGTGTGTGTGGGCAGGCATGCTGCTCTGTCTTCCTTCATGGGCATCTAGTTGCTCCATAACGCAATGCTGAAACAGTCACTGGCAGGGCTCTGGCATCGGCTCTCCCATCTGAGTCGCTCAATGCTGGTATCATTTCCAGCCCCTCCCTACAGATGAAAAATGTCCCCCCACCCCCAGGGAGTCTCAAAGCTGGAAGCACAGAAGCAGTCTCAGCCTGGCTCCCTGGAAGGGGTCGGGGAGAGCTTGCTACCCTGTCCCCCAAATCACAAGGACGCGCTCCTAGCCTGACCCCCGAGCATGGGCACAGACGACCCCAGGCCCCTCTGCAGAAGCAGAACAGGCTGTGGGGTTGCAGGCGCCACCACCTTGGACCAGCCCGGAGCGCAGGCCACCTTCTCCTTCGCCTCCACCCGCCTCCCCCACAGGAGCTTAAAGGCTTCCAGTACCAGCCTGGACGGCGGCACCTTAACCCCTCTCCTGGCAAAGCCCTCCAGTGGGCACCCCTCCCTGTCTCATCCTCTGACCACAAAGCAGTTTATGGAGGAGGGAGTTGCTCTCGGCGCCCAAGACCTCCACGCCCCCAGACACAGCCCTACCACAAACCTGCATCCAGCCTTCAAGGTGAGAAGTGGACCTGTCTTAATTCACCCTACAGAAAAGAATCCCAAGTGTGTACAAAGACAGCTATGGGCTCCTTAGCGCAGAGATCTAACTGCAGAACTACTGGAGAAAATCTAAGTGTCCAGCAAGAGCAGGGCTGAGAAAATCAGTCAGGGTTCCTGGTGTACAAAATGCTGGGATGAGCCCAATACGTGTCTGGGAAACCTAACACCTCTACTCCCAAAGCCTGGGAGTAAGCGGGACAGAATAAGAAATGTGATATTCATTTTTTTTCTTCTTGTCACACGTTAGAAAAAAAAAAAAAAACAAGAAATCATCTGGAAAGATTACACCAAGGCAGTAATTGGTTACATTAATGAGCACAGATTCTGGTTTATCTCCCCCACTTAACTGCTTAGGTTTTCTGCTTTTTAATAATAAATGAGAATTATTTCTGTAATTAACATAAAATCCAAGCCATCTGAAAATAAGAAATGAGCTGATCCTCTCCTCCTCCCCAGGAACGCAGCTCAGGGTCTTGGCCCAGGAGGCAGAAGCTGCCTGGCTGTGTGGGACTCCCCACGGTCACCCTGCCTCTCTGAGCCTCAGTTTCCCCGTCTGTCAGACACCAAACCCACCAGGCAAGCCCCTCCCGCCTGGCCATGGGGCCTGTCCCCTCCTCTGTGAGACTGGGGACAATAAGGCACACCCACAAGGCCACAGGAACAACACCTGCCCAGCCTCCCTGCCCCACTCCCTGTGGGCCAGTGCCCTCACTCCCAGCCTTTGCTCATTCCTCTGCCTCTTGGGGACCAGGGGCATCAGAGGCCAAACGTGGAGTGAAACAGTGAGAGAAAAAGAAAGTGAAGTGGCTCAGTCCTGTCCAACTCTTTGCGACCCCATGGACTGTAGCCCGCCAGGCTCCTCTGTCCATGGGATTCTCTTAAGCAAGAGTACTAGAGGGGGTTGCCATTTCCTTCTCCAGATGATCTTCCTGACTCAGGGATTGAACCCGGGTCTCCTGCATTGTAGGCAGATGCTTTACCATCTGAGCTGCCAGGGAAGTCCTACGACCATATCCCCAGACCCTCACCTGATGTGCCAGCCTCCAATCCTTCATGGAGGCAGTACAGCCCCATTTTACAGAGGAAGACCCAGAGACTCAGAGAAGAGAAATAATCACCCACCTACATACACCAAGCCAAGACGAAGACTGCATCCTGGGGGCCCTTCTGAGAGTTCTTCATGGGGTATCAGCAAACCACCCTGTACCACTTCTGCAGAGCCAGGAGCACTGCTGAGGCTGCAGGCAGCATGGAGGGGAGATAGGAACTTGGCAGGACAGAGCAGGCGGGAGCTACACACCTTCGGGCTCCTGCTCCGCCTGCCTGCAGCCCCCGGCCTCTCCCCACACACCTGGCAGGTGCTCAAGTGCAGGCTGGGCCAAGGAGGTGCACCCACTTCAAGGGGGAGCGGGTGGGGGTGGGGAGAGCCCCAGCCTCCGGACCTGGCGCCCTGGGATCAGATGTACACTGACACTCCCCTCAGACAGCAAACTCAGATCCCCCAGAGGCCAGAGCAGACATCAACCAGTGAGGCAGGCTGGCTGTCTGGGCACCAGGGCAAACTGGAAGCTCTGTGTGAGGATGCTCTGCTGCCAAGCTTCACCCAGCAGCTGTCACAAAGGAGTGTGGCCAATGCTGCAAGCCTTCTGAGTTATCAAAGGAAATCAGAAATCTGGTTTTTACAGAAACAGATTCACAGACCTGGAAAACAAATTTACAATTCCCAAAGAGAAGAGGGGGTGGGTAAATTAGGGGTATCAGATTAACGGGGGCCTTCCCTAGTGTTCCAGTCGGTAAAAGAATCTGCCTGCAATGCAGGAGATCACCTGCAGTTCAGGAGACTTGGGTTCAATCCCTGGGTCAGGAAGATCCTCTGGAGAAGGAAATGGCAACCCATTCCAGTAGTCTTGCCTGGAGAATCCCTTGGACTGAGAGGCCTGGCGGGCTGCAGTCCTTGGGGTTGCAAAGAGTTAGACATGAATTAGCAACTTCATTTTTTTGTTTGTTTTAGGATTAACAGATACACACTGCTATATATAAAATAGATAAGGATTTTCTGCATAGCATGGGGAACTATATTCAATACCTAGTAATTATAATGGAAAAGAATCTGAAAAATAAATACATATTAAAATTTATATATGTAACTACAAATATGTTACATATATAACTGAAAAAAAAAAAAAAGAAATCTGGGTTTTTACATAAAATCTCATGGTTTCAGATGCTGGCAATTAATCCAAAATAAATTTCAAGCAGTTCTCTTATAGGTTCTCTGGACTCAATGCTGTGTGGCCCTGACGACTTAATCTCTCTGGGATTCAACTGTCATCTGTAAAGTGGAAAAATAGCCCAAGGTATTGTAACAAGGAAATAAGATACACTTTGTGCATATTAATGATAATAAAAAGCAACAGTAACAACAGCAGCTAAATTCAATGAGTGCCAGGCACTAAGTAACATGAGTTAACCATAGGCATTCTTTTAACTTTGTATTTTGAAATAGTTTCAAACTTTCAGAAAAGTTATATGAAAACTACAAAGAACTCTCCTATACTTTAATTCAGATTTGCCTATTTGTATCATTTATTTATCACTTTTATTATCTGTCTATACATATGTTTCTCTTTAATATTTGAGAGTGGGCTGCTTATACAGTGAGCTTCTAAATACTTCAGTGCATATCTCCTAAGAACAAGGCCCTATATTTGGTCCTTAATATTAATTTGTTCACTTAATATTAATATACTTTAATCTATAAGTGTGAGTCGCTCAGTCATGTGTCTTTGCAACCCCGTGGACTGTAGCCCACCAGGCTCCTCTGTCCATGGAATTCTCTAGGCAAAATTACTGGAATGAGTTGCCATTTCCTTCTCCAGGGGATCTTCCTGACCCAGGGATCGAACTCAGGTCTCCTGCACTGTAGGCAGCTTCTTTACAGTCTGAGTCTAATCTACAGTCCATATCTAATTTCATCAGCTGTCCTAATAACATTCTTTATGTAATTTGTTTCAGCACAGATTCATATATTGCATTTGGTTGTCATGTCACTTTGGTCTCTTTTAATCAGGAGCTATTCCTGACTTTTGAGATAAGTATTCTTATTCCATCTCCTTTTTATTGATAAGAAACAAGCTCAGAGAGGTTGAAGCACCTGCCCAAAGTCACACAGCTAGGAAATGTTAAGCTTGGACTCAAGTCCGAGAGATGCCCTCCAGAGTCTGTGTTCTTGTCCTCCAGGCATAAAAGCTTGCAAATACTAGCCTTTGTTGTTAATCACTGAAAACAGTGCCTCTCTCTGCAAACAGGTAGATGGCTGCTCATAGCCACCTCACTCAGCAGGTGGTCATTAACTGAAGGGGTGGCCTCCTGTGCACACACTGGCTGGACCTCCCACTGCCAGCTCCCCACACTTGGCAATGGCCCTGGCCAAATGCCCACCCTAACGTGAGAGGCCCCATTTAGCTCCCTCTATACAAGCTGGGCAGTGGAGAGCTGGGAGGACCACGGCTCCTGCCTTTCTATTTCCCCTCTTAAAGTGACAGTCAAGGTTCAAATGCCCATGTCCAAAAATCTAAGGAAAACAAACACGCAAGGGGGCAGAGCCTGAAATCAAAAGGGCCCCCAAGCCATGCCCCTGGCTCACACCATCCCTGGGGTCACTTGTCCAAGAGGGGATTGAGCATGTCCTAACATACATGAGAGAGTTGACTGGAGAGAAGTGTTTATAGGAAGAAGGAGGGGCAAGGGCTGGAGGTGGGAGTGGAGTTTTCACTGCAAGGAGCAGAGAGGACTCAGGACTCCAGGGCATCATGCAGCCTGTGTTACATGCAGAGAGGAGCAGGAGGCTGTGGGCTGATCACGCTCAGGAAATGAAACTCAGCTTCCTCAGTGAGGACCCCCAGAGATGTGGACTCATCCATTCTTCTCTGGCCAAAGCCCCTGCCCCCAATTCCAACCCAGACCAGGCGGCATCAGCTTAGGAAACCACTCTCTTTGATTCCCAGATGGGTGTGGCTCAGGGCTGAAAACTGCCACCAACCTTGCCTCCATCACCTCTGGCTCCCGTCCACCCGCCAGCCAGGCCCCATCAGACAGCTCTTCAACAGTCAGTTGTGAGCCACAAATACCAGCAGACTCGCAGCAGGAGAGGTGATGCTGCCAACAAGAGGCTTTGCAATAGATCCAAGTGTCATCTACTGCCTGAGTTCTAGGCCACTCGAGAGGTTAATTTGTGCTGAAATATCTCAAAATCCTGGCACCTTCCTTTTGCACATCCTATTAAATTTGGAAGTTTACAGACCTCACCTGCAAGCCCAATTCAAAGTTTCAGAAGCTAGAATAGCTCTTGAAACACTTCCAGAACAAACAAGAGAGTTTTGCTTTTCTTCTTCATTGTAGACAATGTTGAAAATACAGAAAGCATGAATAAATAAGAAAAGGATCTATTAACAGAGCCCCCCACCCCCGAAAAGATATCGCAATGAAGACGCCTCCATCTACCCTAGACAGATGGCCGGCCTACTCTGTGAGCCTCTCTCTACAGAGGTGTTTGGGACTCAACCGTAAGCACTGTCACCCCTCTTAGCCAGCAGGCTTCCGACTGCAGGGACCACGTCTAACTCGCTGTTCTGCCTCCTGCCCAGGCAGGCCATTCAAGGCTCCCTTGTTGGAGTTGCCATGGAGGCTATGTAAGTCTTTACCCCCCCATTTGCAGTTCCTTTGAGCCCAGTTACAAAAGAAGGGGTTCCAAAAGGTAGGGTCAGTAGCAAAACCCCAGAGCATCCCCCAGTGAGGGGTAGGAACAGGAAGAAGGAAGAGTTGGGCAGGTAGGTGGACAGGCAATATGTTTCACTCTTGAGGGGGATTTAACGGGCCCGCTTGAGACTGCCTGGGGGGTGGGATCAGGCTCCTAATGGGCACCGAGACTCCACCAGAACCAGGCCAAAACTGGACAGGAAGACCAGAAGGCCAGGCCCTAGTCCCCACTCCAGGCCTAACTTGCTACAAGCCCTTTGAAGACTTCAGCTTTCCCACTCGTAAACGGTGTTGATCATTCCTGTCCTAACTCACAGGATCAAATGGTACAAGGAACATGCCACAGCTCTGTAAGCCATCTGGCCTCAGAAATTAGAACTCTCTCGCCTCTTCTTGCCTTCCTCCATAAAAGGCCCAAGAACAACCATGCTTATAAGCCCGAGGGCATCAAGGGCTGAGGAAGATCTAGCCACTGAGGACCCCAAACATTCAGCACAGTGGGAGGCAGATCCAAAAGGCCCCCTGTAGACCCAGCTTGCCACTCCAATGAGGCCTCCTCACTCCACCAGGGATCTGCCCTGAGAGTTCCAGGTCCACAGTGGGACACGCTCCCCTCTCCTAGGAGGGCACCTGGCCACATGGAAAAGCAGTGACTGAATGCCAGAGGCCCTCCTCTCAGGGCCCAGAGCCCCAGCTTGTCAAGTCCCCTCAGCTTCACAGCTGATCATTCATTCATGCATGTTTCTGTTGAACATCATCCTGGACCAGGTGTGAGGCTTCAGCAAGCCATGAGGGCCCTGAACCTAAGGCCAGTCCAGATCTGGGCATTCCAGACACAGCCCAACCTCTAAGGGCACCTGTGGCTCTCACCTTAAAGGCTCTACTTGTAATGAAACGGCCCCAACTCTCATTTTCCAGCTTTGGCTCTTGGCTGCAGAAAGAACAAGTGTTCTTGGCCTTTGGGAAAGGGGATCAAAGATATAAACCAGGAGAGAGAACAACTAGAGCCCACACTGAGAAAGCCTCCAGCATTTCACTCCCAACCAGGGATGGTTAGCTTCCCTTTCACGTGAAAGATTAGGTTTCTGTCTTGCCAGCTCTCCATCTACACACCGCCCTGGCCCCCCACAGGCAAGGGGGTCCTGCTCACTGCTGGCTGTAGCTGGACGGCTTCTAGCCAGCCCTTAGTCTTGTCCTTACCTGAGTTTTCTCTCTGAGTTATTTCTTACTTTAAACAGAGTACATTGGTCTTCCAGGGGCCCCTGCCTTTTCAGAGCCTAGGAAACCCGACAAACCAGCCCCTCTTTACCATCATAACCCAATGGGCATCTCAACAGAGCGGTCGGAGGGTGCCGGACCCGGGGAGCACAGAGCCACGCCCCTCAGTGAGGTCTCAGTCTGTCATCCGGAGAGTGGAGTTGGGCCCAGTTCCTGCCCCGGGGTCCTGTCTGGGCCAGGGTCTTCCCCGAAGT
This sequence comes from Bos mutus, assembly GCF_027580195.1. NCBI lineage: Eukaryota > Metazoa > Chordata > Mammalia > Artiodactyla > Bovidae > Bos > Bos mutus. The sequence continues at coordinate 43,971,641 of NC_091634.1, forward strand.
ACCTGACGGAGGGGGACATCTGAGAAGACCCTACCCAAGCTCGGGCTGGAGAAAGAGCAAGACCTGGGTGGGGGCGGCTCCGAGGGCAAGTTGCTGGCCGGGGTGTGGGGGTCGCGCCTCTCCCGGCTCCTGAGACGGGGAAAAGGCAGGCCGAGCGCGGGGCCGGGCTGCAGCCGCCCCGGCCCACACCCACCCCTCCGTCTGGGTGCGGCCCCGGCGGGCGGGAGGCGAGGAAGCCGCAGACGCGCCCCCCACGCCCACGCCCCGCCGCGCTGGGGTCCGAGGACCCGACTGGCGGCCGCGCGCCCCCTCGGCCCGGCCGGCCGCGCCTCTCCCCGCCGGCGCCGGCGCGCGCTCACCTGCCGGCCCGCCCGCTCCGCTCCGCTCCGCGCGGCTCCCGCTCCGGCCGCTCCGCCGCCCGAGTGGCCGCGCCGCCGCGGGCCGGATCGCGCGATGCGGGCGGGGGCGGCGGAGCGGCCGCAGGCGCCCCCCGCTGGCCGCCCGGCCCAGCCCCGAGCCCGCGACCTCGCGGCCGGGAGGGAGCGCCGCGTGCCGCCGCCCTGCTCGGTTTCCCCCAGAAAGGCTGAAAACGCGGACACCCCACGGCCGGCGCCCGCCTGCCCACGCGGGTGTGGGAGCCAGCGGCCAGGCGCCCTGGGAACGTGGGCAGGAAATAAAACCTTCTCCAAACTCATTTCTTCCTCAAAGTCACGCACGTGTCTGGACGCGCCAGGTGCAGCCTCACCCGCCCGGAGGGAAACACTTTCTAGCAAACTCTTTCAGCTGTTTCTGCTCCGATTTCCCACCCCACACCCCCACTAGCAACGCCCGTTTCTAGAAGGATCCATAGACTGTGGTCTGGTACCCTCCTGCCAAGATGAGGGAAATGAGTCGCAACCTACTGTTTCATTCGGGCCTTCAACTCCTAGGGGGTCTGGAGGTCCGAGCCGCCCCAACCGCGAGTCTGGCCTTGATTGACTTTCTTCTCTGGCACCAGGAAGACCAAGCCTGCCTCAGAAAGTAGTTGTCCTCAGAAAGTAGGTGTCGTAACCCTGTCATGACCCCACTCACTGCTGCCGACAACCCAGGGTGGGGCCCCAGAACTGGCAGCAAAAAAAAAAAAAAAAAAAAAACCGCTGTCCTGTTTCCGAAGCACCAAGGCTGGAAGAGCAAGAAAACCCTCCTCTTGAGTCACGGCTGGGAGGGACAGAAACTGACTGAAGGGGTAATCAAGATGAGGAGGGCATTTAGCTCATAGACCTGCATGAGTTTCTCTCTTCCCACTTGTCCGAAGCGCCCTTATGCCCACCGTGTTAACTGGGGGCTCCCGTTTTGCTGAGAGGAATCAAGTGAGCCCCTGTTATACCCATATCTCAGGTCCAACCTCAGAGGCCAGAGCCCCACAGGAAAGATGCCTGCTGCTGCTAAGTCGCTTTAGTCGTGTCCGACTCTGTGCGACCCCATAGGTGGCAGCCCACCTGGCTCCCCGTCCCCGGGATTCTCCAGGCAAGAATACTGGAGTGGGTTGCCATTTCTTTCTCCAACGCATGAAAGTGAAAAGTGAAAGTGAAGTCGCTCAGTCGTATCCAACTCCTAGTGACCCCATGGACTGCAGCCTACCAGGCTCCTCCATCCATGGGATTTTCCAGGCAAGAGTACTGGAGTGGGGTGCCATTGCCTTCTCTGAGGAAAGATGCCTAGGAGTCTGCAACTGAACGAACCCCCAGGTGATCCTGTGAAAAGCCGGTTGATGAACTGTGGTCTACTTGGGACCGTGTGATGGAATCCTGGAGTCAGGTACCCGGAGGTAACCCCCCGGGGATGAAACCCTGAGCGTGTGTGTCACAGCCTTGACCCCACAGTGGACTTAGAACCCAGCCCAGAGGCCACCTACTTTGGACCTTGAGGAATCAGATGATGGGACACTGGAAGGTGATGTCCATTTCAGGTGGCAGGTGGGAAGATCCCAGCGGAGCCTTCTGTCTGTCAGCAGCAAGCCTTGCCTCGTTCCCCAGAGACAGGCCGGGCACCGCCTCAGGCTCCCACAGCCTCTAGGGTGTCCAGAAGGTGGCCCCTGGCCTTCTGGGCTGGAGCCCTGACAGGTCACTGCTGCTTCCCCAGGGCTCACAGGGGAAGGTCTTCCTAGTGGCTGGGACTTCCTCCACAGGAAATGGGAAGCCAGGGCAGGCAGACCTAATCCTCAGCAGAACTCAGCAGAACCAGCTCAGGCTCCGTGCCCGCCACCTCCTGCAGCCCCTCCCCCCCGCCACCACTCAGGAAGTGAGAGGACCCACCTGTGTGCTCCAAGGCCTCAAGAACAGTGAGTGCCTCTGCCCTGGGGCAGTGTGTTCCCTAGAGAGAGGCGGGGCCCTAGGCATCCGATGACCCAGCTGGGGCTTATGTTCAGCAATCTCTCTGCAGGCCTTCAGCTGGAAGCCTTCAGCCCCTCATGGTGTGTGTGGCGGGGCGGGGGGAGGGGGGGGGCGGTCAGGGCAGGGAGCGATTCTACGACCTCCCACCTTTGCATGTGTGCATGTGTGTGTCATCTTTATGCAACTCTATGACCAATTCTCTTGACAGCAAACAGGAAAGCAGAGCTGGAGAAAGTGAGTTAACCATGACGCCTGCCTCAGTGCTCACCAAGAACTGCCAGGATAGTTCCATCACCCCATCAGTGCTGTGGTCACCTCAGTGGCTGCCTTCTTGCATCCTAAGTCCTCGGTCAGTGATTCTCAAACTGTGGCCAGCATGAGAATCACCCAGAAGCCTGGTGAAAACGCACACTGCCGGGCCCAACTTTGAATTTCAGATGCAGCAGTTCTGGTGTGGCCACCAAGAGTTTTACCTTCTACCCAGCTCCTGGGTGGGGCTTCTCTGGAGGCTCAGCAGTGAAGAATCCCCTCAGAAAGAAGGAGATGAGGGTTCCATCCCCGGCTCAGGAAGGTCTCCTGGAGAAGGAAATGGCAACCCACTCTAGTATTCTTGCCAGAAAAATCCCATGGACAGAGGAGCCTGGCGGGCTGTGGTTCCTGGGGCCCCAGAGCCAGACTCGACTGAGCCAGCCTGTGTAGAAGGCTCTAAGGCACTGGTCTCCAACTATGGGTGGATCCTATTCCCAGAGATTCTGGTCCTGGGGTGGGTCTGTGAACATGCATTAGTAAAAACCCCCACATGAGTTTAGTTCGTGTCAAGGATGGCACTTGAAATCAGAAAGGGAAGGAATGGCTTCATCAATATACATGACTGAGCGACTTCACTTTCACTTTTCACTTTCATGCATTGGAGAAGGAAATGGCAACCCACTCCAGTGTTCTTGCCTGGAGAATCCCAGGGATGGGGGAGCCTGGTGGGCTGCCGTCTTTGGGGTCTCACAGAGTCAGTAGCAGAGGCAGAATTATTATTGATACATAGCACCTCTTGTTATTATTGTTTAGTTGCTAAGTTGTGTCCAACTCTGAGACCCCATGGACTGTTGCTCACCAGGCTCCTCTGTGCATGGGGATTCTCCAGGCAAGAATACTGGAATGGGTTGCCATTTCCATCTCCAGGGGATCTTTCCAGCCCAGGGGTCGAACCTGCATCTCCTACGTGGTAGGTACAGTGGATTCTTTACCACTGAGCCACCTGGGAAGCCAAAAAGGCAATATAGTATATTCTAAATTGTAAGGATAAATGGAACTCACACCATACTAAAAGACCAGTAACAACAACAGTCAACCAATAGACTCAAGATCTTTGTTCATGAAAACAAAACTTACAAAAGAAGGTACTTTAGTAATTTTGGATTGGAGAAGCCTGCATAGGAAGTCAAATCCACACTGAAGGGTTGTAGTTAAAAGTTGCACGTGTCTGTCCAGGTAAGTGGGTCTCCAAATGCCCACATCAAGCATGTTTGTGATTTTAATTATCCACAGTGTTGAAAACACATTTGTCTGAAGAGTCCCTCTAACTGCCCCAGGGGCAGTGTACCCCACCCCCCTCCACAGGGCCAGTGTCTGCTGCTAGAAAACCATCAACGTTTGTTGCCTGAATGAATTCCTATGGTAGACAACAGTTCAGGGGCCTTGTTTCACTTGTGTAGGGAGAAGAAGATTCAAAAACCTAAAATAAATCACGACAGAAGAAGTTATGATTTGCCTATCTCAGCAAACTCAACCCGTCTCCTTATCAGGCTGGGCAGGACAGCACACAAGTTTCCCGAGGTTGGTGCTTGTCATTTCAGACCTGGTCCAACTTCTTCACTCATTACTATGTGGAGCAGCGTCCACCTTCCCAGCCAGATGGTCCTTGTTACTTACCCCTAAGGAAGAAGGAGCTTTATTCTTGTCCTCACTCCCTTTAGCAGTCTTGCCATGGACAGATGCCCTGTGAGAACCTGTGTATGGGCTGTGTGGATATCAATTTTAAATTAGAAAGGGGAAATGTACTTCACAGTAGAAAAATGAAACAATCCAAGGATAAGAAGGATGAAATGCCACTCCCTGAGATAACTCATTCTCAAGGTTTGGGATATAGTCTCCTACACCCTTCTCCTTGGCAACCCAATTTTATATTAGAAAACTCGCCAGGTCAAATCATTATGCTGCACCCTTTAGACTTCCACAGTGCTGTATGTCAGTTGTATCTCAATAAAATTGAAGGCAAAAAACTGGTCAGAAAAGATGGTAGACTGAACCCGTTGTTTACTGCTGCCTCCTTAAACCTACTAAAACAGCAATAAAAGCATTTTTTAAGTCCCATAAGAATGAAGAAAATGAAGAAAAAACAGATTTGGAAGGTGAAAAGCAGGCTTTTCAGTGGTGCTGACTTGGCAGACATGAGAAACTGAATCTTCCCTGGCAGTTGGGGAAACGAAGACTCAATCCCAATTATACTGGGATAAGCTCCAAAGTCTTGAAAAGTGGAAGTGCCAAGTATCTCAGGAAGCATCATAGGGCTCAAGTAAAGAAGGTAGTTTGAAAACCTCAGGAGCAGTGAAGACTGCCAGCCTCTCCCCCACCCTGACCACCAACGTCCCCGCCCACCCCCAGCTGAGTACCCCTCCTCATTCACACAGAAGTCTGCAAGGGTATTCTCTGCAAAAGCTAAAACAAGTCTCTGGAATGGACTACGCCAAGTCCAGCTGTCAGAAAAGAGAAATTTAAAAGGCAAATTTATATGGAAAACTGAGACATAGCCAGCCTTGCCCCCCTTGCCCAAGCCAGCCCTCTTCCCCACTCACTCAGCGAGCTCCCAGGATGGTGGCAGCCAGACTCTTCCTCCCAGGCTGAAGGGATTCTGTGGGGAGCCCCTGAAGACCCTCCCCTGACCCCCATCAAGCCTGATCACCCTGAGAGAAGCACACAGCTGGCTGCCACACTGGGTCCAGAGTGTCCCACGAACTTGTTAGGCCCCATTCTTTACACACATGTAGGCAACGAGAAAACACCAGGAATCCGAAGAAAGCCTCTAACCCTGAAAAACAGAGTCCAAGACAATAGGAGGGAGGAAAAAGTTCACAGAGACTATACAGGCAAAAACTGTATCACTAATACTTTCAGAGAGTCAAAAATTTGTCATAACCACAAAATCATATAGGATACTACTTTTTGACAAGGAACATCTGAGGGGAAAAAAAAACCTCAAATGAAACATGATAGCTAAAATGAAAAGCCATTAAAAGGGTTGGAAGATAAAGTTAAGTTGAAAAAAAGTCAGAGATGGAAAATAGAGAAGAAGAGATAAGAAAATGAGAGATCAGTCCAATAGACACAGTTATCAGAATAACTGGCATTCTTGAGAAAACAGAAGAGAGGAAGATAAAAAATGCAAGATTTTCCAGTAATAAAGATCATGCAATGCCAGACTGGATAAGAATTCAGGGTTTCTCAGCACTGAAGTTCATGTGATGCTATCTAATGCCCAGTACAGCTGTTTGAAACAGAACCACCACAGTTCCATAGTAGTGAAATTTCAGGCCATTGAGAACCAAAGAGAAGATCTTAAACATTTTGAAAGAAAGGGAAAAAAAAAAAAAGGTCACAACCAGCTTTTCTCACAACAGTGACAGTGATGAAGGAATGCTTTCAAATTCTGAGGGAAAAATGTTTTCCAACTCAGAATTCTATACCCAGCCAGCCAATCAGTTGAGCATAAATGAAGAACAAAGACATTTTCAGGTGTTTACTGTCTGTGTACCCTTTTCCAGGAAGCTACCGGCTGGTGGTGGTTTAGTTGCTAAGTCGTGTCTGACTCTTGCGACCCCCATGGACTGTAGCCCACCAGGCTCCTCTGTGAATGGGATTCTCAGGCAAGAATATTGGAGTGGGTTGCCACCTCCTTCTCCAGGGGATCTTCCCAACCCAGGAATCGAACCCAGGTCTCCTGCATTGCAGGCAGATAATTTCCCGACTGAGCTATGAGGGAAGCCCAAACTACTCGGCGGGGGGAGGGGGTGTGCTAATGAAAGGAGAGAGTTTATCAAAAAGAGGGAAGCATAGGATACAGAGAACAGGAGGTGCAACACAGGGAACTTGAAGGGAATGTCCAGGTGGGAAGTGGGACAGACCAGGGTGATGTGCACAGGCACAGCTGGACAGAAGCTCCAGGGGAGATGCCTCTGATGTACCTTAGCATGTGGAGAGACTTGGGAAATTGGCAGAGTTTATGGTGAATTATGAAACTCCAATACTTTGGCCACCTGATGCGAAGAGCTGACTCATTTGAAAAGACCCTGATGCTGGGAAAGATTGAGGGCAGGAGAAGGGGACGACAGAGGATGAGATGGTTGGATGACATCACCGACTCAATGGACATGAGTTTAGGTGGGCTCCGGGAGTTGGTGTTAGACAGGGAGGCCTGGCATGCTGCAGTTCATGGGGTTGCAAAGAGTAGGACACGACTGAGCGACTGAACTGATGGTGAATTAACATGGAAAAACAAACACACACACACAAAACACCAGGAAAAACAAACAAAAATTGTACAAAGAAAAAGTTATACATCTCAGTGGATGAGAAGAGCATCCATATAGTAGTGATAGTGTAACCACTGTACACTTGCTAAGCACAATTGAGTGTAACTGTTGGGAGGCTGGGGCACAGAAATTCAGGGTTGGTGGGAAGTCAATACATAATTTCAAGTACGAAAAAATCAAGGAGAGTATTAGAGATATATTATTTAGAGACATGGAAGCAAACACTCTACTCTCCCAAAATGTGGGGAGGTAGAAAGCAGAAGGAATGGAGACAAACTTTTAAAACTATTGGTTTCAAACTATGAACAAAACTGCTGCTCTGGCCTGATCCACCTGCTTCTCACCTTGGCAGGGCCCAGCCCAACCTGTCAGGACCCCCTTGTGCCAGCCTGGCTGCCTTACACACTTTCTCCACAGGCTGTTCTGCGTTACCTTTCCCCCATCACTTGGATCTTCCTGTACAGATGCCTTGCCTACTTACGTGAAAGCACTGTTTTCTTGAATTGGATTTTAAAAACAAGATGCATGATGTAACCACCTTTCAACTATTTTGAGTGCTTGCATGAAACCACATTCCTCAAGATACCTAAGTGATTTAAGTACAAAAGTGATTTGCAATCCAACTTGAGCAATAACTCTTTTGAGTATTGATTGATACACCACTTGATTAGGTCACTTGATACTTTTAACCCTCTCCTTACCTTTCACATTAATGTTGGCATTAAACATTGACATTTTTGGTCACATTGCACTTGAAATATGTGGGTTATTTTCAAATATCTTTTGATATTGATTTCTAACAAAATTCCACAATGATAAGAGAACAGACTATATGACTTCAGTATCTTTAGACCATGAAATTTTTGCACCTTTTCTTTATGTCCCTGGATATGTTCCAGTGTCTCCTGGTTTATAATCTATGGGAACTTGAATAGAATGTATCCTGCTGTTGTGAAAACTGTATAAATTTTAATTATGTTGAATTGGTTCATAGTGCTTTTCAGGCCTACTATATCCTACTTTTCTATTCATTCTATTAAATTTTGAGTAGTTGATATTGAAACTCCATCTAAGTCTTAATTTACCTAAATAACCGTAATAGACAGTGGAACTATATATAACTTTGGAGAAGGCAATGGCACCCCACTCCAGTACTCTTGCCTGGAAAATCCCAGGGACAGAAGAGCCGGGTAGGCTGCAGTCCATGGGGTTGCTAAGAGTCGGAAACGACTGAGTGACTTCACTTTCACTTTTCACTTTCATGCACTGGAGAAGGGAATGGCAACCCACTCCAGTGTTCTTGCCTGGAGAATCCCAGGGACTGCTGAGCCTGGTGGGCTGCCATCTCTGGGGTCACACAGAGTCGGACACGACTGAAGCGACTTAGCAGCATATATAACTTTGCTCTGTAGTTTCAAAGTCTCCTTAAATGTGTTACCATACTTTCATAATTTAAAAAAAATTTGACATTTCTATTTCTGATGGGTTTCTCTTCAACATTTTAATCCTGTTTTCAAGTCTGAATTAGTTACTTGCTTTCTAAACATGCATATAACACAAATTTATGCTATTTCCCAAACAGATGATTTCACATATTAGCTTGGGTTGTTGATGAAAAAAGTCAATCTAAGAAATGGTAAACTCTATTCAGGTCAAACTGAAGATTATAGTTCTCCAGAGAGATCTGAGAACTGCTGAGGAAGTTAGGCAGGGAGGCCAGGTACCTGCAACCAAGCACCCGTCTCAGTAGAAGGTTGCTGCTGGCCATGAGGAACAAACATCTTCGTTAATGGTTTTCGAAGTATAGGAAGATGCAAGATCATAACATAGATGTGTTGTGATATGCATAACAAGATGCAAGGGCTGTAACATTTTCACCTGAAAATATCTGAGAGCCAGTCTCAGAGCACAGGGTGCCTCATGGTGATCTTTACCCTGAATCCCTTTCAGGATGTACTGGGGGTCAGCAGCTGCAGTGGCTGATGACTGGATGCTGAGCCACACTGTTCATTTTACAACCCCTTACCTTTTGGTCTTAATTTTGACCCAAGTTTTGGGAGGCATTTTGTGACCAAGAATGCTTGGTCCCAGGTCAGGCAAGGATTTCGTTGATAGGCCACTCAACTTGCTATTAGTGGACGAGGCCCTGTTAACAGTAGCCAGAAACCTCTGGGCCGCCTGTCTTACGTCTGTTATGGCCCAGGAAGTGGTTCCCTCTTGTCGCTTCTTCCCACATATGGAGTTACACTATTATAATTATCTATTTGATCAGTTGTTTCAAGTTGCCTAAATCATCGGCTATAGTGAAGGACAGGGAAGCCTGGCGTGCTGCAGTACACGGGGTCACAAGGAGTCAGACACGACTTAGCAACTGAACAACAACAATCATTAATTTTACCTGCGGTTCAGTTACACGTTTGGTAATGGAAGAAACAGTAATCCTGTAAAATAGGCAAAATACAAGTAATATAGCTAGTAACATTAATAAGGTCCTAAGTTTTTAAGAACTTCCATCAGGTACAGCCCAGTATGACTCCAGGTCATCTGACCAGTGCATTTTGCACCAACTGGCATCTTTAAGGAGAATAATATAGTGGCATCGTACATAAAGTCTACCAAAGATGTCTGCATGTACAAATTATCATGACTCCTTACAGGACTGAGAAAGGAATATTATCTTTTAAGGAGTTACATGGCTGGCATCAGAAAGAGAAAAAATTTATATTCATGGTTCAGCAGGTATTTCTGCTCTTGGGGGTGTCTGGCTACTGCATAATGGAGATGTACATAGAGGGGAGGGAGGCAGCCCAAACAGGCAGAGTAAACTTTTATCTTTCAATTTTTGTCTTGCCATAAAATGTGAATTTTTTATCTCATTGGTATTTTTAAGTGGTTTTCTTAGACAAGAAGTATAAAGCATGTTTTTCATAAAAAATGGTCCCAACTTAAAAGTCGAAGTTGTTGTATTCCTAAGCTAACCTGCTAAATATAGACCATCTCATCAGACTTTACTGCTAATGAACAGAGACTATAGCAGAAATCCTACCATCACATAAGAAAGTAGCGCTTTAGAAAATGATAGTTCCTAAAGATTACAGAGATCACCATCCGAAGTTTCCCACAGCTACTGTTCATCCTTTTTCCAACAAATTTTTCCAGTAGATTTTTCCAATAAAACCCAAGGCAGTTCTCTGCTTTCTCCTGACCCAAATAGCTGGATTCTTTTCCTCTCCAGAGTTCCCTTTCTTGGCTCACTGTATGATTCATTCTGCTTTAAGACAACTTATTTTTACAGAGAATTTTATGGATGTTGCTGCTACAGTTATTGAGGGGGGTCTTAAAAGATTAAGTTAAGGGGCAAGTGGGTGGAAAATGAACAATACAACTTTATCAGTTGTACCAGAGGCATTTTTTTTTTAAACATGGAAATACAGAAAAAAGTAGCAGGGTGTAGTTTCAAACAACCATGTTGCATTTATAACACTTGGTGGTGGTTTGGTGGTTTAGTCACTAAGTCACGTCCAACTCTTGCAACTCCATGGACTGTAGCCTGCCAGGCTTCTCTATCCATGGGATTCTCCAGGCAAGAATACTGGAGTGGGTTGCCATTTCCTTCTCCAGGAATCTTCCCAACCCAGGAATCAAACCCAGGACTCCTGCACTGCAGGCAGATTCTTTACCAACTGAGCTACAAGGGAAGCCATTTATAACATTTAAATCCTAACAAAAGTATCAAAAAGCAACTCATGAAAATTCACCTAAAAGATAAACTGGGGGACTTTTTTTTTTTCTCTCAGTAAAAGTTCAGAAGGAAAGTGCCATCAAACAGCAGTTATTTTATAAAACCCCAATCCAAGTTGAGCTGAAAAGTGCTGGACATTTCATAAGCGCTTATTAGCTTAAGAGCCTTGGGGCATCTGACATGTGAATTTACCAAAGCTACTTACAAGCAAATGTTAGCATATAAAAAAGTAGTAGATCTGGATGTGCAGACATGGAAAGACCGCTAAAGATCTCTCTCTGTGATAGGGGATTTGCAGACTACTACAGAATGATACCACTTATGTAAGATGGGAAAAAGACCCCTCTGAAATTATATTTGTGCAGATGTATTTATGTATAAAAATGTACTTTTTAAAAACTGGGAGTACACATCCCCAAATATTAAAGTAGCTGGCTCTAATATTGAGGGATTAAGAGGGTGAAGGGTAAATAATTCCTTTTATGTAGATATTTACATATTACATTTCTTCACAATATAACATACACTCATATATTAGTTGAGGAATGGAAGTAAATTCACTGGGTATATGGACAAAATTGTTCTGTACATTGTTTATTTTCCAATTTACTTTGAGAAATTTCTGGGATGCTATTTAACAGGATTATACTTTATTGTTTTTTAAAAAAGAACATTTCCAGTAAAAATGTAAGAGGTGAACAGAAGAAACGAGGCTGGAGTGGGCAGTCTGGTTTTACCAGCCAGTTGCCTACAGACTGCTGAGCAACTCTTCACCCGAAACGAAGCTTGTAATTATCCCGAAGCAAACAATCCAGGATTTTCCCCACCACCAGTCAGGTTCCCAAGTCCTTGCCATTGGACTGCCAGTTCTGCCCCCTGGGTGAGCAGGGATTCTGAACACACGCTTTGGTTGCACTTGATTATTAACCCTGCTTCTCTCTGTTCTTCGGAGAACCTAACATTTTCATTACTCTATTGTCTGTGTAATCTGCTCCACTGAACATGGTGACTCAATTTCTTAGTACAGCAAGCACAACCTTTTATATTAAAGCAAAGGATAAAACTGTGCCGGTACTTGCCAACATCCAAATTCAAAGGAGTCAGTTCCCATAGTCTTACAATGGCTATGGGGAGGCCAAAAGGGTATCTTTGGCTATGATATGTGTGCTCAGTCACATCTGACTCTGCAACCCTTTATGCTATAGCCCGTCAGGCTCCGCTGTCCATGGGATTTTTCAGGCAAGAATATTGGAGTGGGCTGCCATTTCCTCCTCCGGGGGATCTTCCCGACCCAGGGGTTGAAACTACATCTCCTGTATTGCAGGTGGATTCTTTACCTGCTGAGCCATCGGGGAAGCTAGGACATGGGCAAGAGGGAAAAAGAAAAGCATCTTCAAGCTTCTACCACTCCTCTGCTGGCATTAAAAAAAATGAAAACCCACAGAAATACTATCTGTACATATACAAGACAACCTCTTAGCAGTGCAAACTGGGCTGTCCTTAGAATTACAAAGTAATTTTTTACAGTAACTATTCAAGTCTTACATAAAGGCTCATACCAGAGGTTTTGAAGATAAATCAAAGCACAAAGCCTTTATTGAATTGCAGATTGTGAATAATAAACCCAATGGTAAGCACTGGGGGCAGATGTGTGTAGAAATGCAATTTATAAAATTTTTAAGGCAAACAATTCACATCTTTGAAGAAGTCGTCGTTAGCTTAAAAAAGAAAAAAGCTTCCAGATGTGCAATTCACTCATAGCATTGTTAACTGGTGCCCAGTGATAAGACCTCAGGAAATGTCGAGATTTCATAAATCATTTGTATCAAATCTCATTTTCTGGTAAATTCCTTAGTGCCTCTGCAGCGGTAACTAGACAAGATGATTCAAACCTCCAGCACCTCACAGGAATCCGCATTTCTTAACACAGAAGGCAATGCTAATCAAAGAAGGAAATAAATAAAAGGTTATTAAAAACAAACATAGGTTCATCAAACTGCTAAATACATGTTTCTATGTATGTTCCACTAAAAAAGGTTTATCTCAACAGTCTTTCACATTTCATATCTAGAAACTACACTAGCTGCCACCTAACTTCTCATCTTTAACACCACGTTGACGAGATGGTGCTTTTTAGTCCTGAGTATAGTGTGAAGACTCTGATATTTATAACAAGTCTTTGAAATGTTTCATAATTACAGGACTTTCAAAAGACTTGACTTTGGAAATTTCAGCATGTAAAAACCAGAGAGAGGTGATCTTAAATTTTAATAGAGATTATGTTTAGGGACAAAGAAACACACAACATAAACTGCAACCAAATATAAAAGTAGTATGAAATGATTTAGAAACAGCTATGAATTGCACAGAACCCAAGCGGAAAGGTGAAGATAAACTGAAACTCCAACAACGTGGCTGATACCCACAAATCTCATTCTCTTTAGAAGGGATGGTGGACTAATCCATGAGACAAGGACTGAATTTCACCTAGTTACTGGTTTTAGAGCGTGCTTCTCCTGGGCCTCTTTCATCTCCCCTCCCACACACCCCAGCAGTGCGTAAGGACCAGCTTGCTTCATAATCTCTTGTTACCAAAAGCATCTTTAAGAAAAAACAACACTCCTAAGAAATTCTCCCAGACTGCTTCCGTGGTGCAGACCTTCCCTGTAATCAGGACACGGAGAAGCTGCTGCAATGAAGCCACGACTGTGTGGAACCAAAAGGACTTAAATTAAAACGCAAAACATAAGATGATGTGCGAGTACCAATCAACATGTTCGCTGAAATACACGGAATAAGAGAACACCTGATTTCCCTGTTAGCATCTGTTCCTACTGACATGGCTAACGTTTCTCTCAGAAAATCCAGGAAGCACCTCACGTTTTCAGTCGTCAAAGAGGATGCGCTATCTCTGTCGCTCTGGTTCAGCTGCTTTCTGAAGTGTTACCTCCTTCAGGCGAGCAGAATGTGGACTGGGCTAAATTTAAACTTAGTAAGGCACACACTCAAGTAGAAAATGTAAAGCCAAATACTCAGGGGAAAAAAAAACCCAACCTGACACAAGTACAACAAACATTAGCAGGGTAGCAGTTTATTAGCCAAAAATTCTCCTTAAATATTTCACTCTGGATAGCCAACAGATCAGCAGCCTTTCCAAGGAACTGCTCACATGTATCTCTGCTCTCACTTCAGTACTACATCATTCTCTACACATTTCACCACATGAACTACATCACCGATGACCATCAGGATAAACCGTAACTATGAAATATAACTTGCCCACTCAGGTTTAACAGTCATTTATTGAATACGCTGCTCACAAAATACCATATGAGAATGTGGCTTTCCACTAACTCAAACAGTTAATGAGAGTAAGAACTGATAGATAAGCATGCACTCTTCTGATTATTTATTTGACATTTAAATACTTATCACAGCAAAACTGGGGCTATCTCTTTTTATACTTTACCATTTAATGTTTGAAAAGTTAACTGACAAGCAACTAATTTCCTATCAACAATCTAGAGTTAGTGACTGAAACTCTTAAGAACTCAACAGCATGTGGTTTAACTCAAGGAACTGACTGGTTTCAAGCTTCAGATCAATGTTAAAATTGGGAAGGTATGCCATGAACAATAAAAACATCAGCAAAACTTATTAACAATACCCTATGATGGTGATTCCCAGGGATTTCTACAGAGCAACCTAAGAAATTACAGCCTTGTCACTAGAGAGGTCTTTGCAATGAATACATGTCCAGTAATACAGTCCTGTAGCTCAGAGCCGTCATACTCTCTTGTGACTCAACTACAGCTCAGAGTCCCCAAACACTAGTCCATAGGTTAAGGGAAATACAGTGTACACACACCGTAACATGGGGAAGGGAACAAACACATGGAGATATGTACACACACCGTAACATGGGGAAGAAAACACATGGAGATATGAGACTCCAGCAGAAAAAAAAAAGACTATTAACATGCTCTCCCTACCACACGTTGCTCTGTGAAGACTTTATCCAGGAATATGTGGAGCCAAAGCAGATAACCTAAATATTAATGAGAGGCTCAAAATCCAAGTAAAACACTCAAATCAGAACGAACATATAATAATATGGTCAACTGTTAAAAGACTGGAAGGCAACAGTAGACCCCACAGGTCAAAGCTAGATTTGCAAGCCATGTGCAGCATCTCCAAACAAATCAAAGACACTAAAAACTGGGCACCTTCAGAAGAAAAAAAATGCATTCACCCTTATCATCAAAGCATAACCGCTCAGACTTTGCGCTGACGGACCCCTCTTTGACACATCAGCGCCTCTAAAAACCAGTACTGATAAGCTTATTATGACTTTTTAAGGAGTTTCCACACCAGCCACGTACACATACGTGACCGCCAGAGAAATGTCACCACAGTAAGGCAGAATTTGAAAGGTCCCTCTCTACAAGTACTAGCACAGGAAGGTTATGACCCATGGATATGGATGGACTGTAGTATCTAAATGGCACGTTTCCGACATAGTCACAAAATCTTTAGACAAAGTATTTAAACTCAAAAAATAAAAAAAGACAGGAGTCAAATACAGAGATGAAATGTACAAAACAAATGAGCAGGCAAACTAAAAGTTCTTGAAAGTATTTTACTTCAGGTTGAAAAATGAACAGCTTCCACACTGTTCATTGCAAGATACACAGTATTCACGAATACAATGCTGGTCATTTGAGGAAATGTACACACCTCAATTTCTCCTTCATGCTTTTCTTTTAGAAAGATACTGTTTACCAAAAAGAAACGTCAGCAGTACAGGAAAAACTATTTTCCCAATAAATTTACGAAAACCTAAGATTCCCAATGGAATCAAGATTATCTTCCCGCTACCACCACCTTAATATAATCACATGCTTATTGGAACACTAATATCTGCACCCTAAGAGTACATTTACTTTCAACAATGAAGGTGATTCTTGAAAACAAAACAAAACTTCAGTGTGGTAAATGTAACATGGGTCTCTGCAAGTATTAAGTGTCTGAAATAGGCAGCTAATACTGGATTTAATATTGTTTTATAAATAATTGTTCCCTTAGCAGTAAACATAAGTCTACACATTCACAATAATCCTAGAAAATAAATACTGTGATTATGCACAATGTTATGACAAACTAGTTTCAAAAAAACAAAAGCTCAACATCTTGATAAAAATTCTGATCAGAATAAAATGTGACTCTAAAATTTCAAACATTGTCAAAATAACATCACATTTAAAATCTTCCACGCTTTACACAAGTATTATGAATTTCCAGTTTTGGAACACATTTTTCCATTGTGAATTAAAATACGAACATATTGAAAACTGTTAATTTCAGTGATGACATCAGTTTTGGTCTTATTTTAGCATTATTTTCTTTATAAAAAGTTGCACTAAGTGTCCATTAACGGTCTGGTTGGTCTTCAGTATTTCATAAACGTATATAAAAGAAATTCCTAAAAGCCAATAATAGTACTTTATATGTGTATATATATATATATATAAAAGAATCTCATCTCAGAAATGGCTGTAATTAACAGAGCCACAGACACTGATGCTAAACATAAAAGCGTTCACCTTGAAAGAAAGCATTTTCAGAAATACCACTTACATTCTATTAAGTATTTCCAACTGAGTTTCAAACTCAACACGTGATGAATAACAGAATGATACATCTCATTTGCACTCAAAACTGACCACAACCAAAATTTACAGTATGATTGAAACAAGCCAATGTTTAAAAAAGTTTTAATTAAAGATAACAATTCCATGAAAGGAGAGGATAAAGAATGGGATGACAAGAAGTATTTGGTCTTAATAAGGCAATACAAAATAGATCCATTATCAAAGACCATTTAATTTTTAAAGATCAACAATACCAAAAGCATAAAGTGGAGTTTAAGAAAATAGTTTTTTATAAGTATGATTTAATTAAAGCTGTTTACAGTTATTCTCTCCCACAGTTGTTAAGCATGAATTTAAAAAAGAATAAGAGATGAGAAAAACAAGCACACGCAGCACACAGGGTTAGAGGAGCCAGCATGCAAAGTCTGTGGAACTCGAGGTTTCACTGCAACAGGAATGGGACCAGATGCGGGTGGCCTTTTTTTTTTTTCCCTATTAGGAAGAAAAAAAAAAAAAGACTGCAAAGGAAACAAACACGAAGTCATGTAACTGCCCACTGCCCAAGACGACAGCACTATAGAAAACAGTTGCAAGTTAATTCTTAGAGATGACTAGAGATTTTTCAGTGTTTACACAAAAGTACATAGTACATTTTTTTTTTTTTTACAAAATAAAATAAACGTCATTTGCCACCATAACCTTTTCTTTAGAGGAAAATTTTTGCAGCAGGTCACAAGGGTTCTATTAAGTCATTTCAATGCTGAGGAAACAAATTTGAGTAATAGAACTAATCACTTCCCTATAGATGGATGTTAAGATGACAATTCAGATTATTTTTCGAACTAATCCTGAGAAAAATCTGTTTACAATTTAAACAGTAATGTTATGTAAAAAGTATTAACAAATCCACTATTACAAATATCAATTTCCTATATGGTCATCTATATATACACACAATAAAATGGTAAATATATGCAAAAATATTAAAAAAAAAAAAACATGCACAGATCACTTTCCCCTTTGAAATTTGGACTTCCTATATGATACCTGTGTTTTCCTTCCCCACCCCATCCTCTGAAATTTTCTTGTGTCTATCACCCTACCCACACTGAATACTATCCGCTATAACTCTGCATAAAGCCAATGAGAAATAGATTTATTTTACATTCAAGCTTTAAATCTTAAAATGACCCTGTTATAGCATATGACTTATCAAATGAGCAGCCTTTTTTTTTCCCCTTTTTTGCTTGCTTTTTGTTTTTGCAGTTGTCAGTCTTCATGATCCATTCCGTGGCGAGCTGGGAAAAAACGCAGTTGCTAAATCAACGTCTGAACAGGGTAAGGCTCCCGAATGTCTCCCAGGAGTCCCTATCCAACTGTCCTTCGCGTGAGATCATTGCACACAGAAGACAGTCCGTCGCACGACGCCGACTATCTACAAAGGTCTGAGAGGGGGGCGTCCCTCTTGTGTTTCCTCTTTTTGCCATGGTAATACTGATTATTTGATTTCCCTTGATGTTGTTTGTTTGTCATCAAGGAACCATGGCTTGTTTGGGTTGTACCTTGGAAGCCTTTGCTGGAAGAACGAAAGAGCCTTGTTGATCCGTGCTGCAGAGAAGGAAAGCGGTCAGAAAGACATCAGTATTGCGATTCAACACAGCGCTTGTAAGACCTCCCTTGGGAGTTTTCATAATTAGGAACACACTGACTTATCTAATAGGCAGAAAACCATGCTAAGGGGTTAACTCTCTGAGGCTTACATAATTTTTTAATGGAAATATGAAAAAACGTAAGACCACTTCTTAACAGAGTACATGGAATTTAAGTTTTTCTTAAGGAACCTATCGATCAATACATCACATAATAGATGGCATTACTGGAAGAAGCTGTTAATTAGATATGCAGATGTGTTGCCAGGTCAGGGGTCACCACGGCTAGCCACTCTTTTCCGGCTATCACACGTCACTTCAATGGCCATTTCTAAATGAGTCTGTGCTTGGTGCACATGCACACATGTGTAAAGCTGTACAGATAAAGTGGATTCTGTGAGTTAAGTCAGACATGTGGTGACTGACTTAATGGTCAATCTCTACTGTCAAGGGGCCTTCCCAGGGTCCCTGATGTACTGGAGAGGGCGTGATGGCCTTAGGCCAGAGTCCAGTATGAAATGGCTTCTTCCCCTCATGTTGATTCATTACTCAAGATGAATAAAATTTTAGGCACCTAAAAAGCTTACAAGAGTGTCTCTGTGGCCTTTTTAAGTCAAAGCTAAAGCTAATCAGCTGACCATGGCTGACTGCATCTGGGTATTGAATTTTAAAATAAAAAAGGATATGTTCTTCTCAGATTGTGCAACATAGCAGGGAGGTCATGCCAAAATTTCATGTGAGTTTACTTCAGGTACAACTGAAACTTTTTATAACTTGAAGCAAATATTTGTATGTTGTGTATCTGTAGTAAGGTGTTGGCTAGACCAGAC
Organism: Bos mutus; assembly: GCF_027580195.1. Classification (NCBI taxonomy): domain Eukaryota; kingdom Metazoa; phylum Chordata; class Mammalia; order Artiodactyla; family Bovidae; genus Bos; species Bos mutus. Next base: position 43,990,468 of record NC_091634.1, read on the forward strand.
ATCTTATAAAGAAGCACCAGTTGCTAGATTTCCACAAAGGTTTATGTTACATGGGATAATCGGGACACCCTGTTACTAGAAGCACTGTCATGCTCTGGAACCTCTTAGAATAAAATACATTTGTTCTTTAACCTAGGGCTTTCTTCAAAGCCATAATGTGTGTGTATACACATGTGTACATGTATATGCACGTACAAAACTCTAGGTATTCCACACTCAACACTGACAATTAAAAACACAAGCTGCACACACCTGGGACTTGTTGGTGCTGTTGGGTGTGTTAGTGGTCTGGGTGCTCTGCATCTTCCCGCCTGTCTGAGAGGACTCCAAGGACACGTCCTGCGACCCTACCCGGTTCCCAGTGGACGGACGGCAGAGCAGCTGTTTCGGGGTTTTGCATGGTGTCGCGTCGGAATCCTAACACAAGTCACGTGAGTTATAACGTGACAAGTAATGATTTAGACGTTCAACATTAAGAAAGGAAAACAACTTCAGCTAAGCACTCTCTGGACTAAGTCTGAACATCTGTGAGTTAAAGGAAGCACACTGAGGAATTTATAAAATTAACTGCTTAAGTTCTCCTCCGAAGGTTTAAAGTGGCTTATTTTATCAGAGAGTTTCTGTTCATTGTTAAATCCACTGACCACGCCTGACCCTGTTAATCGGCCTTGAAGGAGCTCCCAGAGGTCCAAGCTTATCCGCATTCTTATTTACAGAAAAGGAACCACGGTATAGTGGAGCGAGCATGGTGAAGAGTGAGCGCCTACGTGCAGTGCCTGAGTCAATGTCTTCAACCAAATACACAACAATCACTTCACAAGATTCACTCTCTGAGAGCGATGACAACTCAGTGCTCCCTCCAAAAAAACATGCCGAGTAGACCGGACTTCCCAGAGACGCCGGGCCGAGCCCCACCCGTCTGTGGGCTGCCTGGGCCGTGACTGCTCCTCTCCCCAAGTCTGCCCTGGCCCTCGCACTCTGCCCAGCAGCTCAGAGACACACACTCTCAGTCCCTAGAGCTCCCTCTCATGGCGTCTCTGCTTCCGCCCCTGTGTCTGTGACAGCCAGCTCAGCACTCTGTCCTCCAGGGCTCTGCTCTAGGAACCAGAACAGCACACAAGCAGATTCCGCATGTGAGGATTTATGATTCCATGATGATAAATGGTCGTCAACAACAAAAAACTGTCTTTTTCACATTGAGCTTATTTTTTGTCATGTATACTTATAAAAGTCAATAAAGGCCATTTTAGATTTCAATTTTAAACAAACTCAAAAGTAACTCTGATGAGGATAAGTAATGTAGGTAGGTATAACTGATACTAGAAAATTCTATGAGGATAAGAGAGAAAGTAGATTAGGGGTTTCCAGGGCATGGTGGAGAGAAGAAATTAGGGGCTACTAAAAGGTTTCTTTTGGGGTGATGGAAATGTCCTGGAATTAGATAGTGGTGAGGGCTATACAATACTATAAATATCCCCCCCAAAAAAAAGCCACTTAAATTGTACATTTATAAATGGTGATTGAGGGGGTATATATATTTATATCCCACTTTTATAAAATTTTGAAGGACAAAACTAATTGATGGTATTAGAAAAATCGTAACAGTGGTTACCTCTGACGGTAAGATTGGGGATTGACTAGAAAACATCTGGGGAGATGTTAATAGTCAACATCTTGTTAGGATTTTGGGTTACACATGTGTATGCATTTGTTAAATGTATAATTAAGATTTCCTTACATGTTAATTTTATATACAAAGAAAAAACGACAAACATTGAACTGTGGGTAATGACAAGCACAGGAGAGTACTTTGTAGGAAGTATCCTAACATCTGTGCAACTTTGAAATGTGGTAAAGAATAAGATGAATTAGTAAATGAATGGATAGCTCTGTGTAAGCCAGTATAATGTTAATGACAGAGTCTAGTGGTAGTGTATACGGATGTTCACTAAAATTCTTTCCCTTTCTGTTGTATGCTTGAAAATTTTAACACAATGTTGAGAAAAAGTACAATCATTAAAGTTATTAAAATTTCTGAGGAACAAATAAGAAAATGAGTTAGCCATGGCTCTCTAGATAGAATTATCCCAGCAATAGAACCCCTAGGGGCTAGGTGTAGAAAACCATGTCTTCATACTTACAACATCACTAGAGCTGGACTGTGTGGCTGAAGAGGAAGACACTGGACCTGATGAAGAGTTTGAAGAGTGTTTACTAATAGATTCCGAAGTTTTACTTCTACATTTTCCAAGGGCTTCATTTTCTTCAGATAGATTATTATTACATTTATCTAACTGCTGAGTATCTACTATCAAGGTAACACCATTTCCTGAAAGAGTGGCAAAAGATTGGAAAACGTTTCTTCCCATTAAGCACACATAACACAGAAAAGCCTCTAATACTCAATCGATCAATGAAAAACTCTTACCGTTGCATGAAGGCTCGGGCCTATTCTGCAAGCCCCACTGCTTTGATATCCAATCTCTATATGTGGCAACTTCATCTGTTACTCTAATTATTCTACCTAATATGCTGCAAGTGTTAAAAAAAAAAAAAAAAGAACGAAGGTACATTAATTCGAAGATAAGAAGTCGCAAACAATTTTGACGCAATGGGCTGATTTTAGTGAAACTTTTACCTCTCTGTCTCATTGTTGGGATAGTACTTTGCTATTGGTGATACAGCATGACTCAGGACAACGTAGGCATAATCAAAGGCCTGTTTCACCTGCATGGCCCCATATGAACTCCTTCCAACATCATTACCTTCAAAAGAAATATATACATAACATATTAAAATTTACTGTGGCTTAATATGAACTGAAAGTTCACGAGCCCTCTTCTGGGAGAGCAAGGGCAATCACTGTCCTCAGAATATGAGCCGCTAGTTGGCCCCACAGCTCCCCAGGCTCTAAACGTGTAGATCATGCATAAATATGTCATTATGGCATATAAATTGCCTGAATGTCTTCTGGCCCAACAGGGACTAGCCCTTACACAGTTATGAAAATAAAAGAAGCAACTGCCTATTTTCTCCTAAGAGTGAAACAAAAACAAAACTAAATTAGAAATACCTATTTTTTTGCTTGTTAGCTTTATAAACCTCTCCTGCACTACATAATGAGCTCCTAAAAAGCAAGGACCATCTTACTGAAAAAATCCTTTGTGTCCTTTACGTAGAGCTGGCTTTCAAAGAACATTTACTCAATGAATAATCTATTACTGTTTATAAGATGGTTCATTCAGCCAGAAAAGGGCTCCTAGGAAACTATTCTTTTAACTTTTTTTCCTTACTTATTTTCAAAGTCAATACGTGCATGCGTGCTAAGTCACTTCAGTCGTGTCTGACTCTTTGCGACCCTGAGGACTGTAACCCTTTAGGCTCCCCTGTCCACAGGATTTTTCCAGGCAAGAATACTGGAGTGGGTTGTCATGCCCTCTTCCAGGGGATCTTCCTGACCCAGGGATCGAACCGGGGTCTCTTAAGTCTCCTTCATTGGCAGGTGGGTTCTTTACCACTAGCGCCACCCTGGAAGCCTCTCTCTCTATATATATATATTATATATATGTATGTATATTCAAAGTCAACACATTAAAGCAAATGACTAAAAGCATTTCTACTGACGTCCAATAATGCAGAATCTAAATATTTTACAATTATACCAGGAAAAAATATTGTCCAGAAAAATTAGAATACAAGCAAGCAACATAGAGCTTCATGAAAAGAGGAGGAATTAATTTTCCACTCACTTTCAAGCCAACGTAAAGCTGGAAAAAGCACACTATGCAAAATTAAAGAAGGAAGAAGGGTCCAAAAGGAAAATAAACTGTCTCTTGGTACCCTCTCTCTCAAGAACTCTGAAACATATAGTGTGTCTCAGAATCCTCACTTACATCCCTGGCTGACAACTGGTTAGAATCAGGAGCAGTAAGGACTAAAGAGAGAAGAACTTAAAATGGCTATCAAACTGGAGACGCACAAACCCACCCACAGAGCTAATATCTGTTCTTCTTTGCTTTTAAGAGTCAAATAAATTTTACTCCTATCCCCACTCATTTGCAAGCATACAATGTGTTTTTCTGGTGTGTGTGTTTATGTTCATGTGTTTGCTTATAAAATATCTTGAGGAAAAATGAATGACTACAATTACAAGTTAATCCTTAATTTTTCACCTGAAGAGAGTTTAAAGTACAATATAATGACTAAGCCTTTTTTGGACTGAGCTGAGTGGCTTGCAGGATCTTTGTTTCTCAACCAGCGACTGAACCTGTTCAGCAGTGAAAGCTCAAAGTCCTAACCACTGGACCTCCAGGGAATTCCCAATGCCCTCTTCGTGAATGTCCATAAATTTACCTAAATTCAATACCTGGTTGTAAAGGATCTTCTATATAAAGCATGGATGGCCTGTAGCCGTCTAGCATATTTTTCTGTACTTCATCTTTGGCCACATAGGAACCACCATCCTTTATTCGGATGCCAGTCTTTAAATAATTGAAGTGTCGTCCATATAATTCAAAAAATTCTATTAAGAGAACACCATAGTTTGTATTGGGGATGCAAGCATCTTCCCTGGGATGTAACTAAAACGAGAAGAAAAAAAAAAAAAATTACATTGGATTTTCTCTGAATTCAAGGTGAGGACAGTAAATGACATTCTAACTTCTATAAACAATATTATTACAATTTTAGTTTCACAGAGCAGCCAACAGATAATAGAGTTAGAGAAGACTAATTGTAACAGTACTTGTGTTATAGACAACCGAAAGTGCCATGGGCGCGGGTGGAACCCAAGGGTGTAGGTGGAGCCCACGGGTGTGGGGGATAATTTACGAGGCTGGATTTCACAGCTGCCCAGGATGTTGAGAGAGTCGGCTTGGCCCAACATCAAGGAAGTCATTCTGACTCACCAGCAGAGTCAGGCAGCTGGCAACACTGCTGTACCACATGAGCACGCTCACTGAGGATATTAAGACTTCCAACACATCTTACCCAGACAGCGAGTGAGACTCAACTGTAAGTCTCCACTTAGAATAGTAACTGCTTAGAAAGACATTCTTATTTTTGGCATTTATGTTACTATGCACACCTATGGAAACTGCACCATACTTTTTGTGTTAAAATTTGTAGTGAAAAGTCTCAAAAATATTAGAACACATGAGATTAAAAAAAAAAAAATTCTTTCCTTGGGATTTTAAAATATTTAATTGCTAAATTATAAAAAAGGTACCTGGTTTAAAGGGTTTAAAGGGAAAAGTTGTCAGTAACCAAGGGAAGTATTCTAATTAGAGCTTGAGTAAAATTTTTTTCCAAAATGATTCCCAGCTGATTTATTTAACAAAAAACATTTAGTGTACACTAGCAGGGTATAACTTACTTACCTGAAGGAAACTTACTGCCATTAAAAAGAGACTATAAGAACCAATTCCACCCGTAAATACTTCATTAAGGTCCCTCTGTAATAAGAACTGTTTCAATACTAAAACCAAATATGGCAATACAGGATATTTCTGGAAAAGAAAATTACATTTTCAATGAATTCCTACATCAGTAATAGCTGGAACATTAATAGCATAAATGGTCTCTCAGTATAAACTGGTCCTTACATGACGAACTTTGGTGAAGATATATACTTGCGCACTTTAAAAACAAACTATAAAAAAGTAAGCTCTAAGTAACTGAGGATTGTGTCCTCACATCTAAAACCCCAAACACAGAGAGCACCCCAGCATTCACTATGGGACAGAACACTAGCAATACCTATCGCGTGACACTCATTTTATGATTTACTGAACAAGTCTCGATTGTAAATAGATAAAAGAAACGGTAGGGGACGACGTCTCAACTCTCAAAGCAGTCAATCCGTGGGATTTTAAAGAACCACTTCTGTAAGTAGAACGGCACAGGCAGACCAGGCCCTCCAGGTGATCCTGCGGAGCCCAGAGCAGGTCACCCTGCCTGCGGTCCTCGGCGAGGGCAGGTGAACACGCAGCCCACCTTCCGTGCCTTACAAGGAAGGGCGCGCACACCCGCGGGGGCAGAGGAGGACAGCCTGAGTCCATCTTTCACTTAAGCTCGTTCTCAGTAAGTCCTCTCCGCAAGTAGGGCCCCGGAGTAGGGACTCCGAGAACAAAGCCGGCAACACACGTGGAGAAAGGAGCCTTAACGAAGCCACTAATCGCCATTCTTTCCTTGACGCTTATAGCGCACACGCACCGCTTCCTTAAGGAAAAAAAGCGTTTATACTTTGGCAAATCATGTCAAAGTAAGCGAGCGTGAGAAACAACAAAAATATGGAGAAATAAACATTTTTAAACACTATGGTTGAACTCGGAAATAGATGTAGTCTCTTTAAAGAACAATTAAGCAAACTGCCAAGAGAATTTTCTCTGCATATATCCTCTGACCCAGAAATTCCATTTCCAGGAATCTTCTTACAATGTATTAGTGTAAAGAAAGATGCAGACGTGGAAGATGCTCACCAAGCGCTTTTTGTAAAAGCAGAAGACACTGGGAGCAACACGGGGAGAGCTGCCTGCACAAGGCATGGCCCATCCTGAGGAGGGTGGCCAATGAGAAGACTCAAGAAACTCCTGACTGCTGACACAAAAATCCTCCAAAATAGCAAGTTTTAAAAAAAAAGTATGACATCATATATATGGTATGCTATTTCTTTAATGAAAAATCTCAAGAAGATGATAAACAAAGAAAAGAAGTTGATGAAGGCAAATCCTATGTAGCTGATCTAAGCAGACAAAGTAAACTCACTTTTTGCTACCCTTTTATAATAGGTTTTTTTTTTTAATTATGTGAATTATTCTCAATTTTTTAAAAAGTTTCTTTTCTGGTAAAAAGAAAATTTACACACACCCAGTATCTCCAAAAGAATGGGATTAAGGATATTTTCTTTCTCTGCACATTTCACATGAGAATATAATGTTTATCACATGAGAGTTATAATTTTTTCTTACATAAAAATAAAAAGGTGAACTCGAAGAACTGCTAAAGAAAAAAATCAAATGGAGAGAAAAGATAATTTAAGCCAAAGCAGTGCAGAGTTTTAGTTTAGGGAGAAAAAAGCCAATGCGTCCAGCTGAAGATGGTGTTGATAAATTGTGAACTCTCTAGGAAGAAAACAGAACAAGCAGAAACAGACTTAAATCACTCCAAGATAAGGGAAGGACATCTGCAGGACCTACCGCGCAGGTGACTCGGGGATTAAGACCTAGAAAAGGCTCCTAGAGAGGGTCTTAATTGGAACTCCTGCGAGACTGAAAGCAG